>NC_072791.1:134076458-134379488 GCF_028583425.1 Eublepharis macularius | reverse complement strand
GTTGATCAATTGAACCCCTTTTCCTGGTAGTTGCCATAATCAATTAAAATCCAGAAGCAAAGGTCTCTCTAACAGGCAAAAGATAAAAGGAAAATCACTTTTTATGACTTTAACACTTTACATTCCACAGCTTTTAGTCAAGTCACTATGACAACATCGTTTAAATCCTTATCTTCTTCTTGTGGCAGGTCCTCCAATTCAGTACACTCTTAAGCAATAAAGAGAAAATAATCCCACGCAGATCCAGTCTGGTACTCTTCAACTAGCAACTTTATCCCAAAGCATTTTCATCAAAAGATAAGGATAATAAAAGTAAAATAACTGGCCCTTTATTCCATTTTAAAACTTTCTTGTGTCTTAAGCTTTTTGCAACAAATTCTTAAATTAAGTCCTTGAAGGCCCTTCTTGTCTTTATAGTCTCCAAAAAAAATAAAAAGGCTTATCTCATTGTAAGCAATCTTTATCTTTGCCATAGAGGAAATCTCTCTTTGTCTGTAAGGTTAATTATTTCCTGATGAAGTTAAGAAATGAGGATGGCGAAGCTTAATGTCCGTAAAGGCTTCACTGCAGTTGTGAGTGTAGATGTATTTCCAAGCCTCCCGGTTGCACAGTCCCCAAGCAAAGAGAAAAATAACCCCATTTCTGCATTTTACCCACATAGAGCTGCCATCTGCAGGATGAATGGGTTATTTCATGATCTTCCTTTCATCCAGAGAAATTACATCAGCTGGAATTCACCTCCCAGCCAGTGTTCTCAGCCACGGTGCTTCTCCACACAATTGGAGACGTCAGCCTGCCATAATTCCTCACCACCAGTTTGATGGTTTAGCAAGTTCTCATAAATAACCATTAATCATGGGTGTGATGTCATCTGACAGAGTTCTTTTGCATGAGCCATTCCATCTTCCAGAGGCATGTCCATTTCAGCATTCATACTATTCCTATCAGAAAAGGCATTATACTATTCCTAAAACTAAGCAGCAGACTATTCCATGAAAACATGGTTGGAGTCCATTCAGTTGGGAAAATTGCTCACAGAAGTGTTACTCCCTTTTCTCCGTGCTATGGCCTGGATCTCCATGCTATGGCCTTTGAGCCCCCACAGCTACTTCGTAGGGCCAAATGCTCCTCCAGCATCTCATACATTTCAGCTCCAGGTGTCTTATAGAGACTTGAAGGACCAGCAGAATGAAGGTGAGCCATTTAGGGGTTTATAAGTCAAAATCATCACTTCGTATTCTTCCTGGAAGTAGAGAAAAAATAGAATCTAAACTGCAGCATTATTGTAATATGCTCCCAATCTGTCAACCATGAAGACAGCTGGCCTGCAGTTTCCTGCATGATAGGGACTGGAAAAACTCCAACAGTGTGGCTGATCCTCAGACTTAGAACCAGGGCTTTTTTTCAACAGGGAACGGGGTGGAATGGAGTTCCGGAACCTCTTGAAAATGGTCACATGGCTGGTGGTCCCGCCCCCTGATCTCCAGACAGAGGGGAGTTTAGATTGGCGTGGACGGCAATCTAAACTCCCCTCTGTCTGGAGATCAGGGGGCGGGGCCACCAGCCATGTGACCATTTTCTCCACGGGCAACCCACTGAGTTCCACCACCTCTTTTCCCAGAAAAAAGCCCTGCTTAGAACCCTCTTCATATGGCTGTCCAGGAGCAGGCCAGAACATCCCCTGCACTTATCCCAGAAGTCACTGGATGCTCACTTGGGAACCCATGATGCCAGTAACAGAGAAGCCCACCAAGACAATGGCAACATGGATGAATGCTGCAACAGCAGTAAAACAGTGTAGGCCTTTTAAGGCCCCATTTCAATCACTGCTAACAGCTGCTGGCAGTTTAGCCTTGCCAGGGCAATGGAGGAACGGGGCAGGGGGCTGTAAGTGCAGCCTAAGATTCCCCTGAGGTTACATGAGCCTGCTAGTTGAGTGAGCATGTGCAGCCTGCTTCACTAGCCTCAAATGGTCTTAGAAGTAGGACAGTGAGGAGGTGGTTGGGTTCTCTTTCTAGAACATGCAGAAGATACAGAAGGAGGAGGAGTACAGCAACGATAATGATGATGACAAAGAAAATGATGACCCAGGACTCACAAACCTCTCCCCTCCAGTTCTGAGGCTCTGCAATATGGATACCATACCCCCACCCCTCACACCCCGCCCCCCACTTACCTGGCCGGCGGGGGGGGCACCTTCAGTGTGCGCTCTCCTGCAGTGCTGCACGCTCCCGGCACAGCAGCTGCCTGGATTGGCCCAGTTTGGCCTGGATCGGGGCCACTGCAGAGTGCGGGAGCACTCCTGCGTTCCGCAGCAGCTCAAAACAGGCCCAATCCACGCCAAAACGGGCCCGAAATGAGCCCGTTTTGGCGCAGATCAGGCCCGTTTTGGGTCACTGTGGAGGGCAGGAACACTCCTGCGCTCCGCAGCAGATCAAAACGGGCCTGATCCATGCCAAAATGGGCCCAAAACGAGCCCGTTTTGGCATGGATTGGGCTCGTTTGGGGCTGCTGAGGAGGGGAGGAGTGTTCCTGCCCTCTGCAGCGGCCCCCATCCAAGCCCCTGCGGAGCGCGCTCTGGGGGGGCACCACATGATGATGTCACTTCCCAGAAGTGACATCATCACGCCTGCGGGAGCAAGTGCACCCCTCCAGAAAGGTGAGTGCCAGACCCCAATCCCCCCGCCAGGAGGTTGAGGGGGCCTGGCAACCCTAGCTGTAACACAGTGTTTCCCAACCTTGGCCAAATCCACACGCACTCACCATCCGCTTATCTTGCGCAGTCATGGCAGTTGGGTTCATTCCGCTACCATGCTGTGCATCATCACATTCACCCTCCCAGCGCGTCTTCATGGCACAATCAGTTCTCCACACGCCACTGAGTAAAGCGTTATAGTGGGTGGTTCCTTCCTCCGTCGTCAGTGTTGATGGCGCACGTCACTTCCTTTTTTTTAAAAAAAAGTTAATTTTGCGCTATACCGATATTCTGACTTTTAAGAAATGGCAAGGTCCCCTCCCCCTGAACTTTGATTGGCCCATTTTTTGCTCGTCACAGACCACTTTCTAACAATTGGCTGGTTGTTATGGCAGGCAAATTTGAAAATAATTTGTCACATTAAAACATTCTCCGGAAACCCTGTTGCTCACAAGGTAGGTTTTGCGGTATACCGACCTTTCTTTATTGCGCAAATGTGCTATGAAAGCCCTTTAAAAAAAAAAGAGCCAGGCAAAAACAGATTTCCGCCATTATCATGTGGTACGGTAGGAGGTGCAATTGTGGGGCAGTGATGGCGGGGAACACGCGGAATGGAAAAGCGCGTGAGTATCTGCTCGAACAGCGTTGCGGTTGCAAAAAAGGCGCGGAAACAAAAAGGAAGTGTGGATTCAGCCCTTTTCTCCATGGAGGAACTCCTAAATTAATTTTTCAAATCCTGAGGAATCCTCATTTAGGAAAATGTTTACTAGTCAGAAAAAGTTGATGATGGGAAGCATGATGCAATTACTGCTCAATTACTGTTATTTGTACTGTCAGTGCTTTGTAACAATACAAAATGGACACAGGCACAATACAACTAAATTTAACCTTAATAACTACAACATTTCAAGGGATATATGGAATTTTTCATGGTATTTCAATTTTTAAAATTGATTTATTCTACCATATCAAATAAATGCCCTGACGATGGGATGTGAAACCCTGGTCGGGATTGGGAAATGCTGCTGTAACCAGACAGTCAATTGACCACACAGCTTATCAGTGTAAAAAGAGACAGGAGTTGCAAAGCACGTTGCATTTTCAAAATGACTTAGAAATTACAAGGAATAATGGCTAAACAAATTGCCCATCTTAAGCAAACACGTTATAGCAGGGAAGGCCCTCACACATTTCAAAGACTACATTTCCCATCGTCCCCTTGCATGGTCCTTCCGAAACTCCCCCTGTTCCTACCCGGTGGTTCGTTTCTCAGGGCGGTGATGGTTAGAAAGTGCTGCCAATCCTTCGGGGATCACAGCCTTTCATCCCGGCAGGTGTAGGCCGGGGCGATCCCCGAAAACCACACCGAGAACTTTAGCTGAAACTTTCCTGAGTTTTGCGGAGCAGGAGAACACGGTGGCCCGCCTTCCCATTTCGCGCATCAGCCAAAGCGGAGAAGGCAAGCTCCAGCCCTGACTTGCGGGGGTGGTGAGTGCAGCTACCGGGCATGGGCGAAAGAGACCGGGAGGTGGAGCTGACCCAGGGCGCAAAAACTGCAACATCGCCTTTGCCGTGGGGCTCAGTTTTTCTGTCTTGGTTCTCTAACAATATTGACTCTGGGTGTTAGGTCAAGGACCTGGAACAATTCTTTCGGCATTTGGCACTAGTGTTTTAAACCTGCAGTCTCTTGGAGAGCCTTTTCCTTTCAGTTAAGTTTTCTTTCTTTCTTTCTTTCTTTCTTTCTTTCTTTCTTTCTTTCTTTCTTTCTTTCTTTCTTTCTTTCTTTCTCACTCCATTACCTTAGTTTCAGGTGGGTAGTCGAAGAGCAAGATCCAGGTCCAATAGCACTTTAAAGACTAACTAGATTTCCAAGGTATGAGCTTTCGAGAGTCTTGACTCATACCTTGGAAACCTAGTTGGTGTTTAAGGTGCTGTTAGACCCGGATCTTGTTCTATTACTCTTATTGTGTGTCCTCACCTTCTTTCTTTGTGAAGATCTGAACTCATGAAGGTGGCACCTTTGCTATTATTTTGCAACGGCTAGCTTCCCCCTCCCTTGTCTTCTACTAATACAAATCTATTTGGGACCAGTCAAGGAAGCGCTTCAATGTGGCAGCAGACCCCTCTGTTTCAAGTCTATTACTTTGCCTGATCCAGCTGTGAAACCTAGCATTCTCTCTTCATATATGGCCAGTCAGATGTGTCTGGGCACCTTCACACAGGTGATGACTTCCTTTGTTGTTTGCTCCCACCATCTGGTACTCAGAATTATACTGCCTCTAAACACAGTTAATGTGGGAATATGTAAATATAATTACTTTACAATGTAATGTACATTGAACATATGAGATCTGGAGAGATTAGTATCAGTGTGACTGTATCTTATCCTTAAGGCCAGATGGTGGTTAAATATATTCAGCGAAAAGCCTGCGTCATGTACAGAAAGTTGAAACATGAGGGGAGGAGGAAGAGAAATAGGGGAAGGACGGAGGGAGAACTGTTTTATTGATTCTGGATTTTCACAGGATGTTGTCTTGGTCAGTGACACAATATCCACACACAGGCTGTCAGATTCCCCCTCTCCCTAGTTTCTTGGAGACATCAACAACCTAGCTATTGGGAAGCAGTTACACTTGGTATTGCCTGGGACGCCATAGGCCTTCCACAAAAACCACAGCCTGCCTGTGAGAGAACTCTGCAGAAGCTGACTTTTTGAATGAAGACGATCCAATGCTAACAGGTGTAGATCCTGGAAGAGTGTGGCAGCATGGAGGAGGTGCTCCAAAGTGCCATCCTTTTCCTTTTACCAGGATGTTTGTCTTCGTAGTCCACTATATTAAATTGCAACTGAGTCACCGTCCTGCCTGTTGGTCCTCAAAACTTGAAGAGGACAGAGTCAACCCACATGAAAGAAACCCAGAACTTCCCAAACAGTGGTTTTATGTGTTCATTTTTAATTCTGGTTCAGCCACTGCATTTACTACATCAGTTTTTCTAATTGAACTTTTTATTCTGAATCTGTACCTTGATTTTTAATAATTCCATTCATGTTCTACAGAAGCTTTCAAATTGGAAAGAATAACTATTTCATTGAATACTTTGTTTCATTGGAAGCAGTACGCTTTCCCCAGTTGATACCAGAGAAAGTTTGTTTGCAAAAAGTTTGATATTTGGAGACCTGTACGAATATCCCTGACTTGTCAGTTTGGAAGCTAAGGCCATGGGAAACCAATAAGGAAGACCAGGTTTGCTATGCAGAGGAAGGCAATGGCAGACCACCTCTGCTTCTTATTTTCCTTGAAAATCCCAGCAGGGGTTGCCATAAATCAGTTGACCTAACAGAGCGTTGTTGTTGTTGATGATGATGATACCTGCCAGCCACGGTTGATACAGTAATGGAACTGGAGGCCCCTTGACCATCTTCTGGTTCTGTTTTTGATCAATACAGTCTGCTCTCCTGGGACAAGGTTGACAGGATCCTGTGGGCAATGAGGCCTTCCACCTGCCCCTTGGACCCTTGCCCGTCATGGCTGTTGAAGGCCAGCACCGATGAGCTTCAGGCTCTATTGAAGGCCATTGTTACTCTCTCTTTAAGCTCCAGGTTTTTTTCTTGGGGCGTTAAAGGATGTGGTGGTGCAGCCTCTCCTGAAGAAACTGTCTTTGAACCCCTCTGACCCAGTCAATTACCACCCAGTCTCAAACCTCCCATTTCTGGGTAAGGTTATTGAGTTGGTGGTGGTGAGACAACTGCAGGTATTCCTGAAGGATTCCTCGGTCCTGGACCCATTCCAGTTCAGCTTCTGCCCTGGTCACAGGGCGGAGATGGCATTGGTCGCCCTCACAGATGATCTCCACAGACACCTGGCTCAAGATGGGTCAGTGCTGCTGATACGGTCGACTACAACCTACTGGCCTACCACCTTACTGATGTGGGGATATGTGGGACAGCCTTACAGTGGCTGATCTCTTTTCTCCATGGTCAGGGACAGATGGTGGCACTTGGGGAACAGTTGCATCTACGTCACCCCTTGGTGTGTGGCATTCCACAAAGGGTGAGACTCTCCTTGATGCTATTAAACATCTATATGTACCCCCTCACCCAGCTGGTGTGGAGTTTTAGGCTGGGTTGCCATCAGTACACTGATGACACCCATTCTTATCTGTTGATGGCTGGCTGGCTGGGCTCTGCCTGGATAATTTGTCCAGGACTTTGGAGGCTGCAACTGGGTAGTTAAAGCAGAGTTGACTGAAGTTGAACCCTGTGAAAATGGAGGTCCTGCATCTGGACCACGGGTTATCAGGTTTGGGGATCCAACTCCCAGCACTGGGTGGGGCATCTCTTGATCTGGTGCCAATGGTAAGGAGTCTGAGTGTAATTCTGGATGCCTCCAGGCTCCTTGTCAATGGAGGCCCATGTTATGGCAGTTGCCAACTTTGCATTCTTTTATCTTAGTGTGGCCAGGCAACTTGCCCCCTACCTGTCGACCTGCAGGCTGGATTACTGTAACTCGCTCTACGCAGGGCTGCCCTTACATCTGCTCTGGAAATTCCAATTGGTACAGAATGCAGTGACGCGTATTTTGACCTGAACTCCATTCCAGTCATATATTACACCTGTTCTGTGCCAGCTGTGCTGGCTCTCAGTGGAGTTCCAGGTCAGGTTCAAGGTTCTAGTTTTGACTTTTAAGGCCCTTAGCGGGCAGGGACCAACATACCTACAGGACCACCTCTCACCCTATACTCCCTGGAGGCTGCTTCAATCAGCAGACAAACAACTACTGGTGGTCCCTGGCCCCAAGGAGGTTCGCCTTGCCTCAACCAGGGCCAGGACTTTTTCGGTCCTGGCACCTACCTGGTGGAAATCTGTCTGAGGAGGTCCGATTTCAACAAGATTTGCTATCATTTCACCGGGCCTGCAAGATGGAGATGTTGTGCCAGGCTTATGGGGGCTGAGGCGGACAAATCATCCAACTGGCCCCTCCGGTGAGGATATGTGCCCAACCCTCACTGGCTGAGTGTTAACTGCCCTGCCCCGTGGGTTCGAGGTGCTATGTAAATTACAAATATGAGCCTCCTTGTTTCTGTTTAAATGCAGAGCTTTCACAATTGCTACCAGTGTTTTTAATTGTTTCAATTGTTTTTTGTATCTATATATTTATGCTGTAAATCTGCTCTGAGCCCGGTCACGGGGAGAGCGGACTATAAATTAAATAAATAAATGATGATGATGATGATGATGATGATGATGGAAGTGCCGGGGTTTAAATTTCTTATTAAGATATTATTCATGTTAAAATTGAATAAAAAATACAGATGGCCCCAATACATCCTCTCCCATCCCCAAGCCCACCCAAATTGAAGAAAATATATATATATGCTGGATGAGGGCATAGAGGCATGAATTCAGATCCCCGTAGGTCCTTGGGCCAGTCACTGTATTTCAGTTAACCCTCCTCATAGGATTCTTGAGAGAGTTAAATGTAGGAGGGGGGAAACATGTACACTGCTCCGAGCTCCTTGGAGGAAGGGTGGGATCAAAATGCCACAGAAATAGAAGGGAAATGGACTTGAGAGAGAAGTAAGCGGGAAGTGCAGCAGCAGAACAACCCAGGCAGCACATGTTTCTGTTCATCTTGTACTGGTGAGTATGGATTTCATAACAGGGTCTCGATTGCAGTACTCAATTGGCACTGCTCAGTTCCTTGTAATTCCACTGTTTTCCAGCAGACCAGCTGTTCTTCTATGAATCTGAGGTGTAGCCTGGTTTACACTTTATGTTCTTCCATATTTCAGACATGGATACCATGGAACCAGTGGCAGGCACACTGATGAACGGACAATGTGATTCCCAGAAAAATGGGATTTCAGGTGAGTAAGAGAGGGGAG
This sequence comes from Eublepharis macularius, assembly GCF_028583425.1. NCBI lineage: Eukaryota > Metazoa > Chordata > Lepidosauria > Squamata > Eublepharidae > Eublepharis > Eublepharis macularius. The sequence goes on along the minus strand of NC_072791.1, from coordinate 134,370,907 downwards.
AATATTCTTCACAAGCACTTCCTACAAGGGCACCCTATTTGGGGGGACAGTTTCTGTTGCTCAATTTGCTGTATGAACTTTTTTTTCTCATTTTCTCCTCTGTCCCTTTTCCTTGATGCCCATGGACTCACGGGTGCTCAGTCAGAAGTAATTTTTTTTTCTTTTTTAATTAAGTAAGACCGTTGGTCCATTTAGTTGGGACTGTCTCTGATTGGAAGTGACTCTCCAAGGTTTTGGATAGTTGTTTCCAGCCGTGCTGCCTGAAAAAGACCTTTTTACCTGGACGTGCCAGGGCTTGAACCTGAGATTTTTGAAATGTAAAATGCCTGTTCTTCTACTTCAGTGTGGACCATTTCTTCATTTGGTTGGGCATAATCCAATTTATGCCTGCCAGTAGTCTTTTTCAGACACGTCTGGCTCCAAGCATCAGTTTCTGTTGGAGGCCTGAACCTTGTGGACAGATAATAGTTCACACTAATCAAATTGCCCTACAATTCCCACTTTGTTGTTAAAGTTGCATGAAGAAGGGCTCCTTCCTGCATGTGTGGTGGATTTGTGAAATAATAACTGGCTGTCAGACTTAAGTCCACTTATAAAATTGGCAAAATAATGAACCAAATGATTACTCTGAATCCAAGTGTTGTGCTCCTTAGTAATTACAATCAAACCATGTTGCATCAAGTCATTCTCAGTTATGTTGGCAGTGAGTATGATATTGCACAGCACTAGAAAACCTCTGATGCCCCAAATATAAGTGAGTGGCATAAAAGGAGTTGGAGTATCAGATTAATGGGGAAAGAAAGCTGACGGGAAGATAAATGAGTCATTTGAAATGTGATTTTACGGATATCATGGATGGCCAAAAAGACAAGTTGGTTCTAGATCAAATCAAGCCTGAATTCTCCCTGGAAGCTAAATGATAAACTGAGGTTATTCTACTTTGATCCCATCATGAAACTCGCTGGAAAAGACAATAATGCTAGAAAAGGTGGAAGGCAGTAGGAAAAGAGGAAAACCCAAAATGAGATGGCTTGATTCAATAAAGGAAGCCATGTCCAGCAGTTTGCAATATCTGAGCAAGTCTGTTAAAGATAGGATGTTTTGGAGGTATTTAATTTATAGGTTCACTATAAGTTGGAAGCAACTTGACAGCGCGCACACACACACACACAAAAACCAGAGGCATTTATTAGCAAGTGGCATTCTTTTATTTTGTATGGAAATAGTTTCCCAACAGATACAAGAGTACCAACTGTTTAAAGGTGCTTCTGGGATAATATTATTATTACAGTTAAATACTATAAAAGTTAAAATATTATTTATTTTCATATGTCCTTTCTGAACCTAAGGAGGCCAGTAGCTCTTAACTAAAAACAAAACATTTCAGTTGTTTTTATGGCTGCTGCTATTTTGACAAATAATCCCCGCTTGCTGCAAGTTTTCTGTTTTTAATACTGTACTTCTCAATTCAGTGTTCTGACAGAATTTTCAATTATAAAAGAAGAAGCATCTGGCAGGTTTCCAAAGTAAATGAATCCTGAACTAGCTGGATCTTTGGTGTGGTCTAGCAAAGTGTTACTTATGTTCCTATATCATAGGTGAACTAGGTAGTGTCGAATCAAGTCAGTGTATTGTTTGATTTTTGGATGGTATAGCATACCCTTAACATACATGTTTTGAGTTAGTAATCTTTGCAACTGATATATTGTATAAGTGCAATGCAGAGGATATCTGTTTCTGTCAGCATGGAGAGCACCATGCTTAGGATATGCAGCCTTCTGTTATGCCCCCTCTGCAGTCCCTCTTCATGTATCTACTTGCTGAAAGCATTACATGGTGCAACAGCACTCTTGTGAGTTCCTTCCCTGGTGTAACATCCTTGGCTGCATTAATACTGTGACTCATTACCTTGCTTTGGTGAAACATCCTTGAGGATGATCCTCCACTTTTTGCCTTGTACAACAGACATAGACCTTGCCTGATAGACTCAATTTCATGCGGCTAAACTTCTTGCAGGAATGTAGCCTTGAGACTGTGGAATGAGTTCTGGACTGAAATATGCAAATCTATCAACCTGCCTGGAGGGGGGCGGGGCGGGTCTTGCATGTTTTTTTATGTTGGGGGCATGCTGCTGCTGCTGCTGCTGATGGTTGGGTTTTTTTCATTGCTTCATTCTTAATTCCTATTGTTGTTTTGTGTTTGCACTTATCCCAGAATCCATTTAGGAGGATCTGTGTCAGGTGGCCAGCCTTCTTTTTTACTGTATAGGTTCTTGCGTGCATAAGCAGTTTGACGCCCATTGGACTGGATGGAGAAAGAAATCAATGCTGGATTTGTAGCAGGCCGCTCCCATTTTAATAATTATTCCCTACATTTAGTCTGTTGGAAGAGGAGGATTCAGTGTTGTCCCTTTCTTCAGCTTTCAGAGGGCGACAAACCAAAGAGTTAGAAAGATAGAGAGGTCAGGGCACTCTGCTCACTGTTTACTGTTTACTGCTCTGACTATCCTATATGTAGATTGCTATTCTCAGGATTTCCTCTCCTGACTTCCTCCCTCTCACTTCTTCTTCTTCCTCCTCTTCTTCTTCTCCTTCTTCTTTCTCTAACAACAGCAACAACAACAACATTTGACTTATATACCACCCTTCAAGATGACTTAACACCCACTCAGAGCGGTTTACAAAGTCTGTTATTATTATCCCCACAACAAAACACCCTGTGAGGTGGGTGGAGCTGAGAGAGCTCCTAGAAACTGTGACTGACCCAAGGTCACCCAGCTGGCTTCAAGTGGAGGAGTGGGGAATCAAACCCGGTTCTCCAGATTAGAGTCCCACACTCTTAACCACTACACCAGGCAACATCTCTCTCCTCCCTCCATCGTGGGAGCATGAATGCAGGACTTGTCCTGGCCTCCATGCCTATCCTTAGAATAGATAGGTAGTTAAGATCTGTCCTCCTTTCCTATTAGAGTATGAAGTTCCTACAATAAAGAACTCTTATTTCTTTTCTAAATATAAAGCAAGTCTATGAGTTGTTATTTTCTCTCCTGCACACACCAGCCAGCAGAACCAGCTCACAATAACTTATAATCACATTTCTTATGCTAAATGATAGACTCTGCTAACGGCCAAAACATGGAATACTTTAATTCGGTTTCTAGGACCTACATACGATTTATAATATTGGGGGAGAGGCTTACAGCATTGTGGCTTATTGGAGCATTCTGGATCACAGGAGTTACACTGATTTATTGGCTACCTGTTGCTTTCACCAACTTTCAAACTGTGTGTGTACTTTTGCTTTAGTTGTATCTGGCCCACTGCCACGTTGCATCCTTCTAATGTTTGTTTTCTAATGTTTCCTCTTTCTTTATTTCCAGGCTTGCTTACAAAGCGCCTTTGGAAGGCTTTGCATTTTTCTTCCCCTGTGACTCTTCCCCAGTACTGTACAGGTAGGTAAAGGCAGGTGAGATGTTCAGAATCAGTTATTGCTTTTGTATCCTGCCTCTGAATGTACTGAAACTGAACCCAAACCCTATGGAAAATTTACAACCCTTAAATGATATGCTGACATTATTTTTTTCCACACATGACATAGAAAGCTTGTTCAGGAACCTTGAACTGATATCTCTTCAAAAGGGCTTCCTTTCTTTCAAGAAGCAATTACTACATTTTGCAAGAAGTAGTAAATGCCTCCTTATCTAGACCCATGGAGTTTATAGACTGGTCTTTATCTACCAGCGTTGTAGACATTGTGCGTGTGATACATGACAGACACTCTGTTGCCAGCCAGCAGGGCTGCAAGACTTGATATTGCCCCAGCATCTCTGCCAGTTCTTGCTTCTATACGTCTGCAAAGCTTACTTTGATGTATCATCCTCGATTAAGCAAATGGATGGCAGCCCCAGCTCTTTCCCAGGCCCTCTCCTCCCTTCCTTAAACTTCAAGCATCTGGACATCAGAACCCACTTCCCCTTTTGTTCAGCTTTCACTAGGCTCTTTAACCACTACTCCTCTCTCTCTTTATGTTACACACTGCTCCTCTTTCTTCTTCATTTGTTACTCTAAAGAGCTCCTACCAAGGAGGGAATCCCTGAATCTTTTGTGCAGCTATTCTCTGGATAGGTTCTTATCCTATCCTAAACATCCTAAGACATAAAAGACAAACTGTGTTGCTGACGACTCACTTTTTATCCTTGCACATGTGCAGTACACCACATATGCGCAGTACACAGGGATAAGAAGCGAGCGGGGGAAAAACAGTTTACCTCCCTGTCACCTCCTCGGAGCCTCTACAGGCCCAGAAAGGCCCAGCACGGCAGCAGGAAGGCCCAGCGCCGTGGCACTGGGCCTTCCCACTGTCTCAGGGCTTTCAGATGCCCAGAAAGACCCAGCCCAGCGATGGGTAGACCCTGTGCCATGGCATCGAGCCTTCCCACCCCCGAGGAGCCCACTACCACTGCCCACCACCAAGGAGCATACCCCCTGCTGCTGAGGAGCCCATCCCCTCACTGCAGAGGAGCCTGCCCACCTGCCCACCACTCAGCTGGCCAGGGAGAAAGTGGGGCGAACCTTCTTTCTCCATGTCCAGCTGATCCATGGGCAAGGGGGGTGACAGGGGAGCCCTCCCACCTGCCCGCTGCTCAGCAGGGCAGGGAGAAAGCTGAGCAAACCTGCTTTCTCCCTGCCCAGGTGATCTGCAGGCAACTGGGGGCGGGGGCTGGGGTGGTATTGAGAAGGCCCAGTGACGCTCTCCAGAGCCTCAGGAAGGCCCAGCGTAATGGGCTGGGAGTGCGATGGGCAGCCGCAGCTGTGCGTCAGCCCTCGAGCCAGCAGGGACCAGGCCAAGAGCAGGAGAGTGGAAGGGAAAGTCCTGGGGTTGAGGCCGCCCCAGCCGGCATCTGGAGCATAGTAGCTGAGCTTCTCCCCCATCCCTCCCTCTGGACAGCTGCACTCAGCTGTGGAGAGCCCAGTGAAGCCCAGCCCCATCTGGCCCTCTTCCGTCCCCGCAGGCATCCCGGCGGTTCCCAGGAGGAGAGGCTCACTGAGGCTGGTGGGGAGACCTGGCGTGGCTTCCAAAAGAGGCGCGTGGAGAGGCCCTCTGGAGGAGTCGGTGCAACAGCAGCAGCCAGCCAGGGATGTACTAAAAGGTGTGACAGGATTGCCCATTGAAAATAACGGGAGAGACTTGAAGGCCCATTGGAGAAAATGGGAGCCCAAAATGTCAATTTACTTGCATGGGCTCCATTGAAAAGCGTTACAGCATAAAAAAAGTTGCAAAGAAAACGTGGAATGGATTTTCCATAAAGGTTTCTGGGCCTTGATAGACTACTCAGGGACTGGTAGTAGCAGAAGTGTTCTTGGACTGGAATGACAGGTCGCAGAGTAGAATGACTGCTCCTGGGAATAGACTTTCCCCATAATCCACAGTGAGTACAGCGCCAAAGCATTTTGTTTCACTTTTCTATTGGCCTGCCGGGTGTCATTGTTGCGTTGCCATGGCAGCGCCCTGTTCGTCACTGTCAGCCCTGCCAATCATTGGTGACTACATAAGAAGAAGGACTCTTACCACTACACTCAAAGGCAGAGGGAGGAAAAATGGGGAGGAGGGAGAGAGCCAGCCGGAGAGGGAGGCGAGCAGAGGGAAGCCTCGTTGAGTGCGGGTGCACGAGTGTGTGCATCTCTCTGTGTGTTAATCTTTGAAACTCCTCATCTTGCCACTACTGCTTCTCTCCCCGTCTCTGCCCCCCAGCAATAACCCTCGCCTTTTCCCCCTCTGAACGCACAGTCAGAAAATGCGCAAGGCACTGCACATCTATTTTGTTTGGCCAGGATGTACAACGGGAAGCGAAATGCAACTGCTGTCTTTAACAGCCCACTTTAAACTAATGGATCACAGACAGGGAAAGGAAGTTAAAAAGAAGAAAAAGAAGAAGCTGGGTTGGCCTGGGCTCTACTTTGGGATAAAGGGCTCCTAACATGATTTGTGCATAGTTGCACTTCATTCTGCCTATCTGAACACTAATAAAGCTGGGGAAGAAAAGCTAGATGAGATCATCAGGTCCATCCTCAGGCCACTGGAGCAGCTGCTTAATGCCACACGGGCTGGGGCGGAGAGAAGGGGGAGGGAAAGCAGAGCGCTTCCAAGCATGTCTTCCCCTAGCAGAGGAGCTGCTTGGGGTAACTTCCCACATCACACTTGGCAAAAGCGGCCTCCTACAGACTCTGCAGCTGCTGCAGGGCCTTGGGAGGGCGAGGCGGGCCTATAGGGGCAATGGCAAGGCCTGGCCTGAGAGGCCCCTTGCTGCTGGGAGGGGGCCCGCCGAATCCATTTTCTAGAGCTCGTTGTATTTGTTCACACAACAGGCATTGTTTTTAGTATAAGAATGATACAATATTAGAGCATATATGTGTTTATTGCTTTATCTCCAAATACATGTCCCTTGACTGATGTAGAAATAATCATCTTTATTCTGTATAAGATAGTTAAGTAGTTCACTAGAAAAGGAAGGAACATCTTCTTTCCCCTCAACACAAGCAAGGTAAAAGGAATGATGGATGGAAGCTGTAGTGGGATTACAAACAACTGCTTTTGGTGGCATTCAACCTGACCTAAATCTGTCCAGACTTAAGGTATTCCTGGATCCCATGTAGGGTTTCTAGGTCCCCTTACCCTCTGGGCGAGAGGTGAGAGACCTGGCACTAACCTTTGAGACATCTTCATGCTCAAAGCGTGCTCCCAGGCTATGCGATTGTGCAGGCCATGTGCTGCCCCTTGAAGCTCTCCCCCACTCCACAATGGTTCAAATTGGGCAGAGGGCGGGAGCACTGCTGCGTGTGTGTGACGGGCCCTGGAGTGCTCTTGTGTTCCACAGCGGCCGATTTTGACTCATTTGGGGCTGAAGTTGGCGCACTTCAGCACACCAGCGCCCCTAGCGGGGGACTGGCAACCCTAATCCCATGCCATGTTTTTGTCCCCACTTTTTCTTTCAGGAGCTCAAGATTGTGTAATATGGTATTTGCCATGTCTGTAGGCTGTGGGCACCCTTCAGGTGTTCTTTTTCTCAGCAGTGGTACGCATATTTGTGGACTGGTTCCTTACTGGCATGGCTTTCTTTTTGTAACATAGCTGCTGCTGTTTCTCTCAGGTTGGCTGGTGTAGCTGCCTGCCTGGTGGAGTGGAGCACAGAATCTTAGAGAACGGACGGTGATAGGTCCCAGATTCAAGCAAAACTCACAAGAAGGCCTTATGCAAATCACCGTCTCCCTCAGCTATAGTTGTTCATCTGCAGAGTGAGAAGAATAATACTGGCCTACTTTAGCACAAGCTTCTTTTTCAGCCACACCGATCTTTTGGATCTGGATGTAAGCAGTGATGATTTTCTGTGTATGTGTCTTTAAATGCATACACTTTAGGGAGCTACTGAGTCATTTTAATTTTGCTTTTGCAAGGACACAACATTAATAGCATACTTTCCATCATGATTTGCTATAGAAAAAGGGGAAGTGTAGAATCAGTCTGCTGTGTTAAGTGTGCTGAGCACAGTTGGTTTCAGATCCCTCTGTTTTCTGGTGAAGAGTACTATTTATACCTAGGTACATGTGTGTTTATGGAAAATCATGATATAAAAAGAGTGGTAATGGCCCAGAGAAAGAGTTCATTAACATTTAGAGAATAATACATATTTGTGAAGACAAATTCATGAACACTGTTGCTTGATACGCTTGTTCTACTCTTGCAGGCTCTTGCCCAGATTTGATGATGAATAGGAATGGAGCACTAGAGCAAAAGACTGGAGCAGCAGCCTCCTCTAGATCCCAATCAGCCATTAAGACTCACCAGCCGCTGTGTTTATCCATCTCATCGAATGGTGCCAGACAGCTCAATGACCTGGTTTCTCAGAATCTTGATACTCAGGTGAGTGATAGCTGAGGCATGCATGTGATCAGTCATTACCACAGGGATTGTGGGGATTAGATATTTGATTGAGAGTGCTATATTGGCTCCCAGCTAGTGGGCCAGTTTGTGGATCCAGCAGAGCATTGGAGTCTAAACTTCCAGGAACTTACTTGATGTGTTCATCCTCTTCTTAGATGAAGCAAGCCCACAGTGGTCGAGCAGCCAGCAGCACTGGGTCCCTGGAACAGGTGTCCTTGTTCTGCCCCTCTGAATCCAGTTCCTCATACAAAACCATCATGTCCACACCAGTGCAATCTCCTTCCAAGCCCAAGTCTTTCTTTCGATTCTCTTTGTTTTCTCCCTCGATGCGGAGCAATGACTTTGAATTGGATTCCAATCCCCTGTCTGCTTCGGGCTTCAAGAAGTGCCACCATAAGTGTCTCAAATCTGGAGCAACCTGTCACCCAAAGCCGAAGGAACTGCAGAACGTCTCAGAACCAGTCATCACCAAGGTAATGGATTGCATCTATGTGGGGAATCTCTGGGCAGCTTACAGTGGGCAGGTACTGTGCAAGAACAACATTGATAGCATCATTGACATGAGCAGTTTGCCCAGGGACTGCAGCCTGAGCACCATTCCCTGCACCTGCAGCCGAGGACCCCGACACAGCTGGTCCCGCCTCAAGGTGCACATCCCGGGTTACTCGGAGAAGGAGTGCACGTCTCTGCAATTGCCTTGCTTCTGGGACATCAATGAATGCATTGAAGCCTCTCTGAAGAAAAGGAAGCGACTTCTGATTCACTGCAGGGATGGCTACTCTCTGGCTCCTACCTGCATCATTCAGTACCTGATGGTGAAGCACAACATGAGGCTGCTGGCTGCTTATGAGTTTGTCAGGGCCAGGTACCCACTTAGTATCAGGGAATGCCATCAAGACCTTCTGTTGGGTCTGGAGAGATCGCTCTGGCCGGAAGAAGCAGACATGGAGGGCTTTAAACAGGCCATGTCAAGGAAGATGGCATGGACTTAGGGGCAAACGAGGCATGGTAATGGCAGTCTTGTGTGTTCAAACATGGAATGATGTCAATTGCATACAAAGAGAGGGTCTGATTTTAAAAACAAAGGGGGAACAAAGGCGGGGGAGAAGTGCAGAAGCTTCCTCCTGTCTGTGCGTTATCTTCCCGCAACTGTTCTCCCTTTCCTTTCTCCCAGCAGAGCACATTTATAGTACTGGAACTCAGGTGAATAAAAAAATATTTTTGGAGAGAGGGTATGTGGAAGCAAGTCAAAAGTAGGGAAAAGATTCTGTTCCATTCACCTGGGCACCCTTTTTGTTTTTAAATGGGGCTTCCATCCCTTCTTTGCATATGATTGGGGAAATCCACTCTTAAATACATGGATCTGCTCTCATCACATCAGTCTGGCTCTTAGAGAGGGTAGAATAAGGAACAGCATATTTTAAGGTTCCTTGTGAGAGCTGAAGCACAACCGGAAGTGGCTCTACGAGGCCTTACAATTCTACTTCTGATATCTCTTATACCAGGAGCTGCCTAGCCGATGGTCCATTCTAGACTAGTACAGTCTTCTGCCACCCAGCGACCAAATATCCCAGGGAGTGGAACGTACATGTACAAAATGTGTGCTTTTGCACAGCTGTGGCTCATCTGAGTGTACTCTGCTCTAAAGTTGTTGTAAGGATAGTAATATTGTGCATGGAGGTAGCCCTTTGATATAATTGGGCAAATTTGTAGAGCTTCTTGTGCATAATTTATTTTGCAGTTTTAACACTTCTGCATATTTTCCCCTTTCACAGAGAGAGATGCAGGGATCAGTACAGGCATTGGTATTTAATTTAATTTAATTAATTAGATTTCTTGCTTACCCTACCCACAAGCTGGCTCAGGGAAGGTTACAACACTATACAGTAATACAATAAATTAAAACAATACACAGTAAATGATAAAATACACAATTTCATAGTACCAATACAAAAGCTAAGACCACAGTCTAAAATGCAGCATGTGATGGTTCACCATAATACATCCCACACCCCAGTATCATGGAAGTAAGGCAGGCAGGTCACCAGAATGTAAAACAAGCAGATAATGTGCCCTCCAGCCACTGGAAATCTTCACAGTTCTTCTGAAATTGTCTGAGCATTGCCCACACACACTTACAAGCACACCTTTGCAATCACAAGGGCTCATAAGCTGGCAGGTTTACATGAAAGGAGAGACTTCTAGAAAGCCAAATTGCACAGGTTGTGGCTTTTTTGTATTGTGGCAAAGCTACATTTTGCACACAGCCCTGATTATAGCCTGTCCCTCCAGTGCTGGCTGTGAATAATTTCAAGTTTCATAAGGCAAATAGCACCCTGTGCCTATTTTCATAGCTCTGCAAATGTGGCAGTTCAGCCCTCTCTTAAAAGAGGCATGATGGTTTGTTGGTCTCATTCATTTGTTACGGAAATCTTGCCATTGTAACACTGAACTACAGCGATGAAAAGGAATACAAGTTTCAGCTCCATCAAGGTGTACATTGTATAATCCTAATATCTGTGTCTCGGCAGGTCAAGGATGGATTGGAATCACAGAAGAAACATGACACTGAAATTTAATTTTGGTGCATAAGTTCTCAGGTTCTGTGATTGGAGTACATTCAGTATATATGCTTTTTTCCCTGGCTGTAACTTTTTCTGTTGCAGATTTTGAAGAATGTTTTTAGGGATACTGTCCATTTATGTACGTAGCAGGCTGATAAAAATAATTGTGTTGCTTTATGCAAGCTCCCAGAGGGAGTTGGGGAAATATTTGCATGAACTTGGTGAAAAAGGAGAGAATGTGATTGTGTCTTGAGCCTTGTTGTACACCTCTCAAAATCCCTCTGCCCATCAGCAGGCTTGAGAAGTTCCTATGCAATAGGGCAATTCTGATGCAATAGAAACAGCAGGCAGATGGCAGTAGGAACAAAGGAAGCTTCGGGTTCTTGCCGTTTCCTCAGCTCCATTTGGCACAATTCGCTGACATCACCAGAGCAGCAATGACAACAGAAGCCTTCCTTTTCTCTGTCCCTCCCATCCCTCGGAGCACCAGACAGAATTTCAATTCCTTGTTTTCAATGGGGATCAACACTTCAAGGGGGAATGTTTTGCAGTTTTTCTGTTTATATGTTCTTCAGTAAACTGGGCTAGAATATCAGAAAACTGAAAAAAGCAAGGGATAGCAGACTGCAAATGTAGGAAGTCCCATTGAACTTTAAGGGATTTGCTTCTGAGTGATAGTGTGTAGGATTGAGCTGGCAGGCAGTTAATAGTCATTTAATTAATTAATATTACTCTTTTGTTCCTTCATGGAATGAAAGGTATCACACGTGCAGTTCCCTAGAGGTCTTCCATCCAGGCACTGACCAAATCCTGACCTGCTTAGCTTCAGCAAGACCATCATATCCTGTGTCTAGTACCTTTCTTGGGAGACTTTCTTTAGCAGTTAAAAAGACACACATTATATTTCCTTCTGATAATATAAACAGAGAACTGCTATGTTTCCAGAAATAACACTGGCTCAGTTCAGACGTAATGCAAAACAATGGATTACTTAAACTACCTGTGGTTAAGGTAATTATGGTTAATTATAGTCTTAGCTACAGTTTTGTGAAATTAGGAATGTGGACATCCTGGCTTGTTCCCCTGGTCAACTTTCATTTACTCCCCAGTAATGGAGATGCCTGGCAGCCTGACTGAAAGGGAGGAAACTAGGTTCTAAGGCATCATCTCTAAACCCCGTCTTTTGCTGTTGCTTTGGCTGCAGTTCTGCCAGCAGGTGGCAAAAGAAAACTTTCTTCCTAGGCATGACCTGCTACGTCAGAGCCGAGCATCTGGCCTTCAAGCTGCAGATACAAAACACATGTTTTCTCACTAGGCTAACACATATCTGCTCGCTCAGATGAACTCCTGTCTCCTCTTCATCAATATGTGGTCTCTCGGCAGCTGTCTGTGAAAATTTACACAGTATTTTCTGTGGTTGCCCAGGCACTAGAGCAGGAAGTCTGCTGAAGTCCTCAAGCTGTTTGTAACTGATGGGCTAGTTACTCGTTAACCAAGAAGCCTGGGAGGACTTCACTTGTGTCCTTAAAATACAGCAAACTTGTTAAATTAGAGGAAGCATTTGATATTGGAATGGAGGCCACATTGGGTTAATAGCAACCTTGCTTTGAGGCCACTCTTGTATTCCAGAGCATGCCCCCCCCCCAGCTCTACAGAATATGCCCCTTAATTCAGAACTCCTTAGCATGCACCTTATGAGTATCTTCTCCACTGGAAAGCAATTTAAATTAACAGCCAGTTGAAGTAAGCTGGCTAGGAGTGCAATGTGAATCAATATATCTCACATTTCCTCCCTCCCTCCTCTCTACAGATCCTTAATGGGGAGAGGTGATTCTTGTCCTCTATGGATGCATATTACATGAAGCTGCACCTTAGAGAGCCAGCAAGCTGGAATTTGGGAAACCCAAGCTCCTGGTTCTAGGATATTCAGAGCAAATCTGGCAAGCAGGCCTGGAATGAAGCCAGGGGATGACTGCTGCCCTGACTGATACAGTGAAGGTTAACTTGCCCAGGGAAGAGGCCAGGCCTTACCTGGAAGCCTTTATTTCACTAGTAGGTTGGGGCTGCAGTGGGCTTTATGGGTAGGTGGAACCACCCTAGTCCCTGTTATTGTAGTCTGAGGACCTTCCAGTCTGCAGTCAGGCTGTTCACTACATGGGCAGCAGAGCACTAGGAAGAAGGGGAAAGAAAGCAGAAATCAAGCAAATTCTACATACATCCATAAGCACATGGCCCAAGTTATGTGTTACTTCCTACAAGCATCGAACAGTGCACATGGCCTCAAGATCCAGATCCTTGGTGACCATGTGGTACCATAATTACCGATGCTGAAACTGCCCTTAATAAGGCAAAATACTGCACACTTGCTCAAACTCATTCTTGTTGTCTCAAATGTCACTAGCAGTCTGAATAAGTAAGCATTTCAGCTGTATTCATACCATGTTGCTAAAGAAGCATGGTGATGTCTGTCAGTCTTCCGGTGCATCTAAGGAACCTGCTCCACTAACCCCCTTTTGAAATCTGCTGCCACTGGAATGAGTTTTTCCTGGAAGCTGTGTGGATAGATTATGCTACGGTATTGCCTCAGGGGTTGTAATCCTTTCTGAACTTAGGTTCTGTACCTGCTCAGTATTTCAAACATGGTGTTCTGACTGTTGGAAGCATTAAAAAAGGGAGGAGGAAGGGCACCCAGAATCTACAGAACTGCTGAGCAGCCTTAAAACCAATCTTCTTTCCATAGAGGCTTGACCCATCAACTTTAATTAATGGTATGGATGCAGCAGATGAATGTTATAATTGCCTTTGTGTTGATGTCTTCAAATATGCTGAGCGAGACTGAGTTGTAGAAGCAAAACCTGTGGAAATCATGGCTCCAGTCATGTAGGTACCTGGATTCAAAGTCATGAAGTTTGCTGGGTGGCCTAGAGTAGGCCACTGCTGTTCACCCTCAGATCCCCTTTGCTATTGCCAATATGGGAATAATCATGCCTGCCTACATTACAGGGACTTCTAAAGATTACCTAGATTGTGTAGGTGACACACTTTGAATCTACTGTGGTGGAGGAAAGTACCATCAAGTCTCAGCTGACTTATGGCGACCCCTGCTGGGGTTCTAAGTACAAAGACATTCAGAAGTGGATTGCCATTGCCTGCCTCTGTGTAGTGACCCTGGCTTGGACTTCCTTGGTGGTCTCCCAAACAAGTACTAACCAGGGCCAACCCTGCTTAGCTTCCAAGTTCTGATGCGATCTACTAGTGCTGTATAAATGTTTGGCTATCGCATCTTAGCCTACCTCAAAGGATTGTTGTAAGGATGAAATATGATAACTCCATGTTTTCTTGAAGAAAGGGGGGGGGATACAAATGGGATAGATAGAGGAGAACTTGCTTCGGGTGCGCAAAAAGAATTTGGGAGAGGATTGTTGTAAATACTGACTACATTAAACAGAAGGTCTAAGAGTATGTATTTTTTTTTGTGCCTGAAGCCATGCCATTTCATCAGATACACCCCCTACCCCCAAAATCTTGTAAGGTAAATGATAACAATCTCAGGAAATCTTTCCCTCTCCCTTTATGATTATTCCATGGTGTTTGTCTCCTCCAAGACTCCTTGAATGTTTCCTGAATTGACTGTGTTAGTCAAGGGAGGTGGTTTGTATTTCTGGACCCTTGCACACCATTGGTCTGAGGAGGCCTTCATGCCCAAAAAGAGAGAATGGGTTTTTTTGCTGAGCTGTTTAAGAAACACATTTATACCTCCTCAGTGAGCCAGCTGCCTGTGGCTTGCCAGTTGATCCTGTCCTCCCACCAGCGCTGTCTATTTTGCTTCTTGGGATTTAGGTGAGCCCTTTGCATGCCTCTTACTGACCCCACTTGCTGTTTAAGGGGGTAAAATGAACAGAAACACCATGGTTCTTAGATTAATGATGTTTGGATGGGGAGGGGGAGGGTCCTAAGCCTCATTATTGAAATAAAAATGACCCTCCCAGCACCCCTCAGTCTTTTCTCTTTAGCATGTCTGTTACAATGAGACATCGTCCATTTCTGTTCCTTGCTGGGCTTCTCTTTTCCTTTAAATAAAAGGGGCTCTGGCTCTCATAATTCAGCAGCATTCGAATCCTCATGTTCATTCTGACTGGATCTCATTCATGTATGTTAAGGAATCTGGAAGATGGATGTAAATTCACAAAGTAAATTCTGCTAAAATTCTTTTTTTCCTTCCTAAAACTTCTCAGTAGAGGAAGCTGGGCAAAAAGCAACAGAACAAAGCTTATTAAATAGGACAACCTATTTAATAAGCTTGTTTTCTGTCCACAAACCATTTTTGACTGTTGGAAGCAAATACTAAAGTTTTGTGTTAAAGAGAAAGGGGAAGATATAATTGACCATTTCGTTTTCTTTGTGTTTGCAAGAAACAAAATAAAGGGAAGTGTTCTGTTTCAGCAGTCGAAGTGATGCTCTTAAAAGTGTTACACACATTTCTTGCATGTCAAACTCTGCCTTTTCTACCTTTGCCACCTGTGCTTGCCACACTGACTCCCTCGCCCCCTTGAACTGCTAGGGCTGGAAAACCCTGCAACCCAAGGAGACAGCTGGAGTTCCTTGAGATCCATTTTTAGAATCACTTTCGTCCCAGTAATGAGATAGGCCCTACACATTTTTCAGGATAAGATTTCTTTTGGGAGATCAGCCATTCATTACTTTCAGAATCTCCTTTCTGGAAATCACAGGGTGTTTTGTTGTGGGAATAATAGTAACATACTTTGTAAACAGCTCTGAGTGGGTATTAAGTCATCCTGAAGGGTGGTATATAAATCAAATTTTATTATTATTATTTTAACTCCCCGTTCCCCATTCCAAGCCTAACAGTGTTCTGAGGCAAGTAAGCAGAAGGTAGTTGGCAAAATAAGAGAGGAGAAGAGACCGTTGGTATTTTTGATTTATTTCAAGCATTTCTACCCTGGTTTTTCAGTATTACAGGGCCATCCTAAGCCAAGTTACATCCTTCTATTTATTGACTTAAACACAGTAGAAAACAACATACACAAGACTACTTAAAAGCAAAAAAACCCCAAAACCACCTTTCTGAACATCGTAGGCTCTTAAATGGAGTGCATTTTTGTTACTACATTTTAAAAAAACAACAAAACCCTACAGTATTGATCCTAAAACCTCATTAAAATGGAAGTGACCTTAATGTATTGCTTTAATGAACCCCATTCAATACAGCACACTCATATCGGAAGGAATCTCTAGTCATAATAAAATGTAAGCTAAGCACTCACTCGGTCGCATGCATTTGTATTCTGCTTTAGCTTGTAATAGAGGTGCCTGGTTCAAATGGGTGTTATTTTTATCATTGGACCTCAGAAGTTTTTCCATTTGTGATTGAGGATATACTTGACAACTTTCCTTGAGTTTAATAGCTGCTTTTGTATTCTAAAGAAACTGGACAGCTGGAAAATGTGTACAAACCAGTATCCATTTACTGATAAAACTTACATGTTTAATCAAAACAATTGTGTTCCATATGTATATGTGACATGCTTCTTTGTTTATTGCAGGTGCCTATCAAACCAAGATGTCTTCTGAGTAAGTATCCATTGCACTTCACATAGGAAACTTCTTTTTGAAATTATTACTATTCTACAGCTTTAAAAATACTATTCTTGAAATCTATTACTTTCAAAAGGAAACCATTTTCTGCACCCTCATCTAGCTACGTATACAGAAGCTGGCCTCTTCCAAGCATGTATAGGAAACTACATGCTGAAATGAGTCCTGCATATGAGACTCCCTGTCCCATCTAGCAGCTGGGGCTGCACATATGAAATTCTTTCAGAAAGCTAAAATTATGCCACTCAGCTAGATTCAGTTCACTGCTTTCTATGCCAAACAGCTGATTGGCCTGATTTTAACCTCTGTGCACAGTCCTGACTTCTGCCCACATATATAGATCAAGATACTTGCTTTTTTGCCTTGATACTAATGATCTTCTTTTCTTCTCTCCTTTCTCTGTGACTTTTTCTACCTTCTTCAACAGGGAGGAAGTAAGTTTTTCTTTCTTGATTTCTTTTACATAAAAGAATTGTGTGTTCAAAATGGCCATGTTACATGATAGGCATCTGCTATCTTCCTGGGTTTCATTTTGGTGAGAAGCTTGGTGAGAAATGATCTTTCATTCAGAACTCGTCTCCTTACCAGTCTAAATAAAAGCCAGTTCCCAACATTCTCCCCACTCCTGAGGGACTAAGGATAGGGCTGTGCAAAAAAACCCAGCAGGGTTATTTAGCTTATTTATTTAAAATAACTCAGTATTCAATCACTGGACTCATCAGAGTGGCTTGCAATGGTGAAAATAATCAGTTTAAAGATACATCGTAAAGAAAAAACCGTACAAAACACACTAAATTAAAAATATTATAGACTGGCTGGCTTGCTGTGTTGATAGGTGCAAGGTTGGTTCCCAGTAGACAATATCTGGGGTCACTGTTACAGGATGTAGTTTTAGATCTCTCTCCCAGTGGGGTATCAAAAATAGACCTTTAGTTTCTTCTCACATACATGAACAGTAACCATTAATTCCTTTGGGGAAAGTAATACTTATGGACATAGCTGCACTGAGGAGAAAAACTGTTACACTCCTTGGTCCTTACTGTTAGAAATTTTGTAAAAGATTAAATCTGTTTCTGCCTGCAGAATAACAGACAGTTCAAACAACAAGAATATATATGAGTTCTTCCTGCAGTGGTTATCATAATTGACAGTGATACAAGGGAACTGGGGTATAGGGTCAGCTCAAACTAGCGAGCTGCCCCAAATGTTCTTTCATGCTGCCTCTCAGTAGATTTGAGGTGGCAACAATGCAAGAGGAAGCTCATACATCATCTTCTGCTGCTTCTGCGGCATCTAAGGTAAGGTACAGAGGAAGGGCCTGTTCAACCCACCTTAGATCCCAAGTGATAGCAGGTGGAAGACATGCCTGCCATCTACTTTCATGCCACACCCCTCCAACCAGTCTGGCACCTCAAGTGGCCTCTTGAGTCACTTTGGTGTTTAATGAAACCTTTCACGGATACCCTGTTTGCCAAGCTGACTTAAGGAGCCAACAGTCTCTGTGGGTATGTGTAACTTCCTAATTCAAGAATTATTAGAGGCCAGTTTTCCACTGCTTGTGTTCTTCAGATACAGGGAGAGTGGAGATCCCTCAGCCTTTATATCCCAGTCATGGAGTGGGAGGGGTGAAGCAAAGAAAGGAATCAGGATGTAAACGTACCTTGTTACAATGAAGCTTGATTAGAGCACAAATTAGCATCTATAGTAAGATAAAAATCCTATGTCTCTATTCAGCCTTAGGATTCCATTGTTCTGAACTTGTAAATGAACTCAAGTTCAGCCTTCTCACTTGTAAACTGTCATTGAAGGTTCAAGGATCTCCCTGTATCTGAAAGCTTGAAAGCTTATACCCTGAAAATCTTGTTGGTCACTAAGGTGCCACTAGACTCAAATTCTGCTAGGGTATTCATGAGCAGAGAGAGGCACGAACAGCAATACGAACAAAAAAAGCCACAAACAGCCCAATCTGCTGTTCATGAACAAGCTGTTCGTGAGGCCCCATTCTGAACGAACGAGTGGTTGTTGCAAGCCTTGTTCATTGCGTTCGTCAGCCGTTCATCAAGCCAGACAGTCTGGCGCCTTTCAATCAATTCCCCTGGCAACATAGGCATGGACTGTCTGAACTCTGAACTCCTCCTGCATTTCCTTCTGGCTTGTAAGTTAACCCCTCAAAGTAGCTTCCAGTAAGTCCAGTTTTTTTCACTGTGAAAAGAAAATGACAGGAAAGGGAGGGACCCATGGATCCCAAGGAGATTCTCTCCGGCCCTCTCGCACCTGGCCGCAGCAGCCCAGTGCTGCCAGCTCTCCCAGTGCGAGAGGAACGGGGAGAATCTCTCTGCCCATCTCGCACCGAGCAGCAACAGCCTGATGACGCCGGCTCTCCTGGTGCGAGAGGGGCAGAGAGAGTCTCCCCGCCTCTCTCGCATCAGGCAGCAGCAGCCCAGTGGCGCTGGCTCTCCTGGCTTGAGAGGGACGGGGAGAATCTCCCCGCCCCCTCGCACCGGGCCGCAGGAGCCCAGTGGCACCAGCTCTCCTAGTGCTTAAGGGACGAGGAGAATCTCCCCGCCCCTCTCTCACATCGGGCAGCAGCACGGCAGCACTGGGGTGGGGCAGGGGGAGTGGGGGCTGGGGGTTGTGAGATGTTTAAAGGGCCCTGTTGCTTGCAAGTCCCCCCTGCTACCTGCCAGCTGATAGTTTAAAGGGACCTTTAAAGGGCCACGAACAACGAACATGTTTGGTAACAGGTCAGGTTCATCAATGTTTGTTGTTCATTGTTCGTGGATGGCAACAAACAACGAACGGCGTGTTCATTTTTTTTTCTGTTCGTGCCCATGTCCATTCATGAGTACCTCTGAATATTCAAAAAAGGTTTGACAAAGAATGAATCTGTTCTACTATGCCCAGATTCTAGAGTGGTGGATTGTTGAATCTCAAGAGGAACTCCTAGGCATCCACACTGTGTGGTATAGTGCAGCCTTTATCTCTCAGACCAAGATGGAAGTGCATGTTCTGAGGCCTATTGTGTGGTAAAGAAAAATCACTGACACTAGATGCTTCTGGGTATGTAAGGTGCAGGTGAGGCCTAGTATGTCTTTGGGATATCCCTATGTTATACCAAGCCCTGCCTCACAAGTGCACAGGCTTCTAGTATAACACAGGATCAACAATATCTCTGAGCCCTTGCCATGCAAGAAGTCTCCAGGCATGCAGACTGAGTGAACATCCCCTCAGAATGCATAACTTGCCTGCATAATATTTCTAGAGCAGGCTTAGTACCTGCTGGAATACAGCAAGTCTGTGTTCTGACTATCTTTCTACCCCATACAAAAAAGAAATTATCATGAAACAAAGCTAAACAAACACAGTAAACCATGAAAACTAACTAAATCATAAGTCAAAAGATTATATTCAATATAATCTTATATTCAATATTATATTCAATAAAGTTTAAATGGGTGTGTATTTAGTTACAAACCTTTTTAATAGCTAACAATGCTCATCAAAAATTTTACAGAACAATTTATTAACATAACAGGTAATGCCAATATCAGACCCACTCAGAATGTTACCCAAGCCTCTATAGTTTTGTTAACTGAGGGCCAAGCTACAAGTGACAAATGACACTTGAATGGCAAGTGTATTTCTCCCTGTTCACTTGCCCTCCAGTCAATCCACTTGCCAGGCAAGTGTCTTTCGTCATGTGTAGCTTGGCCCAAAGTATCTCAGTCATGTATATCCAGAGGGAGTATCCCAGACCCTTAAAGTGCCAGTGCATTGAAACCATTCAAAAATATACCACAATCAATTTCATTCACAGTCAATATATTGTGCAAGTCTCCACAGACAGTATTTGACAATCTATTAAGTCCAAATATAGCAGGAAACACATTTTTCCAACTCTTTAAAGTGTCAGTGCAGATATAGGGGGATTCCGCATGATCGATTTTGATCGGACTTTCTGAGCAGTTGTGCTGAAGTGGAGTCGTACGAATCCACTGCTCCCCCATTCCACATTAAGGCTTTTGTTTCGCACTGACATTTCATTTCATCATGCTCAAAGTCCATTGTGTGGAATTTGCCAGTATAAAAATTGATTCCTCATTGCTTTTTCCGGGGGAAGTGTTGACAGACGTGCGTCTTCTTCATTTTTAAAAAAAAAAAAAAATTTTTTTCAAAAAAACATTACTACATATAAACGTTGCATCAAACAAACACATCTGATAGGTCAGAACATTTCCCGCTGATATCATGGAATGAGTATTGGCTATTGACATTTGGAGGGAAAATTGCTACTGATGACCCCACTTTCCCTCTGCCTCAGAAGCTGTCAGCGAGCAACAAGTAACAAATCTGGCGCCTTGAAAAATGGACCGTTATTGGTCAGCTGTGGCTACGTGATATGTTTCTGCATAGACTTGTAGAAACATTGCAACATTTTAAATAATTTTTTTTAAAAAAACAAGAGTGGAAGGGAAAGGTAGTGGGTGTGGCTTAGAAAACGTGATCGGCCAATCCAATTAAGTTGATTTGAAGGGCGAGAGAAAAGGGCAAGGGTGGGGAGAACATCAGATAAAGAATTTCGCATGATTAAAATCCCTAATCTGCTGCGAATGGACAAATAAATTGGGGAAAAGCAGGATGGAAAAAAACCAGACACAACCTGCAGTGACTTCGAAGCTGCTGCTAGGATTGCCTTCCCACATGTGGAAACACAAATTAAAATCGAGGTCATTTGGAAGCTGAACAGCAGAAAACCACTAGTGCGGAATCACCCATAGTTCATTCATAAATAATTTAAACATTGTGAACTGTCCTGCTCTACTTGAAATAATCCAAATTGGTCCTTGACGCCTTCTTAAAGAATATGATTCCATCTGTGACCATGATGGGTAATTCAGTTCATTTTCTCCATTTCCAGAAATCTTTCTCAGAGCAGTCACAAATTAAAGGGATCCAAAGTATTGCATCCTCATCACCTCAGGCAAAAGGCCTATGAATGAACTATATATGCACTGACATTTTATTCTGAGTGGGTCTGATATTGGCATTACCTATGCTGTTATGTTAATGAATTTTTCTGTTAAATCTTTGATGAGCATTGTTAGCTATTAAAAAGCTTTGTAACTGATTAAATACACACACATTTAAATCTTACTGTTTTTGTTTTATTAAGAATTTTATTGAATATAATCTTTTGACTTGTGATTTAGTCAGTTTCACGACTTATTGTGTTTGTTAATCTTTCTACCCCAGCAGATTTCTAACCCAGATTTCCAGTCAAAATTCTGTTTACTCGTACATTGTCAGCCTTCAGGTGGGATCTGGAGATCTCCTGGCATTACAACTGGAATTACAACAGATCTCCAGTTCTCCTGGAAAAACTGGCTGCTTTGGAGGGTGGACTGTATGGCATTATAACCTGCTGAGATCTCTCCCCTCTAGAGGTGGGCACAAACCAGGGCCATCGTCACACGGGCTTTTATTTAGCGCGAAAATGGCACAATTTCCCAGCAAACACCCACCTTATTCCAACACTGATGCGATTTTCTCTCTTCTGCTTTGTGCTTAATAGTCGCGATATTTTGTGCCTCAGTGTGAATGCCTCACATCGATGTATTTCGCCTTGCAACGCCCTATGCCCTCCCTTCAATCCCAGAATCCATTTCTCCCCGCGACTCCCTTTTTAAAAAAAATTATGTCCTTATAACGCCATAACGACATAACACAATGCAAATTTTCTGCTGAAGTAAAAATGACTCAATCACCATTGGAGAAATATTTTAACTCAAAACCGCCCCTCGCTAAAGTTGGAAAAACAAAAGGGTCAACCAATGTTCTGACCACGCCATGGGCGGGGAAAAAGAGCAACCTATCAGCATCGTTCTGGGTTAGTCTACGGGAATGTTTATATAATGTTATTCCATTATAGCGGAATTAAACGGCAAAAAAATAAAAAAAAGGGGGGAGGAGCTGCTTCTGCGCCATTAGAGAGAATGGAACAGAGCGCTTCGGTGTGGACAGCTCGGAGCGCAAAGAGCCGTGAGGTGACCAAAGAAACGTTACTGTGCCGATATCAGGCTGTCTGCAGTGATGAATCGAAAATTAAACCAAATGAACCAGCCTAAAGTTTGTGGCGGTTCATCAGAAATGGGCTCTGATGAACCGCTGGTTCCCGAACTGTGAACCGGCCCAGTTCATAATGAATTTTGGTTCGTATTTACGTTTGTGCCCACCGCTACTCCCCTCCCCCAACCCCACCTTCCCCAGGCTCTATTGACCAAATCTCCAGGAATTTCCTAATATGAAGTTGACAACCGAGTGTGCTGCAGAATTTGTCCTCTTATGCACGCACTCTCTCTCATCACCTGACCTTGCCTATCTTTTTAATCTCATTTGAACCAGCTTTGAAGGATTCCAGTCTGTCATAGACATAGTGGTACACTATGTCATAGTTGTACACTATGTAGTTCTTATTAGGAGAAGGGAGTTTATCTGGTCTATGAAGTATTTGTTATTTGTTTATTAGTTTCTCCTTCTCCTTTTGATCTATGGAATTATCAGTGTGGCTTTTATAAAACAGCAATCTGTAATCAGTCCAATTTGAAACCATTAAAGTAATTCAGTTAAAATGCCTAATCAACACCATTAATCAAATCCAACAAACTAGTAGATGACAAGCTTACAATGTCAACAAATAGCCAATCCCTTCAAAGACTGTTAAAAAACTGCTTTTACCAGTGCCCCAAATATCCAGGAAGATGGGCTTTCTAAGAAAGAGAATTCTTTGGTGGAGGGGAAACCACTTGAAAGGCCTTCTTGTAATCACATTCCAGGCCTCAGAAATCTGGGACAGTCAAATTAGGGCTCCATGCCCTACAGAAAGTACCATCTAATTCTGGTTGAAATAAAGGTAGGGAAAAATCCTTCATGTTGATTCATTTGGTTTGTTTTCTAACCACTTGGAAGCAAACTCTCCCTCTCTTTTGTTCAAACCTCATATATGCTGGACTGATTTTTTTGCACTGGGATAAATTACACACTTATGCTATTTTAGTTCTTATACTGTGGGTATCTGGAAGAACCATTTCATAGCAATCACAAAAAAAACCATTCAGGTTAGAAGAAAGATTAATCAGAGCTTACTGTAGTTGAGCCAAGCCTTCCCATTGCCTTTAGAAGACACATTCTGGCCCCGCTGCCCCCCATACTGTGTGACCTTATCAGATTTCTTAAACATTCATGACTTGGATGGAAGGCCGTCAAATGAAAGTACAGCAAGTGTCATTCTGATTCAATCCCTGGCACCACCTATTAAAAAGGACCTCCGGTAACCATGTTGGAAAAAACCTTTTCCTGCGGAAACTCTGGGGGACCACTTCTGGTCACAGTAGACAGCTGAGCCAGATGAACCAAATGTCTGACTCAGTGTATAGCAGATTTTTTAAATGTTGTGTTCAAAATGTGAACAACTATGCTGTTCCCACTGAAGGGAAGATATCTGTATTGCAGAGTCATTCAAAACAAGCAAAAACATCAGTATGGAGGACAGATCTTGAAATGAGATTGAAATGCTTGAAAAATTGCCGTGCAGTGTATAAACTAATCCCTCATAGCTGTTTTTTTAGAGAAGAGGTAGTTCTTAACTCATTCGCTACTTGCTCGTTCTCTGTCCTCTGTAAGGCTCCAGGAATTTCATGTAGCTGACTTTTAAGTATTAGTATATTTACCTTCCCATCCTATCCATAACAGAATGCTATTCCTGGGGAAATATCTATGACCCGCTGGGAAATACAAGTTATGGCTACTTATGAAAGCAGAAAACTCCTGTTTTTGACAAGTACTTGATGCATCTGATGAAGAAGGGTTTTTCTGGTGAAATCCATGCTACAGCAAAGTTTTTCAAGTATCACATGGTTGTTCTTCTAGAATTCTTAGCTTTAGAGTATAATTAATACATGCTGCAATTCAGTAAAGACAAAGACTGGAAACAAGCCATAACTGCTTCTCTCCAGGGGGGATTCTGTATCTAGCACTCAAAGGTTGCTTTTGAACCCTGAATGCAATGCCAAGGAAAAGTTTTGCACAGTCAGTGAAACTTGCCACTCTCTGGCAAGGATTAATATACTGTCAAACTTAACTCCATGCCCCTTCCTATTTAACTTCATTTGCTGGCCCTTGACTATAGCACAACTAGAGTAGAACTTAAGCATTAACCACTGGAAAGATTTGATGAGTTTGAATGATTAATAATTGGGGACAATGGACAATTTGCAGTGAACCTCTCTTGGAGCCTCTCTTTTTCTCCCTTCATCCCCCCCCCCCCAAATAAGTCTTTTTGTAAACTGGATCTATAGAACTGGTTTGGAGGAAGAAACGGCTTGTGCTTCTTCAAGGCCTCTTGGCCCTGAAATCTACAAGGACTTGGGTAGTAGCAGCACTAGCTTCCTGTGCAAGCCAGTGACTGATAGTTATGTTGCTGAAAAGTTGTATATCCTTGGAGATGTGGGGCTAACCACTCCTTAGTGTGCAAAACTAGTAGGACAGATAGAAAAACAGAACACATACAGATAATACTGTTAGTTGAACCCCAAAACAAAAGCAATACGTTTTATTAAGACTAGCCAACATAATACAACTCAGTGTACAAGCTTTTGAGTTCTCCAGAACTCATCATCAGGCTGTCAGCTGTAGATGTCCTTCTCTTGATATTATCTGGCTTTTACTTGTTCATAAACTTGGCAAAGATGCATGGCAAGATATGATTTGTGTAAGGATACTACAAGCACATATACTGACCTTCTTCTTTCTCCTTTTTCTTCTTTCAACTCTAGAAAAGGAAAAGGGCAATCACTGCCCGCCGGCAGCATCTCAAGGTACTTACGATTTCTGGTAGTTCATAAAGATGAGCATGATTTTTTGCTGCTGTGTTCACCTCTGGGATAGTAACATCACTGTGCCACACAGTGTTCTCCTACTGGAATGGTGGTCCTACTTCCCAAATTTGCAGTTGTCTTACACAAATGCTCCCACCCAGAATCTATTTAAGTATTTCACACAATTTCCCTTTTGTATTACTACCACTACTATCACTACTACTACTACTACTACTACTAGCCAGTTTGGTGTAGTGGTTAAGAGAGGCAGGATTCTAATCTGGAGAACTGGGTTTGATTTCCCATTCCTATGCTTGAAGCCCACTGGGTGACTTTGGGTCAGTCACAACTCTTCCAGAGCTCTCTCAGCCCCCCCCCCACCTCACAGGGTGATTGTTGTGGGGATAATAACAATATACTTTGTAAACCGCTTTGAGTCAGCATTAAGTTGTCCTGAAGGGCAGTATATAAATAAAATATTATTATTGTTATTACTACTACTACTTGCTACTGTATTGCTGTTCAGTTTTAAAGCACTTATGTTCCTCTACAATGTTTCTGTCATGTTTCCAGTACAACAATGGAACCAAACTAGGCATGATGATGGCACATCTTTGTGCTTAAACATGGAACTGCCCCTGACCAGTTGCGTGTCCAGTTGCAACAGCAAAAAGAACGTGCAGGCAAAAGCTGCTGAATCTCCCCAGTGTCCACTATTGACCTCCAACTGGTCTTTCTCCCAAAGTGCTTTTCTCCTAGCTGAGGTAATATGGTATTGAAGGTCAGCTGAGGAGAAAATCGCTCAGTGTGAGAAGCTGCTTGGAGGTAAGCCACAGGTTGATGGGGAGTATTGCACTCCTCACTGACACACTGTTTTGCTGTTACAATCAGATCCCACTATCCATTACCTATTGCATTTTTATCTTGCCTTCCATCAGGGAACTCAGGACACCTCAGAACTCAGTATATACCACTCTCTTTCCCTGAGAAGTAGATTTTGCTGAGAGTGGGAGTGAGTAGCCCAAGATTTCCCAGCTTCTCCTCTGAGTGGGGATTAGAACTCTGATATTCCTGGCCCATCTGGCCACTAACCACATTAGCTCCTATCCAGCTTTATTTTTTATTTTATTTTATTTTATTTATGTCATTTATGGTCCACCTTTCTCACTGAGACGCAAGGTGGATTACACAGTGTGAGAGTAGTACTGTCAGTATCGAGGACAATTTCATAAACAATGCTGTAGGGTAAATAAATGCAAGTTTACAGAGACATAACATTAGCAAGAATCCAATACAGAGTTGAAGAAATGCTGAAACAGAACATAAGCAATTCTAGGGCTGACATAGGAGCACATATTTAAAGCAACATAGCAATGAAGTCAGTGGGTGAAGTCTATGGTCCCTAACTCATTAGTGGAGCATCTGAGACCCCTCCCTACAAAATAATAGCCGTTTTGAATAATTCAGTTTTTATACATGATTGCTGAAATGCTGTTTCAGCAATCATGTTCAGCTTGTTGCACTGAATCCAGTCATACAGTTCTTAAAAAATATTTGCAACTTCTAAGCTTAAGAGGTTGTAACTTACCCAGGGGCACCCAATGAATGTAAGGCAGAGGCTGGTTATGAATCCAAGTCCAATTCCATACCATTGGGCCATGCTGCTTCTGCCCAGCACTTCTTCTTGGCTTGCACTAGTCTAGAGGTTAGCTGTTCAGGGCACCCTTGTGCTTCCCATGATGCACCTATGGCCACTTCCTTTCTGTGACTTTTCCTTCCCTGTCCCCTGAAAGTTCTTCTGCTGTACCAGTCATTATGCTTTTCCCAATTGTATTTTCCAGAGTGTTATGCTCCAGATTGCTGCTACTGAACTTGAAAAAGAACATGCAGCCAAAGAACAAGAAAAAGCCGCCTACCTGGCAGAGCATTGTCCATCTCTGCAGCTCCCAAGTTCCATGCAAGACCTGCAGGTAAAGGTTTCATCCCCTCCATTCACTGTCACACAAGAGCCACAACATTTGATGCCACTTCTAGCAGTTGATTTTGTCCAATACTCTGGTCTTAATCCATAGCCCATCCTTACCATGTGGAATGCTGGTGGTAGTGTCTTCTTTCTTCATTGAGAGATAGAAGTGAGACTTTTTGGCTCAGAAGTTAGTGTTGAAAACATACAAAAGCTGATCTTATTTTAGCTGAATATATGCAAGAGCTCAGAAGCAACCATTGTGTAAATCTTTCTAGACAGACTTTACAGTATTGCTTAGAGAGAAAGCATGCATGAGAAGCTGAGCTGGTCTGGCATACTCCATATTGTAACTGTGCTCAATTGTGTAATTAATGGGTTATTTTCTTCCATGTTATTTCTAAACCATTTTGGGAAGGAGGACGAGTTGCAACACAATGAGGAACTCCATTAATTTTCCAAAGAAAAACCTCAAACTGTGAATCAATAGAACTGTTGACTCCAGTAAGCCAAATAGCCTCTCCATATAAAAGCTGAGATAGCACTTTAGCCCTAAAGACTTGGATTGCTGTAGGAACATACTGGCCCCCAGCAGAGAAAAAGAAACAATGAACAGCTAGCGTAGAACTAGCTACTAAAAGCAGAGCTCATTCTTTTTGTACTTTCCATGAAAGAGAAGCTTGGAAAAGAATACCAAGTTAATGAAACTTAGACACCTGCTCAAGTGACTGATTATTTAATTTCCAAGAAACCTTCTTGGGTTGAAAAGATCTCAAGATCATAACTTGACATTTTCCATAATTTATTACCAGGTCCTCTTCAGTGCAATAGTTCTGAAATGCCAAGGGGCAGTTGCATCTCTCTCTCTCTTCCTGCATGGTATTTCCTTTGGGTCAACAATATTTCTAGACAGATTCATTAGTACTATAAACAATTAATATATGCTTGGCAAAGACTCAAATCAATTTGCTTTAAAAAGGCTGAATGATAGATCTATATTGATAACATTGCCATAGTTATCATGAGGAATAAAAGACTAATTATAACATGTACTGCTTAAAATATGCGACTGATTTACAGGTTGGTTGCCAGCTGACCAGAAAAAAGCCCTGTCCTTTTAATAGCAGTTTAATAAACAGAAATGGGCAGTTGAAGCTTTTCATGGCTTGGAGCTAATTCAAATCACCTGCTTCAGATCAAACTGATACTAAAGGGACAGTTAGATGGACTGATTTAAAACTTGGCAATCCTAGCAGCCTTAGACCAGAGAGAAGCAGCCACATGCCATGAGTCTTTTATCAGCTAAGGGTGTCCTGGCTGGGGTTTATGTAGTGGTTTGGAGGCCTGTGATTTGTTGCAGGTGTTAGCTGAGACCCTAAGATAACTTTTTCCTGGGAGTAAGCTCCATTCAGTATAATTGGACTTCTTCTGAGTAGACTTGATTATGATTGCTTCTTTGTATCCTGGGCTGAGGCTTGGGGAGAGAGGGGGAGGTGTTGGGGGGGGGCTTGTATTGTATGGGACTTGAAAAGATATACAAGGGTTGTTGTTGGTGTAATGATGTGACTGTGTTGGGATCACAACAGGGGTTAAGGAAGCTTGTGATACTGACTAAGCTCTGTTTCTCCCTTGCCACCTACTTATTTTGGCAGGAGTAATACTGGTTTAGTACAATGCCATTGCAGTTTGGTACCAGCCTATCACCAGGATATGGATAAATCATAATTTCAGTTATTCAGAGGCAAGGCTTAGAATGAGAATCTAAGAGACTTTTCTGTTTAGATTTTGAAAAAATAGCTGGAGCAAAAATAATACAGTGTGAAAATTTCTGAAACTGTACATCCCTGCAGATCAACTGACACATCAAATGCAGATTTCTCTAGATAGGGCTACAAAGGGTAAGAAACGTGGCTAGTTTGAGCAACCCTCTTTTATAATCTCTTCTTGTTTCTCAACAGGAACTGTGCAAAAAGCTTCATGCTAAGATAGAGGAAGTGGATGAGGAAAGATACGACACGGAGATGAAATTACAGAAAACAACCAAGGAGGTAATCTTTGCTGAGCCACTCAACTCTGTGCTTTATTGAGCATCTGCAGCATGCATTGTCATTTTCCGAGCTTGATTGTCCTACAATGTTGGTTTCCAAAGTATGGGTTGGGAACTACCAGAGGCATACAAGAACTTTATGCATAGGGTCCACCGTGTTGGTACTGCAGATGTGTGACAAGAAGTAAAGGCAGGAGACCTGATTTGTGGTCAGGAAAATGGATTCAACAGGAAGGTCCTGCACAAGGCTAAAATTCCACCAAAAAATGGGAAGTATTGCTCTAGACAATTAGGATATTTTTTCAGTAGCATACACTTCAAAAAAACCTTAGATATGCATCTGAAATAATGCATGAAATAGTTCTCAGTAAGAGCGGTATGGTGCTTTATTTAATTATTTTAACACCTTTTTATCTTTCCTAGATAGCTCAAGTCAGCTTACTATAGGAAAAAACACTCTCCCAAACCCCACAATTAATATGTGAAAGTGGAGGAAGGAACACTGGAAATAGCCCCCAAATGGTCTGTAATGTTCAGTTTAGTCATGAGAAGGCTGAATTCACTTTGGAGAAGAAAGAAATCCAGAAACAGTAATGATTAGAGTCAGTCCTTGGGATTGGATGCTGCCATGCCCCTGCTGTATGTTCAAGGATATTGTGTAGAAATCAGTTGATGTAAGCATACCTGCACACTGCACTCCAAGTGCTGGTTTTCCTTCATGTCTACAAATGCCACCTCCTAACATGTTTTTTCTATAGTCCTATCCTTTGTCAGGTCGTCTCCTATTGTAGATCATTTGGGCCTAACAACCCACCCTCCCCATAATCATCTGCTTTCTGCCACCTTCCTGATTCTTGTAAGGTCCTTTCTTCCCACTCATCTCCTCACATCTCTTTCTCTCTAGCTTGAAGATTTGGGCCAGAAACTGTTTGACCTGAGGGGCAAGTTTAAGAGGCCACCCTTGAAGAGAGTCCGCATGTCAGCTGACGCTATGCTGCGTGCTCTTCTGGGCTCCAAGCACAAAGTCTGCATGGATCTGAGAGCTAACTTGAAGCAAGTCAAGAAAGAAGACACTGAAAAGGTATTTGGAGAGTTAACAAAAACACATTCTAGGAATTTGCTCTATACTTCAGTGGTCCTTTTGTCTAGCAAAGATCTTGCCTTTTGAGAGACCAAGAATGTGGACATAAAGTTCTTACTGTCTGGTTATGTTCTATCTCACATTTTCAACTCAGAGCTCAGTTGGCCATTCTAACAACAATTTCCTGTACTTCCTTATTGCAAACATACCTTTCTACATCCCTTATCAAGATCAGCTAGATTCAAATTCTTCCTTTTGCTTCAGCAAGTATTTGCCTAAAGAAGCCCAATGAAAGGAAGTCTAGATGTTTCCTATAAAAGTTCTATGCTAATTGGCAAATATTAGACTTGTACCAGGGCACTGAGTGTCAAACTTGCTTAGTTCTACTAAGTTATATATGTTTACTAGGCATATCGTATAGTTACCAAATCAACTTAATCCACAGAATACTGCTAAAGACTAATTCATTCTTCTCTTTTAACCTCATTTTTCCACCCAGTGGGCCCTTGTTGTAGCTCAAAAAATGATTAAAAACAAAAGATAAACAAAGCTATGCAGCACAGAGTAACAGGAAGAATTGGCAGCTATTCATTGTGCGCACACACACACACCCAGTTTTGTATCCCTCTTCCACCTGACAGACAGTTTGCTTCTGGAAGTCAGCTAGGAACTCGCTGTCCAAAATGGCTCAGTGGGGGCACTCCATAGGAGAAGAGCCATTGCATTTAGATAACATTGGGCATAAAAAGCAACAGCTAAGATGACGCTGAATATAAAAGGTATCCGTGAGTTAAAAATGACATCATATGTTAATCAGTAAGTGATGGTAACCAGAGAGGAAACTTATTTTACCCAAGTATTAGGTGGCAGCAAAATGATTGAAGACTTCTAGTGGAAGTTACCTACATTTCTGGCAGATCTCTAGAGATTTAATCTGTGTTGAACATGATGCTATTTTGGAATTTGTTGATAAACATCCAGCTGTCTGGCCAGAGGTTCTAATGCAAACTGCATGAGACCACACTCTTCAGTCAGGAGTCTTGTAGCATTTTCTGTGGCAAACAGGCAAATAGGTATGAGTGTATGGCCGTTTCCACATGCTGTTAAAGAGACGGTCTACTTACTGAAGGCTGGCGGGTTTTTCCACAGATTCCAGATGCCTCCAATTTCAAAGTGGAAGCAGGCAGTTTGTCTTGTGTCTAATCAGCATCTTTTCTGAGACTGGGATTTCCTGCTCTTTCCTGTGCCGGGTCAAGGACGCTGATCAGACGCAAGACAAACTGCCTGCTTCCGCTTTGAAATCGGAGGCATCTGGAATCTGTGGGGAAAAAACACCAGCCTTCAGTCTCTTTAACAGCATGTGGAAACGGCCTATGTGTGGCATAAACTTGAATGTTCCTTTTCTGCCCTATCACAGGAGAAGGATCTGCGTGATGTGGGTGACTGGAGGAAGAACATTGAGGAGAAGTCTGGAATGGAGGGCAGGAAGAAGATGTTTGAAGGAGGCGAGTAAGAAACACGCAGCTGTTCATCCGGTCTCCACACCTGTTCAATCCCAATACTCCTCTTCCACCTGTCTTGCCATCTAATTTTCTGTCAGCACTTTACAGCGCTGTTTTTAGGCCGACTTTCCTCAGGCCATGATTGCATTTCATAGAACAATCCACCCTACAGAACCTACCTGCAGCCCAACCGTTATTATTACTGGGAAGACAACCATCTGAAGCGGCTAAATGTTTTGAAAACATTTTGCATTAATGGTAGTGGCATGAGCTTAAAGTATTCACTCATTGTTAAATCCTGTAATTGTGTAGGTTCTGTTGTTGCAAAGAAAGCTGAAAGATGTAAATAAAGCTTTGAAATTATGTTTGAATTTTTAAGCCTTGAGAGGCCAAGGCATGAAATGACTTTGTGAGATATGGGTATTTATTTCCTGACATGAGATCTGAAGTCAAATATCCCATTGAGACAAATTGTATTCAGTTCATTGGGTGCATACAGGGAAGATTCACTGGGTGCATTTCCATTTTCTTTCCATGAAATTACCTCTGCCATTCAAAAACCTGCCCCCAAATTAAATGCAATCAAATGAGCAAGATCAAGTTTTATTAAACAGCAACCTATTTCTGGGTCATTAGGAATCATTTTGAGGAAATGTAACAACTGTCTCTAGCTATTCATGAATAAGGGAACAGCCACATGGGAGCATAATGCAGATTAAACATGTCTTTTTCAAAATATCCACAAAACTCACAGTTCCCAGGGACTCGCTCTTATACAAAATGATGTCAGAACTCTGTCCCCAAGCCAAATGAAGAGATACTGCTTTGATGATGATGCAGGAAATTTAGTGCTTTGGTGCCAGCAGAACAATGTGGGTTGTAAGATACTGAGAAGCTAAAGATTCATCTGCCTTCAACTAATTCAGTATTTTCACTGCCAGGGCCCTTTGGGGAGACATTTTTATCATTACTCATAGCGAGATCACTGGGGGTCAGGGGGAGGTACTCTTCACACAACATCCACATATATCCAAATCTGACCTGTGCTATATGATGGATTCTCAGAGTCTCTCTACACGAGACATCTAACATGTGAAAAACACATGTTGGGAGATGCAATGGTAACTGGGAAGGGTAGTTTAAAAAGACAGAGCATGTGGCAGGGCAAAGGCTTTGCTATACACTGGAGCTGTGTGAATGGGCTGTGAAATGCTAGAAGGGAAACTTCAGCCCATTATAACGTCTTCTGGTCCAAGTCCAGCTGTGGAAGGCAGCTCCAGCCCATTTCCATTCCTCTGCCCTCTGGTTGCAATCCCACACAGTTTTAGACTGGAGAGGTGAAATTGACAGAGCTATTGGGAAGGTGAAGATGAAATTAACAAACCCTTTGAGGGGCGATCTCTGCCAGCTCTATCTTTTTAAACTACACTTCCCAGCTAACATTGCATCTCTGTACACTTGACAAACATGCACAGAGGCATCTCATGTAGAGAGATGCCAGGCATCAGGCTAATGAGGCAGGCCCTCTCAACAATAACAGGTATAAGACCGATAAATCCTAATAATATTCTTTGCTGACCTCACTCACGAGGACACTTACAGTGCATTCCTAAACAAAATTAAACCATTCTAAAGTCCACTGAGAGCTGTAACAGATGCACTGTGCATCTACAATCTGATCCTTGTAGTAATTTCAAGCTGCAGACCTAAGAACAATCACCTGCAAGTAAACCCCATTGAATAAAATGGGACTTCTGAGTAAACATGCATAGGATTGCGCTGTCTGTCATCCAGGATTACAGCCCTGGTTTTGCATATCTCCTGCTGAGTAAACAATATTGGACTTGGTATGAATGAGCATGCCTAGGATTAGGGAATCAAAAGCGTTCATGCTGGTAAAAAGCCAAATTGCTCTGTACATTCGTTACACTAAACATAATGTTAGGTTGATGGTCACTTTCTTTCTCCATTCTTTGAGGGGCTGGAAAGCATAGCTGAATTCTAATTTTGCCAGCTGTATTCTTAAAATAAAACCAAGTACAGTTGCAGTCTTCAAATATATTTAAGGTTCCTAAATGGAAACACACATACACATAAATACTATAACAAATAAACATCAAAGACTCTCTGCAGTAATCTGCATGAAATTTCCTACTCTAGTAGCCAACAAATGAGGCTCAGTGTAATGCAAAATTACGTATTTTTCAATTATGTTTGTGAAATCTAAGATAATGAATACTTTGTAGAGCCATTAATCTAAGCTAATTTATTACCCTTTTGGTGTATATAGCTATTACTATTGGAGCTTGTATTGGTCTGTTTACTATCATCTCCTGAATCTTCCCTTGAATCAGATCTTTAACAATTCAAAAAGATTTCCATAGATGCAACTGCTTTGTTGCATCTATCTATGCTTTGTCTACTTCGTTGATCAATTTTGCCAGTCAGTTTTCTGCAAAGCCATTTGTGTGGATGTGCCTCAGCTTCTTCCTTCTCAGAGATCGCTTTATTCCAGGAGATTGTCTCAAGGCGTATATATTTTTAAGCATTGAGACACAACTCGAGCCACAGGTAGCTTATAGTAAAAAAAACAATTAGAACAGGTACAAATGACCCTAACAAATCTAGCCAACGCTAGCTCCTTTACTACAGCAAAACAAACAGTAAAAATAATAAAGCAGTCTAAATGCATACAAGTAATTAAAACAGGAGAATTTAGCAGCAAATATACATACCAGCACAGGAACAAAAAAAAATCTCTAAAACCAGCAGTTTATTGTATCAATACTTCAGAAAAGCATTATCTTACCAGCACCTCCTGCAAACCAGAAGGAAGAACTTATGTTGATCTGACCTAGACCAAAATTCAGCCCTTTAACAGGCTTTTGAAAAGTTCATGACTGATAGAGTTGCAAGCTCCAGGCCAGAAAATTCCTGGAAATTGGGGGGGCGGGATGCATGGAGAGGGTGAGGTTTGGGGAGGGAAGGGACCACAGCTGTGTATAATGCCATAAAATGCCATGGGTACAAGGACCTGCTGTGGCACAGTAAACGACAACCTCACCATGTGGCAACTGGTCTGGTTATTGCATGATGGAGCCTTCTGCCTCTTTCTTCCAGGCCCCTATATGCGCCCTCTTGTGTCCTGCCCCCCTTACACTGCATGCAAAAGACATAGAGCATAATGCTGACCAACTCATCCCTCCCCACTGGCCACAGCAAATCCTGCCTCCCCCATTGGTCAGGGGAAGGGGTTGCAGAACAGACTTCTACACACACACAAAAATCAATTCTCACCTGCATCAATGTTCTGTGTTTGTAAGTCAAGATTTTAAATGCCAGCTGGTTACTTTGTTGGGCAGAGCAGTTTTAGGGGGGAAACAAACTGTACCCCACTCTCCTGATTTTATTTTTTATCAAATCCAACACTTACTTATAAAAAAAAACTTTTAAAACCTTTGCCACTAAATTCAACTTCCAAAGGGAAGTAGGTAGTACTATGCCTAAGCTTTAAAATATAATACCCACTATCACTTCTCTGAAAATTTATGTGCATTTGAATGCCTACCATATGAGGAAAAATCAGCTCTATTTTTAGAACATACCAACATGTGCCTGAAAAGTTGGAATATTATAAATTAAATTTAATTATTTGGTTTGAATAATTTTAATTAAAATTTGATTTTGGGGGGGGGGATTCTCCTGGGTTTGTCATCATCATCATCACCATCACCACCATCACCACCATTACTGTGCTTATATACCACTCTTCCGGACATTTTAGTGCCCTACTCAGAATGGTGAGCAAAGTCAGTGTTGTTATTATCCCACAATACTGCTGGGGAGCTGGGGCTGAGAGAAGCGGCTTATCCAAGGTCACCTACTATGCTCATGGCAGTAGTGGGATTCGTATAATTCCTCAACTGCCCTTTTTCTCACCAGGCAGACTTTTCTCTTTGCATCTTGTTTTGCCCTCCCTGTCCAGAAACCACTAGCCCTGTTCATGCCTTTCTCCCAAGCTTTCTCCTGCTTTTGTCCCAAGATTTTCACTCTGTGCAGAAACAGAGGGGAGACATTGTCCCATTCTGCTGCTCCACATGCAAGTATTGTGTGCACGTGTGGCAGCAGAACGGGGCAAACTCTCCTTATCTGCTCTGTTGTTGCACAAGGCAAAAAGCTCGGGAGTAAGGCAGGAGCTTTCCCACTCCCTGTGGCAACTTTCTGAGTCTATTTGCATGCTGTTTTTTTAAAATAGAAGCCAGTCCCCAAGATGGTGTGTGTCTGTGCAGATCTCAGGTTGCCTCCGTGCAGAACTCATAAAAGAAGTAACGTGTAGAGAGACTGTAAGTAGCAGAAATTCAATATTCTCTCTGATTAATCACATCCCTCCATCCCTTGAACCTACTCTAGAGTTGTGTATGTATTGGTTGGACAATCAGATAAAATTGACTTTTCTCTTGTCTATCCCTCCACCCTCACACACTGTAATGTGTGGAGAAATGAGACAAATGTTCTTCCCATGAACAGATGCTTGAGATGGTGTACAAAATATTCAAACTATTTTATAAAACAATATGTCAGCTGGTGTAGTAGTTAAAGTGTTGATCAGGCTTACATACCCCTATGTTACTAGGCTTGGTGGGTAACCTTAGGCCAGTCATTCTTTCTCAGCCTAACCTCGAGTTCCCGTGTGCATAGTGGTGGTGGGCAAATTCTTGGTAGTTTGCCCCGTTGCCAGCTGATCACTGGCAATTGGTGGGAGGCTGCACTTCATAGGGGCTAATTTTAGCCCCAATTGAGCCAATTTGAAAAGAATCACCCCTGCTCAAAGTGTGATGATGTCACTTCCAGAAGTAACATCATCATGTGGAGCCCGGGAACACACGCATGAAGATCGTGCCACAAGCGCATACTGAGTCTTACCCTCCTGTCAGGAGCCTATGAATTAGGGTCCCCAGTTGCCTACTGGTGGCAGTTGGCAGGAGGTGACAAACTGCCTGGTGATCGCCTGCCATTAGCAGGCAATCTGGGAAAGCATGCAGTGGGCATGCTCTCGGCTAAGTGTGATGACATCACTTCCTCGAGTGATGTCATTGTGCTAGTGGCAGGCATGCTTCTGTACTTTTCATGGGCCAATTTGGGCCCCAAATGGGGAGAATTGGCCCCATGCAAAGCATGGGAGCACTCCAACTGCCAGTGCAATGACATTACTTCCTGGAAGTGACATCATCATGCCTTGCCAGGAGCACATGCACACTTTGTACATGAGCGAGGAATGTCCTCCAGGTAAGTGCTGGGTCCCCCCTCCCACTGGGAGGTTATAGGGACTTGGGAATCCTATTATGGGTACCTGGCAACCCTAGCCTAACCTATCTCACAGAGTTATTATGAGGGCAAATGGAGGAGGGGAGACCAGTATATACCATCCTGAGCTCCTTGGTAGGGTTGCCAGGTGACTGGTTTTCACCCAGACATTCTGATATTTTCTTGGATTGTCCCAGGGAAATGTCTTGAAAATACCAGACGCCTGGCTAGAAAGGAGGGAAGAGAAGGAATGGAAAGGAAAGACAAGGAATGGGAGGGAGCAGTATGGTGCACAGGCGGTCTGGTAGGCCTCTCTAGGGAGGGCTGAAGCCCTTAAGTGGTAGGGTTTCCAGGTCTCTATACCCTCCCGGTGGGAGGGGGGCCCAGTAGTTACCAGGAATTTGCTTCTCACGTGTGCTCCTATGGCAAAAAGAAGCACGGGTGCACTCCCATGGCCAGAGCAATAACATCACTTCTGGAAATGACATCATCATGTCTGCCAGGAGCATGCACACACTGCGTGTTCCCAGGGTGCCTGGTGGTGGTAGGCAATCTCTGGGAGGCCCAAAACCTCCTGTTGGTTGCCAACAACCAGTGGGAAAGCAGCTAAATCACCAAGAGATTGCTTGCCACCAGTGGGCACCTGGTATCCCTATGGGTTCCTATTTTCTACTCCTGGAAAAATTGGAAACACACTCTGAGTTAATCATTTTGTATGTTTTTAGAGTGCTTCCAGACATCAGCTTTGTCAGCAACCATAGTTAAAGCCAGGAAGTAAAACAAGAAGTACTTTAAATTGTAGAGCCTAGCACACATTACAAAGTTCTTGTATCCCTGGCACATTCTGGTCCTATCAACCAAATCTAATCTGGGAGTTTTGTGCTTGGAAATTAATTTTCAGATGGGTGGAAACCAATTTGAACCAGGATTATGGCATGTAGTGAAGATCACAGGGATTCCTAGAGTGCTGTGTGACATGCAGAGCTCCTACATGGGGAAGGGGTACACTTTAGTAGGGTCCAGAGATGCAGAGAGGCCTGGCCAGGCTATAGCCCATATTACCATGAGGGAAAAATGAGAATATACGGTAGATCGTGCCTAAGGGTAATTAATGAAACTTATTTCTTTGTATCTATGTATCTATTGTCCACATATTATGAGATTTTCTGGAGCCCATGTGAAGCAGTGTTAGAGGCGCAATCTCAAGCAACACGTGAATTGCTGGATTTCTTGGGTCTATCATATCAAGAAGTCCCAGTTCAAGAGGGAGGGAGGGAGGGAGGGAGACCTAGTGGGATGGGCAAAGCAAAGCCATACAAGACAGTGGGAACGAGTTCTACTGCTTTTTCTGGTAGGATTTGCAGGCCCAAAATATATGTCAGTGTCTAATTTTCTCACAGTTGCAAACACACATGTTCTCTGTTGCCATGTCTGGTGGTGGCTATAAATACAAATTAGTCAGCCAGAAACGTGAGGAGGTAAAAGAAGTGGGACAAAAAGAAAGTAAAAGACATTAATCTATCCTCCAGTTTTTCAAATCTGTCAAGGCCTTTCTGCAGTCAGGCTACAATGTGGTAACTAGGAAAGCAGATGAACAAAATCAAGATGAAAATTATTTTAATATAGAGACTGAGTCTATGGCGACTCATTTTCAGTGGAGTGTGCCTAGCTTCTTTGCACACTGCCAGTGACTGTGGAAGTAGCCGAAAGAAGTTTCAGCAAGGTGGCACTCAATCAAAAACAGTGGGGCAAGAATGGTTAATCCACCTAGCCATCTTGTCTATTGAGTGTGAACTTGCAAGAAAAATTGACTTTGGAGGGATAGTTCATGATTTTGCAATGGAAAACTAAAGTTTTAAATTAATTGGCCTAATCTTTTCAGCCATGTTGGTCCATTAGAATTTTTATAAAAAGACATTAACTAAATAGTGACCAAAAAGTTACAAATTAGTTAGCAAATTTGTTGGACTCTCAGGCTGGGTGTTATTATTAAACAAAAGTTAACAAAAGTAGGCGTTTTTCAGAAATGTAGAATATGTAATAGTAATTTCATAACTAAAACAAACCTTTTTCATAGCTCATGAGCTTTCTCTCTTGTTGTTCTCTGGTACTTCAGGCACCAGAAGGAAGAAATGGGAGGGGAAATTGAAGATGCGCTGGTACACATACATTGCTTCCAGTTAAATCTGGAAATGACATTTCACAAAAATTCTATGGTAAAACCAAAATGCTCCCACCATGTCACTTCCGGTTTTTACTGAAAGTGATGTCAGCATTCCACTGGTGCACCAGGCCCTGCCCCCAAGTCCCCCCTGGGGGTTCATCACTGTGGCCTGGGAGCCCTATTCATGATATTTCATATATGGGATGAAGGATTGTGGTGTAGATGTGGGGGAGCATTTTATAAATTTGTACTCATTCTCCCCCCCACACACACCCCAAGATAATGCTTGGGCCCTGGTGACATGGTGATGTCATTTCTGGGTTTTTTTTGTGAGGAAATGACATTGTGATATTCACATGACATCATTCCTACCTGTGTTGTCTCCCCCGGCCAGTCGTCATCTGATTGCCCAGCAACCCTAATTGATTGGCTTGTTGCATTAATGGTTGTCATGGGGACATCTGCATGCTGCTCTGTGCTTGGTGAGTTGAAGTGGGATTCCTATAGACATGGTACATTATTGCTATGCTGTCTGTACCTTGGAATTGTCTTTTGTGTTCATATTTCCCTCTGCTGAGTGAGCACAGAGTAGTGACTGGCAGAGCTGGTGATATGACTGTAGGAACCTACTCTTGTGGCTACTTTGGCATATGTTAGCTTTGGCAACAAAAAGAGCTACAAGTGAACAAATTAAAAAAACAAAATGCATTAGAAATAGTAGCTGCATAACATTTATCCATAAGACTATTTTTTCCCATGACAGCAGTATAATAATTAAAGCATAAAACAGTATCCTTGTTTGTTTCTTGAGATCATCCTTGCTGAAATGGAGATCAGGATGCCCTCTGGGTCTCTGCAGATGAAGGAAGGGGAAAAGCTGAAGAAACCAGCATTTGTAAATGCAAACCAGGATCTGAATGGCAAAGTGAGCTGGGTCCTTTGGACTTGCCGGTGACGGAGGAGAGGTGAACTTTCCTGTTTCCCCTCAAATCCTAATTTCACAGAGTAGCCATAAATAAAAGATGTAATATTTTGAACGGAGTCATTATCTCAGTAATCTCAGGACCTTTGCTCTCCTTTTACTGTCCTTGTTCAATTTTGTTTCTGTTCCATTTCAGATCCTTGTGCTCCTCAGGAACCATCAAAAGTAAACTGTATTGGTTAAATTGCTTTAGAGGAGTTGCTTCGTGCATAACCAGGATTCCAAAATATGATAAAAGTATTAACTTAGAGGAAAAGAACAGGAGGAAGCGGGTGTGAACCACAATTGCCCTAATAGAGCTCTTATTTCCTCTTCAACAGTAGAAACCAAATCCATGTACGTATCACCCTAAAGCACTTCATATGCTTCCTCTGTCCCTCTTCAATCTGTACCCGAAGTTCTGAGTGAAATGCCTTTAAGGGTCCTAGGGAGATATGCAGGCAATAATGCACATTAGTTGGCATTGATGCTCAGAAGATTCTTTTGTGCTGGGGCTGACAGAGGCAGTACCACCAACAAGAGTTGGTGCAAAAGTATGCAAAAGTGTTGCCTCCACTGTTCTTGCTGACTCTTTCAGTCTAAGCACTTCTTGCAGTCCTTCTGCACTATACCAGAGTGGGTATGATCATTTTTATAATCAAGACCCGTAGCCTTGCTTTTTTTCTGATACACTTTTAGGACAATTCCAGATGGGTAGCTGTGTTAAGTCAGTAGCAGCAAAACAGAAGTCCAGTGGCACTTTAACAACATTTATTCTAGCACGAGCTGTTGTGTGAGTCATAGTTCACTGCATCAGATGCATCCATAGCAGATGTCTATTTATTTATCTGTTTGTCTATTATCTATCAGTAGCAGATCTGCTGTAGATGAACACATCATGCATCTCATGAAGTGAGCTCTGATTCACAGAAGTTTATACTAGAATAAATATTCTAGTATATAATTAGTATATAGTTAGTCTATAAAGTGCCACTGGACTCTTGTTTTCACTCTAGAGTTCTTTTTGTGTGGCTATGAACTTTGCACCTCCTTCCATCCCTTCAGATATCTTACTTGTAGATACTTGCTTAAGCTGTGTTGCAACTGCTCAGCCTCCAAACCCTGTTATTTGCGTTAAGGTCCTGACATAGACAAAACATAGATAAGGCTAAAAACCAAAAAAATGAGGTAACCATATATGTGAGTACTGAGGCTATTGATGCAACATTTGTGAGATACAGCTTGACTTGGGACAAAGAGTTCTCTGTGAGCTGCTTTTTTTCATTGCATCCCTTGTGGCCTGCACCACTACTTCCTGATTTTGGAGGAGGGGTGGGGGGGATTAGTTTTACTTTTAAGATTTTTGTGCATGTGTGTGTGCGTGCTTCTTTGTGACTAAAAAACAAACCCACACCCTCAGCCCCACATGGTTTCCGGTGCTGCTTGCTTTAGAGTCAATACAGGAAGAGTGGGGAGAGAGCAATAGCACACATACTGTTCTTACAAAACAGTCTGCAATTGCAAATTCAGTTGACTGGACCACATTCTCACCAAGCGAAGAAAATGGCTGATTCAGAGGAATGTCTGAGAGATCTTGAGAGTGACACTGGGGTGGAGGAAGGTGGCCAGGAGGAGACACAAAGGTGAGTGGCTCAGCGTGATTATACGTTTTGGTGTCTAATGTTCCAAAAATGGCTTCACAGTTTAAAAGGAAAAAATAAAAGAAGACTGGGTAGAAAGAGACATCTGGAATCTGTTATTGTAATCCCATTGGACCATTTGTAGAGCCTCTCACAGATGTGGTATTCAGCCATTTCCATTGATGTTAAGCTTACTTTCAGTATAGAAGCTAGAAGTATGAGACAGGAGCCCCCCCCCTTCAAACCTTGCCTTAGACATGGATTCATGGATGGTCTTAGGCAAGCTGCCATTTTTCAATCTCACCCCCACCCACCACTATGTACATAAAGAAAATGGAGACATATATTATAGGGGAGTTGTAAGGATTATTAAGATAGTATGTGAAATGCCTTGAACATTCCGGGGTACAATATACGTACTGAGTATTAGCCATGATGGCAGTAGATCTGTGTATTAGAAAATAATGCTGGGTAAGGGGTCCAATTTAAGGAGCAAATCAAACATGGGGAGGAGTGCAGAATTCCCCCCTTTCTGCAGTTTATCTCTCCCTAGCCTGTCCCCTAGCATCACTGGCTTCTGATACTAGAATTTAGCTCAGAATTTAGTGGCAAGAGCTTAGAGAGACAGATTACAGGGGGAAGTAAGTGGTATGGAGGAGAATTGCGTAGTTCTCACCCACACACCCTTTTCCTCTTTAATTTAGGTCCCCACTTTCTGTGCATTTGAGGCAGAGCTAAGTTTCAACACATGGGTCTGCCACATCTATTTTAGCCATTATAAGAAGGGTCATTATAGTCAAGTATGGCCATGAAGTTCAGAGCTGTGTTTCCACACGTGCCAAATAACATTTCCTCTTCCAAATGGATATAGTTTCAGGTGGGTAGCTGTGTTTGTTTACAGTCAAAGAGTAAGATCAGGTCCAATAGCACCTTAAAGACAACTAGTCCAAATGC
This sequence comes from Eublepharis macularius, assembly GCF_028583425.1. Classification (NCBI taxonomy): domain Eukaryota; kingdom Metazoa; phylum Chordata; class Lepidosauria; order Squamata; family Eublepharidae; genus Eublepharis; species Eublepharis macularius. The sequence goes on along the minus strand of NC_072791.1, from coordinate 134,328,300 downwards.
TTGATGTCAATTGATGATTTTATTAGTACAATACAACCGATGCTTTCATGCAGACTTGTGTATTGGAAAGTAAGATGGGGTGGGGGTCCAATTTAAGGAACTTGATGTTGTCTGCTAGAGGAGTGTGGGGGCTTGGTTGTTAATATACACATATCCATACTGTGAAGAAACAAGAAGTGATAGCAAAATTACTACACTGGATGATTGGACTGGTTTTTTTGCTCTACTTACCTGTTGAACTTCTACCTCACCAGTTGGACTATGTTATAAATTGTACCCATTGTGGACATTTTTGTACACTGGAAGGCCTGTGGATTAATTATTTGTGTATGTATTACTGTATTTATTGTTGTATTTATTGGAAGAATTATTTATTAATAACACTTGGAGCACTTTGCACTTTCATAATATAAATTATAAAAATTTAATAATATTGTTATAATAATTGTAGATTGTTTGTGCTTGTTAACAGATCCCTTGATTCCCTCCAGAAAGGTTTTTTCCCTTGTTGCTCTCAAATTCAGAAAGTGCTGTATCTTCACACTTAAATAAGGAAATACATTGGTTTGATTCATACTTTGCAGGAATCTTAAATACATTTACTGTGCTGAAAATCTTATTTCTGTGATCCTGCAAGTTGCAAAGTTCTGAGAAAGAGACAAAGAATTAAAACCATTGTATGCAAATTGAAGCCTGTTTACGTGATCCTTGGGCAAACTACCAGCTGGCATTTTCCATCAGCCTTGACTCTGGTGTGCCCTTGGCAAACCAGTTGTCTGAGCTCTCTATCGCAGGCACAAACTATGATTCACCACAAACCAATGTAAGGTGACCCTTTTAAAACAGACAATTAGCAACAGGCCATGCCCCAGGTAGGTTTGAATCCCTCTGTATATTTTACATAAAGTTAGACCTTGCTGACTTGATTCATTTGAAATGAGATAGAATTATAAGCATGCTCTATAAACATGCATCAAAACAGTAGAAAACAACTGACTAACATTTTAAATGTATCGACCGTGTGAACAAAATAGTGGTTAAGATGTACAAACCCCCTCGAAAAAGAGGTGGTAATCTTCTTGTGCTTGTAAAGGTGGAAAGTACAAAATTATGAAAATGTTCTTATTCCAGGTCAGTGTCTTTTGTGATTCTACACCACACAATTCACAATATTAATGCATTGTTTCATGCTGTCCCACTCCCCACAAGTCAGCTGCTTTAAAGGATGAATTATTTTAACTCATGTCTTCTTCAAATGTTCAACACACATACTCAATTGCACTTTGAACTAATGCAGGAGATTGGGCATAGATGCCCTTTTTGAACACAAATATATTGAAGTGCAGACCCTGGGAAAGCAGCTTTGCAGGGTGCGTGACTCAGGCCTTCAATTCAGCCATTATCATGATACAAAGACAGACAGCTGTTTTCTCATCAGTACTCCATTTTCAAGACCCCAGAATGGAATTGTTTGGGTGAAAATGGCACTCCAAGATCTCACTCTGTCTTGAAATCAAATTGGTGGACAAAACCAATGAGGTTCAATTGGTGATGTTCCCCTTTCCCTTTCTAACTTTTCTACTGTTTCACATGGTTTTGTTAGTGTAAGTGCCTCATTTTAGCCTGTTGTGGCTTTTGTTCGTGTGTACAGATTGAAATTGTTTGGTACAATGCACCCAAGATTTCAGGCAAATGCCCTTGTCTGGTGTCCAGTACTTTTATTGTTCTGACCAGCAAAACTGCATTCTCTCAGGTAACTACTATTAGGGTCTGAAAACTACTAACAGTGCAATCCTAACCAAAGTTACACTCTCTAGGCCCAAGGATGTAACTATCTCAAACAACACTGTTAACCCCATAAGCAGCTGAACAAGATTCTGGGGTGGTGGTGTTTGCATATTCTGTGTCCCATCAGTTTCTGGTCAGAGCCCTGACTACCCCTTTGCACTACCAAAGTAGGACAATATTTTTAAAATAAAAAAAACCTGGCATCCTTATTCACAGGATGGGTAACGATCTTGTGGGTACTTTTTCTGCTGTGGAGTAGCTTTTAGCAATAATGCCTTGATGAAAAGCCATATGCTTCTCATGATTGGCCCAGCATGGCAATACTTTCCAGCAAGCCTCAAACACCAAGTCTGTTAAGCTCATTGATCACAATTGAACTGTTCTCAAGACTAGGCTAAATTTGGCACACTCCAGTTTTATCTTCCAATGTGTAATTGAAACCTAGAGCCAAAAATACATTTCCACAGCTTCAGAACTCAGCTATATTATAACATGGCTTCCACTTTGTGGAATGGGCTCCTGAGGAAGTTTTTTGGAGGCTCTGTAAGCTGTTTTATTTACTAAGGCTCTTAATAGAGCTGTAACATTTTCAAGCTGTAGGTATTTTCTTGGGGAGTGAGGGGTTTATTGGGTTTTGTTTAATTGATGGCTTTAATTTAAAATTTTAAGCCTCCTTGAGCCACAAGGGAAAGATGGGGGTATAAATATTTTAATAAGCAAAACACACACACAACTGCAATTGGAATGGTATTCTTATTGTAGTGGCCATATGTCCAGGTCAGTATCTTGTCAAGCAGGATGACACTCCATTTGTTCTTAACATATGAGGTACTCAACCAAGAAATAGCTCCTTACAGACACAATCAACTATCCTTGCACAACCTTCAAGGTTGGCTTCCCATTCTGGCTTCTTGTTTCCAATGCTCCACAAAGCTCTCAGGCTGCCCATGTATGGTCATTGATTAAGAGTGGCTTTGCTGTGCCAGCAAGGCCCATCCTGTCCTTTGCCACGTTCATCTCCAGCTGTCCTGAATTCTCTAGATCCCTTAGAGGAGACTTGGAGAGTCCTAAGTAAGATTACAGCAATTGCTAAGAATATCCAGCATTGGAAGGAGATTGTCTGGGAAAGCTGATATCTAGTGAGGTATCTCTGGACTCCTTGGAACTGCATTCCTGTGGATGGTGCAGGAGGGTTTCTGTTCTATGTTTAACTCAAGTGTGCACTGTTGTATAAAAAACTGGCAAAATGGCAACATGTTCTGCTTGAGTGAATAGAAGAAATATCTTAAATTGGCTTGGCCCTAGACTCAGTTTCTGATGAAAAGTTACAAAAAACTACTTATCAGTTAATAATACAGGTCTACAAAAGGGTGAGTGGGAACTGTCTGTTATTTGGTTTAGATCCCTGAAAATATTTGGGTCTTCTAAATGTTCTTTCATGCAATCAAAATTCTAGTAGTGTCTAGGATGAAAATTAGCATGATTGTGACACTGGACTAATCAAATAATTGAAAATTGCAGTTTTTGGATAGTCATTCTTTGTGAAATCGATTCAATTACATACATTAAAATGATAAACTTTGATAAACATTCAGTAGGTTTGTTTCTGTATCATTTGAGGGAAAAGAATTAGTGATATTAATCCTCTGAAAGATTTTTGGGTATGTACTGTATGCACATTCTTAGATAAAATTTGTTCTACGCAGCTTGATGTATTTCTTGGAACTGCAGTATCAGTAGACTAACCAGATTCTGATAGCAGCAAGCCATGAGAATGTGAATTCTTGATGTGTTTCTCCTGATTCAATTGCAGTGCAATCCTAAACAGAATTATATCCTTCTAAGCTCATTAGCCTCTACAGGTGTAGAAGGGCATAACTCTATTTAGGACTGCACTGTTTTTCATACCTTTATGAAAATTTCACTTGGGAACCTCATGAAGGGCACAAAACTACAAGAAATTAGGGTTGTTTGGATACTCACTAGTTTTATTCATTTCTGTTTGCTGGACATGAACAGGGAGATTATTTTTCATCAATTACTTTGGCTGTTCTTGAATAGCTTGAACCAGTTCATCAGATTATTTTTCATGTATTCAAACACAAAATACAATTCAGTGTAATCAACAGTGTTTCACACATGCACGTTCCCACACAACACAATGGGAGTCCTACTTTCCTCCTCCCCTGCAGGCACGTTATTGCTGCACACCACTTGGCAGCCAATCGTTGAAATAAGCAGTGGGCAAATCAGTCATCAATTATAAACATTGTATTTTTTTTAAAAAGTCACCATCTCGTATTCTGGTTCATGCCACCAATTTTATTCTGCACATGTATATTTTCACATAGCCAATGGGAAGCACAGTTTTTTCTCATGTAATTTGCAGAACAATCATGAGCAGCATTATACCCTTCTAAACTGAACGAAGTCAGTGGGCTTCAAAGAGCATAACACTGCTTAGGACTGCATTGTGTCTTACCTTACCCAACTATCCATGGCCCCAGGCAGAAGCTTCTTTCCTACTGCATATATGCACAAGCTTCCACAACGCAAGGAAATGAAACTCCATCGCTACAGCTATAGCACAGTTGCAAAGCTCTTCAACAGCCATTTGAGGTGGGCAGGTAATGACTGAGACTGGAGGTTTGGCTCACAAGTAATTATGGCTATTCAGGTGAACATCAAACATGTTTGCTGCAAAGTTCAGAGCATCACTTCCGGGAACCTTTTTGATGAATACCTGATTGACTTTAACAATGCACAGGTATTTATACAAAAGAAATACCTGATAGGCTGTTCTCAGTTTGAAGCATATGAAAACAACTCAGTTAATCAGCCTTCAGGAAAGGAACCAGATGTGGTTTTGTAGGACCAAAGTCAGGATCATCCACCAGCAGGAAAAAAGTTGTGAGCAGACATCAACTTGATCTGGGAGGATAATGGACATGCAAATCCTGCCAAGGCATTCAGAGAGTCTGAGAACTCACTAGCATTTTTAAATGCATGGGGATGCATTTCGGATGCACTAAATGCATGGTAATGAATGATCAATGCTACTGGAGAGGGGAAACAAAATGAAAGAAATATACTTGACACATAGGAGCACACATAACAACATGGAACAAATGTAAGTAACAAGCCATTCAAAATAAACCCAGGACAACTTGCTGTGAACATATGGTCCAGAAGATAATACGAACATTAGAACTGACACTCAATTTAATTGAAACCATGTCCTGCCCAGAGTAACTGCAAGCTCCTGTAGCAGAAGCATGTTGGTTGGTATGGGATTTTTTAAACACTTTTAAAGGAACGTGGAGAGAGTTGTCCCCTATTGTTCCTTCCTACTTTTCATTCAGCAGGAAGTAGGATAAAAAGTTAGCATTCCTTGCTTTTTTTGGGCAAGAATGGCGGTCAAAATGGTGGAAGTAGAGAAGAAGAAATGCAACTTTAGGAAGTTCACTTATCAGGGTGTTGAGCTGGATCAGCTCCTTGACATGTCTTATGAGCAGCTGATGCAGCTTACCAATGCCAGCACCTGAATCATACCCTATGGGGCAAGCAGCATCCCCTCCCGAAGCGGCTCCGCAAGGCCAGAAAGAAGCACCCCCCATGGAGAAGCCTGAGGTAGTCAAGATACACCTGCATGACATAATAATTTTTCTCGATATGGTGGGAAGCATGGTGGGTGTGTACAATGGGAAGGCCTTCAACCAGGTAGAAATCAAGCCTGAAATGATTGGCCACTATTTGGGTAAATTTTCTATCATTTACAAGCCTGTGAAGCATGACCAACCTGGGATTGGGGCTACCTACTTGTTTTGGTTCATTCTTCTGAAATAAGAGAGGCTTTGGAAGACAATTCCTATGTATAAATAATGGTGCCCTCCCCCCCAAAAGTTAGTACTTTTTGTCTGCCTTTCTTGAAACAGAAAGACACATGTCTCCAGTGAGACACATTGTATATTGTTGTTTTTGTTAATTATAGTCTGTCTTTCTCACTGAGACTCAAGGTGGATTACACAGTGTAAATCCATATGATCAACAGCTGGGACATTCAGTAAACAATGCAATAGGCTATATGCAGAAAGGAAATCAACCTATCAATGATGTTTGGTTTGTAAACAGTTTTAAAACTACTTCTACCATTGGATGACTGTAGTACTAGATGAGGCTGCTGTACATTTGTCAAGATCATATTAGAGTTCTAAAACATTGGCAATGATACAGTATTGTGGGTGGTCCTACATTAATTAATGTTGCTAGCTTAATCATTGATCTATTGGCCTTTGAACAATGTGATATGCAGTTGAATCTACAGATGAGCATGAAATGGAAAAAAAACAAACCGTGCAGTTTGTGGTTCGTCACATTTCACGAACCACGAACCACAAATTTTCACAAACCTGCCCTGGTTCGCAAACTGGTTCATTTGGTTTGTGAAAACGTCACATCCAGGTCAGCAAATATTCACTTCCGGGTCAGCAGAAGGTCACTTCCAGGCCAGCAGAAGGCCGCTTCTGGGTCAGCAGATAGTCTGCAGGAAGTCCATCCACTGTTGCCTAGAAAACTGATTGATCAGTGCCAGGCTGTCTGCAGCGACGAACCAAAAAACGAACCAAAGGAACCAGCCTAAAGTTCGTGGCAGCTCGTCAGAAATGGGCTCTGACGAATCACTGGTTCACAGACTACGAACCACGAACCACAGTTCGTCATGAACTTTGGTTCGTATTTTGGTGTGTGTCCATCTCTAGTTGAATCATGAATAAAGCATATTGCTTATTTTTATGATTGTGAGATACAATTCACAGTTGTGGTCATACATTAAAAATCCTGTGATCTGGATGACCCTGGTAATTTCCAGAAATCCTAGCCGTTTAAGATATAGAAATGATTACCTTATACTGAATCAAACTAAAGATGTTTCAAACCCTGCTAATTTTGTATACAGTGACTGACAACGGTTCTCCAAGGTTTTAGGTTAAGGTTTTTTCCAGTCTCACTAGCTGTTTCAAGGGACTGAACCTGGAATCTATTTAATATATATAAAATGCATTGACTAAACTATGGCTAATAGTTTGCCTTTGCATCAAGAAGTTTGTCCTTTGCATCAAGAAGAGTAGCTCAGAAACACATTATTCTTGAGTGGTGCTAAAGTAAATCACCAGTCACAAAGTTTTTAATGTGGTACAGTGTGTCATGCTAGAATCTGGGAGATCCAGGTTTGAATGTGGGTGACCTTGGGCCAGTCACTCTCTTTCAGCCTAACCTACCACACAAAGTTATTGTGTACTTAATTTATATTCTACCTTTTTTTCCAATGAAGACCAAAAGTGACTTATATTGTTCCCCCCTTCTCCATTTTATCCTCACAAGAACTCAGTGAGGTAGATTAGGTTGAGTGTGTGTGACTGGCTCAAGGTCACCCAGCATACTTCCATGGCAAAGTAGGGATTTGAACCTGGGTCTCCCAGAGCCTGGTCCAACACTCTAACCATTATACAATATTGCCTCTCACATTTGTGTTTTGTTGTGAAGATAAAATGGAGGATGGAGGAACAATATTGCAGTCACTTTGGGTTCCTATAGGGGAGAAAAATGGAGTATTAATGATAATATAAATAAAGGAAGTGAATTTCTCTATTTAGATCAACCCCAGGCAAACAGTAAGTTTTTTAGAGGTTACATGTGTACAGAATAGATTTTATGTCCTGCATTTATAGTGTAATCTTTTGCACATGCTTTGCATGCCATTGCCAAAAGACTCAAGTTCAATCCCCAGCACCTGCAGTTAATGTACTTCAGGTATTGGGGGTTGGGAAAGAGCTTTTGCTGCCTCAAACTCTAGAAAGCTGTTGTATTAGTAGAAAGTACTGAGTTTGATGGACTGGTAGTCTGATGGACCAGTGGAGTAAGTTTCATGTGTTCATCTGTTTCCTGATACATCATTTCTCTATGGTAAAGCCATAATTGATAATACATTGTGACCATTACATTATAGTTAAATTAAGAACTATACTGTGCAAAAGTGCATCTGACAAAGAGAGCTGTGGCTCTCGAAAGCTTATGCTATAATAAAGTTGGTTAGTCTTAAAGATGCTACTGAACTCTTTGCTACTGTGCAAATGATCACTGCTGTTGAAGTTTGGCTGGGACAGGAACTATTTATTTTTTTAAAAAATACTCTTGTTTTCTGTTGATAGAAAAATGCACATATGTCACATAAAATTAATTATATTGTCATGATACAAATGTACAACTATTCTTCAAATTACATCTTACCCTTTCCAGAGGTATCATGTGTTTATTGGTAGGATTGCCTAACTGATTTTATGCCAAATATGTTTCTAGTTAGAGAAACATGCAGTTTGGCATATAAATCTTTAAGAGATTGTATTTCTTGTTTGCAAATTTGGAAAATAAGACGATTCTGTGAGAAAGACAGATGTTCCTAAAGAAGTCCAAAATCAGATGCGTTTGCATGTTTGCCCTCAAGGAGGCAGACTCTACTTTGTAATTTTCTACTTTATTATAAAGTGACAGAAAAGGAAACAGTCGTGACATTTTTAATTTCCTGGAAAGAATTCTTATTTTGAGTTATAGTTTCTGAAGGTCATCTGATCCAATCCACTTCACTGAGTCTGGATCATAGTGGCTTTTCTGCTCTAACACCATTGTGTGGAAACCATGCAAAATCTTGTGTAGAACTGACATTGACATAGCACAAAGGTGTGTGTGTTTCCATAACATTAATGTCTTAATGGCAGCATGTTAAGGTACAGTGAGAGCAGCTGTTTAATTTTGTGAAATTGTGAATAAAAATAGACCCATAGAACTGTATAGATAGTTCCTGAGTTTACTGGGAAAATGTTGCAGTCTAAAAAAAAATATATATATATATATATATATAGTCTTAGTATTCATATATAACTCACAGGAAACTATAGAAGATGTTTGATTCACATGACCATTTTTAATGCACTGAAGTCACCATGAATTGATGTTTCTTAGCCATTTTGACATGGAATGTGTTTTGTGTTATGTGCTCACACGTGACAAGATTGCAGTGCTCCCCATTGTTATTTACCTTTTTTATGGTACTTGTTAATGTACCTTTACTGTAGTTGATTTTCACAGTGCTGTTTAATAGTTCTGGGTGGAGTTTTAAGATCTGAAGGTATTATAAACATGGGAAGCTGTTTTAGACTAAGGCAAACTCTTGGTCAATCTAGATCTTCTCAACTCTGATTGGCAGTTTTTCTCCAGCACTCGCTGCTTGAAATCCTTTTAACAGAAGATGCCAAAAAATGAACCTGGTATATTCTACATGCAAAATAGATGTCCTTCCACTGAGCAATGGATCTTCCTTTGCCCTGGCTAGTTAAGATTTGGACATGAGTCTTGCAACATTTTGCATATAAATAAGCTTTTGTATTTTATTTATGCTGGATAATGTAAGCTTTTAAATATTTGTCACTGTGGATTTAAATGCAGGCCTCTGAGGAAAGAAGCAGGGGTGGGGTGGGCTGGCTGGGTGAATGGAGTGTGCTGTGACTGGACAGTAACTATATTCTGGGGGCAGGGTGAACTGTGGTTTTTTGTCAGAGAGCTGGAAGAAAGTGTTTATTCAGTCAAGTTCCATGAATCTGTGTGGATTTCTGAAAAATTCTAAGCCAGGCAAACTGTGTGTGAGCCTGGTCAGTCTGTGTGTATCTCAAAGAAAGGTAGCGTTCCCATTTCCCCAGTGGGGGGGAGTGATCCCCCATTCCCAGCTTCTGCTCCCTGCCACCTCTCACCTGGCTGGCAGGGGGGGAAAGGCATGGGGAATGGGTGAAGAGCCCCTCAGAGCATGCTTCTGCTAGATTGGGAGCTAATTTTTACCAAATTTGCCCCTGGCACAACCCGTTGCATCTGTGTCATGCTGGGAATAATGTCATTCCCAGTGCAAAGTGCAAGTGTTGTGGAGCATGCTGCATACATGCGTGAGGTAAATATTCCCATCATGCCCTCCTGCGCCCCCCATCCCTGTCCCCTGCTTTGAGTCTCAGGGAACCTGGCAATCCTAGAGAGAGGATATTCTGTCTAGTTCAGACAAGCTATGTAGAAAGGCCTGAGTGAATCCATGTCTGCATGGATGAGAGGAGTGTTTATTCTGTTAGTGAAAATCTGTATGGAAAATACGTCTTTGTGATTGGACTGGTGAATATACCTTTAAGAATCTTAGGGCCAAGCTACACATGACGAATGACACTTGAACGGCAAGTGTATTTCTCCCTGTTCACTTGCCCTCCACTCAATCCACTTACCATTCAAGTGTCATTCGTCATGTGTAGCTTGGCCCTTAGATACTTATAGCCAAGTGGCCCTGATTTGTGGATACTTAAATCTGGAAATTGGAGCTATGAATGGACAACAGATCTTCCTAGTCAACTGAAAAATGCCCAGGTTTGTAGAAAAATCTGAAATCTAAAAGAAAAAAATCGTTGGGGGGGTTAAAAACCCAAATTATAAAAGGATCACCTATTGCTTTAATCAGATGCCCTCAGTGGCTGTTGCTAGGCAACAATAAGAGTTCAGACAGTAATCCAGGGTTGGTTTCTGTCAGTAAAAGGCAGGAGGAGGTGGCAGGGCCCTTTCCAGGTATGTTTGGGCCTTTGAGGGAGAACTCATTGGGGCTAGGCCAAGAAGCAACCACATGACATGCATGACTCATCCAGGCATAGCTGCTTGCTAAGGTTCAACAGCAGCCCCTCAAGCTTTAGTAGTGTAGTGGTTAGGGTTGCCATATGGAGTCTGGAAAAATAGCATACCCTGGGGAGGGGGGTGGTATTTGGCCCCCAGCACAATCCATTATTTATGTGTTGCAACAAGAAACAAAATTGTTACAGGCGTTGTTGGCTTTAGTGGTGGGATAATGATGTGAGGGGAAAAGACAGAGAAATATAGTCGCAAATGAAACTGGGATTTTCTACATGCAAGGACCATGTCCGTTCATAAACACTGGACACTCCTTTGCCCCAGCTGAGTAAAGATTTGGACATGAGTCTCTCTAGACCTAACTCTTAGATCAAGTTTGCACATACCACTTAAAGCTTTTCATACATTCTCTGGTTGTCTGTATGCACATATGAAAAACAGAAAGGTAGTTTTAAAAAAGCTTGTATCAGGTTTCTGAATCTGTTGATAGCGCTACAAATAGATTGATTCACAGTTGCATTTTAACATTCCTCTTATGCAAGATCTTTTGCTAAACCTAGCACGTTTCTTCATTTATATTACAGTTCACAGAAACTGGTTGCACAAGTTCTTGTGCAAGTAAAAATGTAAGGGAGAAAGTCTGATTTAGCACAAGCAACTACTGCAGTCTTTTTCTTGCATTTTTACTTGCACAGGAGCTTGAGTGCAAATGGAAATTTTGTGCTGGATCCAGCCTGATAGATTCCAGAAAATCAACTGGTGGAAATATTGTTGGTAGAGAGTGCCCTCAAGTCATAGCTGACTTATGGAGACCCCTGGAAGGATTTTCTTGGCAAGAGACTAACAGAGGTGGTTTGCCATTGCCTGCCTCTGCAACCCTGGCCTTTCTGGAGGTCTCTCATCCAATTACTAACCAAGGCTGACCCTGCTTAGCTTCTTCAGAGATCTGACAAGATCAGGCTCACCTGAGTTATCCGCTCAGGGGCTGTCTTTCTGTAATTTGGGAAGTAGTGATCCATTAATTTTTAGCACTGAGAGTTTGGGATTATGTATTATGGTACTTTTCTCCCAACAGGGGATCTATGGTGGCTTGCAACAATCTGTAAAGCAGTACAATTCAATCCATAAAAACTTACCCTCAATATCACACAAACTGCAGAGCAGATGCAAGTCAACTTTTATACACTTTCAAGGAAATTTCTGCAGTTTTGAAATTCGTGTCCATATTCATTTCCATGAAAAGTCCCTTTTGTCCACTACTGTTTCCAACTTGCAGTTTTGCCTAGCAGTGCAGCTGGATCTGAACCCTGATTTCTCCCTTATCACTTGAATGCCTTCACTGCAAGGGGTACAACTGTTTCTTCCTACATGATGTTCCTAATCCTGAAATGATGGGGTTAACTGCTTTCTTGTTTAAGATTGGAGTATATTTTCTTTGCCAGTGTATCCATTTTAATACACACCAGATGTGCAAGGCAGTTGCCTGAGCATCTTAATCCCAGTCTTCAGTAGTTAGAGTAGTCATTCCCACAAGGGGTCGAACTGCTGGAAACTCTCTGGAGATTAGATGCAGTGAAAAGCAGGGGCAGAGTGGTGAACAAACATTCCTCTACCTGGCCTCTCTTTCCACACAGGAAAAGGCTGCTAAGACTACAGGCTACGAAAAATGAAGTAAAAAAAATGCTTCCATTTTCTATTAACCATAAATGCCAGCTATGAGGAACTGAGTGCACAGTATCATTGTTTCTAAATGTAAAGGACCAGTCTAGGAGCACAGAAAATACCAGTGAGCTAGCACTGGCTGTGATGGGGCAGACAGGCTTATTCAGCACTGAGTACCACATCAGGAGAGAATCATGAGAAAAGCCCCTGCTAATTCGAACCTTTAATTGCTCATAAGTAGCACAACATGCAAGTTGGCAGATTTTCAAAATAGTATGAGCAGAGATATGGAGAACGTTATATCACACCTTGCCCTGACCTGGATAGCCCAATCTCATCAGGTCTTGGAGTTAAGCGGGCCTTGGTTAGTAATTGGAAGGGAGACCTCCACAGAAGACCAGGTTTGCTATGCAGAGGCAAGCAATGGCAAATTACCTCTGTTCATCTCTTGCCTTGATATACCCAGCAGGGGTCACCATAAGTCAGATATGACTGGACAGCACTCTCCACCATCAATATAATGCCTTGTTCATTACCTCAAATAATATTCAACACAGGGCTGTGAAAATGGCATAACCAGATTCTACACAGAAATCATGAAAAACTAACTGTATGGGAAAGTTTTAAGGGACAATGGAAATACCAACTCCTCCTTCAACATTAAAGGAAGATGTTCAAAGTCAGCATGTAACACATGAGAAATAAAATGCATATGTATTGAACAATGAAATGTAGGTGCAGGAAAGTCCTTCACAAATTGGGACTGCTTTTAATTTTTTTTTTAAATCATTCTTAATAATTCTGCATTTCCAAGGACAAAGGCAAAGGCAATAGGTACTTCTATAGAGTTAACCAAGAACTGGATACCTTTGGAATGAACAACGAAACCTTCTATCAATTGGCCCAATTGACATGCATGCACAAATTGGCTTGGGATCATTTGCTGGATTTAACATGTTTTCAGCTGTACCATTTAGAGGGCCAAACTAGATAAGATTATTTTTTTAAAAAGTTAAAAGGAGCTGCGGTGCTCTGTCATTCAGTTTTGTCCTATAAATAAAATATTAAAAGTGATCTCCCTTACTCACTACATTCTTAAATGCCTGTTGACATACTGCTTTTCTCCCCTGCAGTCTAATTGACAGTTTTGCCATTATCTTGCACGCAGGAATGGCAGCTCTGTGGAGTAACAAAGCCCTCCTATTTTAAACTAGTCATCACAATGAGCAGGGTATGTGCATGAACAGAGGAACTGTATATTGCAAAGATCCTGGAAGTGCAATGAACCCCCCTCCTCCCATGGGATTCCATGAACAGATTTTACCAAGACCTAGGGTTGGTAACAATCTGGAGCAAAAAATACCTTGCCCCTTTAGCAGCAGCTTAATATGTGGAAGTAGGCAGCTGAAGCTTTTCATGGCAAGAAGTTAAATAACAGCCTCTGGTAAATGACATCCCACTAAGTCTCTATTAAAGGGGAAGGACTGTTTTTCTCCAGGTTGTGGATAAATATTACAAGGCTACTGGTCTTGCAAGGTACCCTGCTTATGGCAACATCTTGCCTCTCTGCTCCAGTCCTTGCTGTTGGTCAATTGAGCAGTGGACAGCAAAATGAGGGGTGCGGGCAGCTTTGTGTGACACTTTAGGAATTCCACAAATCTTTATAGTTTTATCAGTTCTAGGTATGTCATGGTGTCATGCAAAACAATTTCCCACATTCTCTGCCTCCAAAATGCTCCCTCCCCAATACCTTCCCTAAACTGTGTTTCAGTGTTCTCCATCTGCAAGCTTTCTCTCCCATTTGGAAGCAGTAAAGAGACCTGTTGTTGAAGCTACTAGAGTCTCCTGTATGTGTTGGCTACAGAACAGGTCTGATGGAACAACAACAACAACAACAACAACAACAACAACAACAACAACAACAACAACAACAACAACAACAACAACATTCAATGTATATACCACCCTTCAGGACAACTTAATGCCCACTCAGAGTGGTTTACAAAATGTATTATTATTATCCCCACAACAATCACCCTGTGAGGTGGGTGGGGCTGAGAGCGCTCTGAAAGAGCTGTGACTGACCTAAGGTCATCCAGCTGGCTATAAGTGGAAGAACTGGGAATCAATCCCGGTTCTCCAGATTAGAGTCCTGCTGATCCTAACCACTACACCAAACAAACAAGATCAGTAAGCTTATCCAGTCTCAAAAGATACTAGAGAGTCAGGGAAATGGCTACAATGTTGCCAGGACCAGGAAAATCCAAACTTTCCTACCCAGAAGCCAGCCATCAAGACTGTGCAGAAAGACAGGCTTGGGAAAAATTGGAAAAAGCTGGGGAAACCCAAAAAGTGTACAGATGCCAGGAGCAATCAGCCACTAGACAGCTGGGGCAGGTGCCCAGGGCCTCATGCTGCAGCCCCAGAATCAATAAGATTCCCCTGACAAATGCACCACAATGTTGTGGGAAAGCAGAGGGGAAAAACTTGTCAACAGCACCAAGCCCAAGAAAAATTACCCATGTGTGAAAAAAACCCCGAACAATGCTGCCTAGCACAGCTGTTATTTACCTATAGGAGTTGATGTCATATACTCCAGTTATATGGAAGAAATTAGAGGGTTATCTGGAACAGTTTGAAGTAGCAGCAAAATGACCTGCTGCCTCCAGAAACCAGAGTGTGTAGATGAGGGTTTTTGTCTTCCTCTCAGTTGTATCCCAGATTGCAGTGTTATCCCACAGATTTTAATGAAAGGTATTTCAAAACAAATCTGGGTCATCCTCAGTTCTGTTTCATGGTTGCACTAAGCTGCAAAATGCAGGCTCAAACAGCAGATATAGCTGCAGCACTGGTATTCCTGAGATTTTCTGTGGTCCAGAATCTTGCAATTCAGCTTTTTGGCTTGCAGCTAAACACCAAGCATGCGAGTTTCCTTTTATCACTCACACTGAACACAGCGTGGAAAACATGATCTTACCCCTCATCAGGCATGGAGTGAAGGAAGACAGCTTGTCTCCTATAGATGGAGTTTCCATTACAGACATAGGATGTGGTGGCTGCTTTGAATATCTAGAGAACCTCAATAGTCCACTGAGACACCCCCCTCCCACCACTACACAAGCTACACACTTCTGATCGGCCTGGAAAGGAGACTCTTTATTTTAGTTTGGGGCTTCAATACTATATCTGCCAGCAAGCAGTTTCTGACTTCTAAAAAAATATAGTAACCTGCCATCATCCATATTGTTCTTACACAAGAGATTATCAAACTTTCCACTTAACGCTTGTTCACACATCATCTATACAGTTGAAGTCCTGTTGGCAAGCTCCCTTAATGTGGATTAAATCACCCTTATCACTTTTCAAGCACCAATTTGTTCTGTCAGGATAGCTGAAGAGTAAGAGAGGATGAGTTCCCTTGCATGAAATCAGTCTCAACATTTTATGTCAGCTCCTTTTTGAGTCTCCAGGTTAGTTTTTTCTGGAAAGTTCTGACAGCCAGGGACTCCATCCTTGAAATTCTCTTTAGAAGAATGGAGGGAGCTGGGCTTTTTCTACTGTGGAGCAGTGAAATGCTATCTGTCTATAGTGAATTGATGTACTTAAGACAGTGTAAATCTGCGTAGAATTGCCTGGTTAGATGGATATCATGTCACTTCTCTGTGCTCTATTTCGTTTATCATTTTTCTTGGACTAAGTCTATTGACTTCAGTGGTCTTAGAAGGGTGCAACTCTGCTTAGGATGGCACTAGTTTGTATCCTACCCTATCCTACTACTTCATTGAATAAAGCTTGTTTGTTTATTAAAATATGTATATCCCTTTTCTTTTGGCTCAGGTTTGAAGCCTTCTTCCTATTTGAGTGCTCTTCCATTGGAGAACAAGCCATTTAAGTTGGAATAAAGTCTGGAGAAAGGATATTTAGAGGATGGGTGGATTCATCCCACTGTACTCAACTTTTAGCACATGGAAGCTTATGTTATATATGTGTTAGTGTTTAAGATATTACAATGCAAGAGACAGTTTGGTGTAGCGAGAGCCAGTTCGGTGTAGTGGTTAAGAGCAGTGGGACTCTAATCTGGAGAACCGGGTTTGACTCCCCATTTCTCTGCATGAAGCCAGCTGAGTGACCTTGGGTTAGTCACAGCTCTTCCAGAGCTCTCTCAGCCCCACCCATCTCACAGGGTGATTGTTGTGGGGATAATATCCTTTGTAAACCAATCTGAGTAGGTGTTAAGTTGTCCTGAAAGGCGGTATATAAATTGAATTTTATTATGTTGTTACTAGTCCTGGACTTCACCAGACTAATATTACCAAACCTCTGGCATGAACTAAATATACATTACTCTTACTATTAATCTAGTAGTTCACCATTCCTTTAGCAGCTATATGCCACTGTGACACTCAGTTTTGTATGTTTGTGTGATATACTTCATGTGCAAACAACAATAATATTTATGAAATCTAGAACTTAATTTAGCCACAAGGAGAGATGGGGAGGGGAGAATGATTGCAGCAGCTCGGTGAAGAAAAATAATTTTGCAGACAAAATGGGTGATTGATACTGGGGGTACGCGATAGTGGAGAAGCCCAACCATTAACAGCAGTGTTTTGGTTGTTGTTCAAGAACATTCAACTAGAGATGGGCATGAACAGGAAAAAAAACGAACACAATGTTCGTTGTTCATTGCCATCGACGAACAGGGATTCACGAACATCGACGAAGATGACATGTTCACGAACATGTTTGTAGTTGGAGGTTCATGGGAGCCAGAACGGCCCCCTTGAGACTTAGCTGAACTTGAGTCGGGGAAAGGAGAGTCCATGGGTCTCCTCCTTTCATGTCATTTTCTCTTCACAGTGGCAAAAACTGGACTGTCTTCTGGAAGCTAATTGAGGAGTTACAAACTGGCCTTCTCAATGTCCATACCCACCAAATTTGTAGGGGAAATAGTCCTCACTGTCCTCTGAAGACCACCCAAGTTTCAGAGAGATTGCACCCCGGGAAAGGCACTATCCATGGGTCTGCCCCCTTCCTGTCCTTTTCTCTTCACAGTGGCAAAAAGTCGACTGTCTGCTGGAAGCTACTTTGAGGGGTTACAAACTGACCTCCCCAATGTCCAATACCCACCAAATTTGCAGGGGACATAGTCCTCACTGTCCTCTGAAGACCCCCCCCCCCAAATTTCAGAGAGATTGGACCCTGGGAAAGCCATGATCAATGGGTCCCTCCCTTTCTTGTCATTTTCTTTTCACAGTGGCAAAAACTGGACTGTCTGCTGGAAGCTACTTTGAGGGGTTACAAGCCAGAAGGAATGCCAGAAGGAGTTCAGACAGAGTTCAGACAGCCCATGCCTATGTTGCCAGGGGAATTGATTGAAAGGCGCCAGACTGTTTGGCTTTATGAATGGCTGATGAACATCACAAAGAGGGCTTGGAATGAACAGATGTTCGCCAGGAACGGGGCCTTATGAACAGCTTGCTCGCGAACAGTGGATTGGGCTGTTCATGGTTTTTTTGGTTCGTATTGCTGTTCGTGCCCATCTCTACATTCAACTAGCAAAGGAAGAATCTTGTACATTGTTAAGGAAATAGTTCTAATAATGGTCTTTACCATAGAGATTAAAGGAAATTCCTAGAGCCTATCCCAGAAGTGACATCACAAACCACCCTCCCCATGCATTGCCCTCAAAATCTCCTGGGAACTCTAACATTCTCTAATGCACCAGCAATGCCCTTCTGCCATTTTCTGGATAAAACGGGCTGTCTCTATGTAAGTGAATAAATTGACACAAATTATACATTAAAAATGGAAATACTCAGAAACCAGTTAGTGGCTCTGTGGAGATTCATTAATAGACTTAAATATTGCAGCACCTCATGAAGTTTCAAAGGGAGGCTCCAGTGGCAAGTTACTGAGCTGGAGTTCATAGGTAGGGCAGTCTATAAATTGAATTATATATATATATATATATATATATATATATATATATATATATATATATATATATATATATATATATATATAAAATTCAATTTATAAACTGCCCTACCTCTGAATACATACAGCTCAGGGCAGTGAACTACATAATGATAAAATATTTCTAAATAATAAACAATTTAAATGATCCATAGTTAAAACATTCTCAGATGGTGATAGCACTTCAGATTCCAGTTTTGTCACTGCCCCACAACAAACAGAAAGGGGGCAGGAAGGAAAAGGAGGAAGGGGGAAGAGGAGGGAGTGCCAGTAGGATTGTGTCCGCCACAGTCCTCAACCAAAAGCCTAGTGGAGCATCTCCGTCTTGCAAGCCCTGCGGAACTGCATTAGGTCCTGCAGGGCACAGATGTTATTTGGCAGGGAGTTCCACTAGGTGTGAGTCAGAGCAGAAAAAGGCCTGGCTCTAGTTGAGGACAGCTGGACTTGTCTTGGGCTAGGGATCACCAGTAAATTCTTCTCTGCAGAGAGTTATGCTCTTTGGGGGAACATACCAGAAGAGATGATCCCAAAGATATGCAGGTACCTGACTGCTCAAGGCCTTAAAGGTCAATACCAAAACCTTGAAACTGACTCGGTCATCCACAAAAGCCAGTGCAGCTGATTTAGCACAGGTTGAATATGTGCTGTCCATGATGTTCCAGCCAGGGCTCGCACCACCATATTCTGGACCAGTTGAAGTTTCCAGATCAGTCTCAAGGGAAGGCCTGCATAGAGTGAGCTACAATAATCCAATCTAGAAGTGACCATTGCATGGATTACTGTGGCCAGGTCAGGGCCTGAAAGAATGTCAGCTTGGAACATTTTTGATTTGGGCCTTGATTGATAAGGAGGCATCCAGAACCATGCCCAAACTCCAAACAGTCTGTGCCAGTGTTAAGGGTACACCGTAAAGCATAGGGAGTTGGTGCCCCAAGCCTGAATCCCACCCAGCCAGCCACAGAATCTCTGTTTTAGTTGGATTCAGTCTCAGCCGACTCTTCTTAAGCCAACCCACCACAGTCTCCAGCCCCTCTGCCAGATTTTGTAGGGCAGCATTCGGACTTAAGCCTTTTGATCTTGTCTTCCTAATGCCCATTTTCAGACATAGCAGGTCAGCTAGGTGAAAATGTGAGCCTGAAGAAAGGGTGAAAGTTGAGTGGAACAAAGGGATTTTACATCAAAGCATTGATAGGGCCTCTGTATTCATCTCTCTTGCTTCTGATCATCCCTAACTTGGGTCTTTTAAAGTGTTTTTCCTCCCTACATTCCCTCTCCAAAGTCAACTTCCTCCCATTAGAGGTTTTTTTTCTTAAACTCATATAATTAATAAAAACTTGACAGAAACAAAACATGCCTCACAGGCGGGGAGAGGAGAGTTTGGGTTCACAACTCTAGGAATTCAGTTTTCACCAGAGTTGCAAAGATGGACAGGCTGGTTGGGTTGGGGTAGGGATGGCAGGCAGAAAATTATGGGGAAAAGGAAGCCAGTGTCTGTGGGGTAAGGACTATATCCCCTGTAATCACATGGCTCAAATATATATATATTTAGGAGATCAGAAGAAACCAATTCTCATCATCCAGGCCCCACAAAGCTGTTCAGACTTGCTATGAAAATATTTACACTGAGTTTTCCTGACTGGGCAGTGGTCATGAATAAGCATTTTTCTTTACGTCAATTTGTCACAGAGACAGACTCAGACCAAAGCCCCTCGCAATTATTTAGCCTATAAGAGTTCTCAAAGGGTTTTCACTTTTTAATATGTGCTTCTATGTTCCTGTGCAGTTCTAGAGCTTTATAAACCTCATCTCCCTTCCCTTTCCCTGCTTCTGTTAGTATTCTTTATAGGATTGTTAACCTCCAGGTAGAGCCTGGAGATCTCCTGGGATTACAATTGATCTCTAGATGACGTAGATCAGTTTCCCTGGAGAAAAGACTGCTTTGGAGGGTGGATGTTATGGCATTATAATCTGCTGAGGTCTCCTCCTTCCCCAAGCCCTCCCCTCCCCAGGCTCCCCCCCCCAATCTCCAGGAATTCCTCAACCTGGAGTTGGCACCCTAATTCTCTAGGGTTTTTTTTAAAGAATTGGGCCTAACCTAACTGTGATGAACACTGGACAGATACTACATTCAAAATGAGATGGGCAATCATAGATGCAGCAGAAGTGCTGGAGCAATGGGTGGAGTAGGGGAGATCAGATCCAAATCCTTGAGCTGCTTTGTAAGCATATTTAAGGACTCAGATCTGAGTTTTGATTGATTGGATTTATAATCCACACTCCCCAAGAATGGGCACAGAGCAGATAACATTAAGATTAAAATTACAATAAAATTTGCATTAAAACCATAAATAAACATATACTCCAGTAATAAAACCACTCTAGATCCAAACAGATTGTTTTTGTCTTATCTAACCATCATCCTCCAATCCTCCACCCCCCACACACACCAGTTACCCAGCTGGCAGAGTGGAAAGGTGGGGGAACGGGCATCCCGGGCGTGCTTCTGGGGCAGTACAATGACGTCACTCCTGGGAATGACTTCATTGCGCAGGTCCAGAAGCGCTCTTGTGCTTCACAGCAGACCAATTTCGATTCTCAACAGGCCAAATTGTGTCTGTTTGGGGCCTAAATGGGCCCCTGTGAAACACACAGGACTCAAGAAAAGGTGAGTGCTGGATCCTCCCCAAGGAGGGTAAGGGGACCTGGCAACCCTACCCCTTACATTGTCCTTGTATAATAGGTTTGAACTCTGAGAAGTCCTCTTGCAAAATTGACTAGATCTAAAATGAATGTAACACTTCTAATCCTGCCATGTGTGCACACCAAATTTCAGCAGAAACAGATTGGGGGTGGGGGGAGCTTCACATCATGTTCTTTTTGTGTGTGGAAAAATTGGCCTATTGAAATGGATGCCCTGTTACATTATTGTGGGTTGGATCCACATTTAAAAACATTTTTGTGTGATGTGTACAAAATCGAATTACTTCTTTAAATTGTCCCTCATCTTTATACATTGTAAGTTTACAAATCAGAGCTTTCTTAGAATTCTTTGTACAGAGCCTAGCTAAGTATGTTATTATTACAAGCTTGGACTCCATGAATCAGTGTGTTCTATGTGACAAAAGATATAGTAATATTTTTAAATGCTTGTAGATATCTCCTCAGAGGGCTTTAAGTAGGCTTTCTTCCAATTTAGTTTCAGCCTAAAAGATGGCCTCTTACCTTGACTTGGCTGATCTGGCCACCTGAATCCTCACCACAGTAACACACCCTGGCCAAAAGCATGCAATGCAACCAGGACTAGATTACTGTAATGCACCCTGTATGGGTCTCACCTCAAAATCAACTTGGAAACTCCAGTTAGTGCAGAATGCTGCAGTTCGGTTATTATCAGGGACTAGGTGGTACATGTATATTACACCCATTCTGCAGTCACTCCATTGGCTGGCCATATTTTCCAGGTTCAATTAATGGTACTGGCCATCACATACAAAGCCCTTCATGGTTTTAGATATATCTGCTGGACCACCTCTCCTCCTATGCCCCTCCACAACAACTTCACTCATCTGATCAAGGCCATTTATAGGTGCACTTTGCAAATAGGGAAGATCAACAACTGTCTGTTTACGTGCATTCTCTGTACTGGACCCCACCTAGGATTGTCAACCTCCAGGTGGGGGCTGGAGAGCTCCTAGAATTACAGCTGATATCCAGACTACATAGATCACCTCCTGTAGAGAAAATGGCTGCTTTAGAGGGTGCACTGTATGACATTATACCTCACTGAGGTCCCCAAGTTTCACAATCCCCAGGCTTTACCCAGAAAAATCTCCAGGAATTTCCCAACCTAGAGTTGGCAACCCTACTTCCACCCTGTGGAATGATCTGCCTGAGGAGGTTAGGAAGGCTCCCACACTTTAGGCTTTCTGCAAATTATGTAAAACTGTACAGGAGGGCATTTTTATAAAGGAAAAGGACTAGATTACAACAGAATGATTCAGGAAGATGTTTCAATAGAAAGACTGGTACCATGGATTATACTGCTAGGCCTGCCAGGTCTCCCCTGGTAACTGGCAGGAGGTTGGGGGCAAGATGTGTGTGGACATTTACTTTCTTCTTTATCTTCATGTGGGAGAGGAGATGACATCTGTCATGGGCTGGGCCCGCCCAAGCTGGGAGTCCAGGTACTAGCATGAAGCCAAGGGGTGTTCAAAAGTCACAAGCCAGGTCCAGTCCGTAGTCAGAGCACAAAGTTAATGCCAGGGTTGCCTCCAGGATCCAAAAAGCCAAGCCAAGTCCAGTCCGTAAGTCAGAGCACGAGGGTATCAAGTCAAGGTGCAGGCAAGAGCAAGACACAAGGTACCAGGGAGTGGTTGCAGGTAGTTGACACATTGCTTCCACGCCTGGCAGTTGCTCCTGACTGGCTTTTATAGCCAGGCGTGATTTTCAGCCAGCTGCTGGGGCTCCATCCTGATGCTACTCATCATCACTCTCCAGCAGCTGGCGTTGGCTCAGGAGACGAGCACTGCGCCGTCTCTCCTGCAGTTCCAGTCTCTGGCGCTGCCTGCGGCGCTCTCTAGGTGTGGGTGAGCCTGGGGGGGTGGAAGCCCCTGGCTGGGCTTCCCCTGTGGTGCTGGCAGTCCCTGACTGAGCCTCCCCTGTGGAAGTTCCTGGCTGAGCTTCCCCTGTGGTATTGGGGCTAGAGGGTGCTGGTGTCTCAGCTGCTAGCTGTGAGCCTTGATCAGCCAGCAGCTGCTGCTCATGATTGCTGGCTTCTGCTGAGTCAGGGCTAGGGCTGGCTACACAGAACTCTTCTTCTCCTGAGGAGTCCTGGCTGGCTACACGAGGCTCCTCTCCTCCAGAGGAGACCTCACTCTCAGACTGGGCTATGACACCATCCCCCCTCCCAAGGCCCCCCCTCCTCTGTGGCCCGGGCGCCCCCGGTTTCTGAGGATAGGCCCGATGGAATTGTCAGACTAGACGGGGGGCATGAATGTTCACAGCCGGCTCCCATGAGCAGTCTTCCGATCCATACCCCTTCCAGTCCACCAAGTACTGCACTTGCCCCCGCCGGCGACGGGAGTCCAGGATCTGGGCGACCTCATATTTTTCTTGCCCCTCAATGGTAATCGGAGGCAGAGGAGGTGGTGGCCCGGGATGGTGCAGGTCTGGGGGTGACGCCGGGACTAGAAGGGACCGAAGAAACACGGGATGGATCGGGAGGGTCGGTGGCAGTTGCAGGCGGTAGGCTACGGGGTTCACCTGGTCGGTGATCACGAAGGGTCCAAGGAACCGAGCATCCAGCTTTTTGGAGGGCCGTTGGCTGCGGATATGGCGGGTGGATAACCAGACCTGGTCACCTACGGACAGGGGAACACCAGGTTGCCGTTTCCGATCCGCAGCTCCCTTGTAGTTTTCCTTGGCAAGCTGGAGTTGCTCCCGCAACAGCTCATGCATGGATTGAAGTTCCTGGAGGCGATCGTCCGCAGCTGGGATTCCTGACGAGGGTGCGGTGCTAGGAAAGAAGCGAGGGTGATGGCCATAGTTAGCCATAAAGGGGGTCTGTTGGGTGGAGGAGTGCACTGCATTGTTATATGCGAACTCGGCCAAAGGCAGTAGGGCTAGCCAGTCATCCTGTTGATGGTTTGTATAGCATCTCAGATACTGCTCCAGGGTTGCATTGGTGCGTTCCGTTTGCCCGTCGGACTGGGGATGGTGTGCTGAGGATAAGTGGACTTGGGTGCCAAGAAGGGAGTGTAGTGCCCGCCAAAACCTAGAGGTGAATTGAACTCCCCGATCGGAAATTACATGGTCCGGTCGCCCGTGAAGTCGAAAGACATGCTGAAGGTACAGGTGTGCAGTGTCCTGAGCGGTGGGGGGTCCAGAACAGGGAATGAAATGGGCCATTTTTGTGAATAAGTCCACCACCACCAGGATGCAGGTATGGCCTTTGGAGCAGGGCAGATCTGTAATGAAGTCCATGGAAATAGTCCTCCATGGCCCGGTGGGTGTGGGTAGCGGATGCAGAAGGCCGGAGGGTTTGCCAAGGGAATCCTTGGCCCGCCTACACGTCTCACAGGCTGCCACGTACCGGGCCACATCTGATTGCACCCGGGGCCACCAGAAGTCACGGGTCAAGAGATGGGTTGTCTTGTGGCGACCGAAGTGCCCAGCGGGTCTGGAATCATGGACCAGTTGCAGGACTTTCGTTCGCAGCGGGCCAGGTGGTACATAAATTCGGCCTCGATGGGTCAGTAGCCCCTCTTCCTCTGCGAAGCCATCCGCCTGGAGCTGGTGCGGCTCCCGGACCTTCTGGAGATATTTCTGGGCAACTGGGTCCAGTACCTGTTGAGCCAGTATCTCCTCAACCAGCCCCTGGGAGGGTTGCGCGGCAGCGAAAGTTTCGGGAGCCAGGATAGTAGTTAGAGGCTCTTCCCAGCCTGGGGATGAGTTGTACTCTGGTTTCCGGGACAGAGCATCGGCTTTCTTATTCTGGGAACTGGGGACATACGTGATCCTGAAGTCAAAGCGGGAGAAGAACAATGACCAGCGGATCTGCCTCTGGTTGAGGCGGCGGGCGGTTTGGAGATGTTCAAGGTTCCGGTGATCAGTGAGCACTCGGACAGGGTGTTGAGCCCCCTCCAGATGGTGCCGCCAAACCTCGAAGGCTGCCTTTATTGCCAGCAGCTCCCGCTCCCAGATGGTATAGTTCCTTTCTGCAGGGGTAAGCTGGCGAGAGTAGTAGGCACAGGGTTGGGGGACGCTGGAGGAGGTTGCGCGTTGTGAGAGCACCGCTCCGATGGCAGTGCTGGAGGCGTCCGCCTCAACTACGAAGGGTAGCTGGGGATCTGGGTATCGGAGTACCGGTTGTGTGATGAAGCGTGCCTTCAAGGTCTGGAATGCCTCATTGGCTTCCGGTGTCCAATGGAAGGGTTCTCGAGGCCGGAGAAGCCGGGTAAGGGGAACAGCTATGGATGCAAACTGGGGGATGAACTGCCGATAGTAGTTGGCAAACCCCAGAAATCGTTGCACATCCTTCCGTGAGCGGGGGGGTTGCCAGGTCTGTACCGCTTCGACCTTAGCTGGGTCCATTTGGATACCCCGGGGCGAGATCACATGGCCGAGGAATTCTACGGCAGGCAGGTGGAATGCACATTTTTCCAGCTTGGCAAACAGGCCGTGCTGCCGGAGTCTTTGCAGCACCATGCGCACGTGCTGTGGGTGTCGAGCCGGGTTCCGGGAATAAATTAATATATCATCCAAGTAAATGATGACGAACTGATCCAGCAGGTCACGAAAGATATCATTCATAAACCTCTGAAACACCGAGGGCGCGTTAGTCAGGCCAAAGGGCATTACCATGTACTCGTATTGTCCATACCTGGTACTAAAGGCAGTTTTCCACTCATCGCCTTCCTGGATGCGCACCAGGTTGTAGGCTCCCCGAAGATCCAGCTTGGTGTAGATCTGGGCTCCCTTAACTTGCTCCAGGAGGTCGGAGATCAGTGGCAGTGGATACCGGTCTCGGACAGAGATTTTGTTCAGGGCCCGGTAGTCATTGCAGAGCCGGAGTTCTCCACTTTTCTTTTTAACAAAGAGGACTGGGGCAGAGGTGGGCGAGGTGGAGGGGCGGATGAATCCTCGACGCAGATTGGTTGTGAGGAAGTCCCGGAGTGCGGCCAGCTCAGGCTCTGATAACGAGTACAGGCGTCCCACTGGCAGGGGGGCGCCGGGGATTAAGTCAATAGCACAGTCATACGGCCGATGCGGGGGGAGTTGGTCTGCCCCTTTTTCCTCAAACACATCTGCAAAATCTGCATATATCTCCGGTAGTGCAAAGGCCCCTTGTGCAGCGGCTGCAATTGGACCCGTGCGTTTATTTTCATGTGGGCAGGGTGTCCGGAAGCGAAGGTCCTGCTGGCCCCACCGAATAACCGGATCATGGCAACAGAGCCAGGAGAGCCCCAGGACCAGCGGAAAGTGGGGGATGCCCACAACATCGAAGCAGAGCTGCTTACGGTGATGCTGGATCTGCAAGAGAAGGTCCTGGGTTTCCTTGACCACTGGCCCAGAACGCAGAGGCCGCCCATCAATGGCCTCCACTACGGTGGGGGTCTTCTTTGCCCGCAAGGGAATCCTGTGCTGTGCGGCAAACTTGATATCCATGAAGCAGCGGGATGCCCCTGAATCTACCATGGCATACACAAATAGGCATCAGCCGTCGGGCAGGCACAGCTTTACAGGCACCAGGAATGGTTCGGGATGGTCACAGGAGGCATTGGCTGTTCCAACAAGTTGTTTAGCAGGAGTCCGCTCCAGAGCTAAAGCTGGAGCCCTCCTTTTTGCAGGGCAGTCATTGGCGTAGTGGCCCACCCCACCACAGTACCAGCAGAGGTTGTGGGTGTGACGCCGCTCCTTCTCCTCAGGAGGCAAATGGGTACAAGGCATGCTCGAGGGTGCTAGTTCTGCTGCCTTGGCAGGTGAGGCCTGGGGCGGAGGACAGCTTAGCACACGGGCTTGTCTCCGGTTCTCTAGCCGCCCATCGATTCGCAAGCATAGGAGAATGAGCGCTTGTAGTTCTCTCGGTCGTTCGGATCGGGCCACTTCATCCAATACCTCCTCAGATAGGCCCTCCAGGTACTGGTCGGCGAGGGCAGCTTCGTTCCAGCCCAGGTCCTGGGCCAGTAACTGGAATTCAGTGGTGTATTGGGCCACAGTCCCATTCCCCTGGGTGAGGGCACGTATTCTTTGGTTTGCTTTGATGGCCTTCAGGGGGTTCGCAAAGGCGGCAGAAATGTGGGCCACAAAGTTTGGGAAATCCCCTAGCAGTGGGGATTTGGCCAGTAACAAGGGTGTGGCCCATCTTGCCGCCTGCCCCTTTAACAGGCTGAGGATAAAGCCAACCTTGCTTTTATCTGTGGGAAAGTCTCTGGCCCGGAGTTCAATATATAGCTGGCAGCGGGCAAGAAATGCTGGGAATTCCTCCACATCGCCCTCAAAACTGTCAGGAAGCTTCACTGGGCATTTAGCAGGCGGCAGTGCAGCAGGGGCAGCAAGTAGGGTGGCAATCTGCTGCTGCAAAGTCACCAGTGCTTGAGTCAATTGCAGTACCTGATCCTGCAGCAGAGCCAGGCTCCCCAGGGTGGGCATCGCCGTGTCCATGCTGGGAAGTTTTGTGGTGGAAGCAATCTGTCATGGGCTGGGCCCGCCCAAGCTGGGAGTCCAGGTACTAGCACGAAGCCAAGGGGTGTTCAAAAGTCACAAGCCAGGTCCAGTCCATAGTCAGAGCACAAGGTTAATGCCAGGGTTGCCTCCAGGATCCAAAAAGCCAAGCCAAGTCCAGTCCGTAAGTCAGAGCACGAGGGTATCAAGTCAAGGTGCGGGCAAGAGCAAGACACAAGGTACCAGGGAGTGGTTGCAGGTAGTTGACACGTTGCTTCCACGCCTGGCAGTTGCTCCTGACTGGCTTTTATAGCCAGGCGTGATTTTCAGCCAGCTGCTGGGGCTCCATCCTGATGCTACTCATCATCACTCTCCAGCAGCTGGCGTTGGCTCAGGAGACGAGCACTGCGCCGTCTCTCCTGCAGTTCCAGTCTCTGGCGCTGCCTGCGGCGCTCTCTAGGTGTGGGTGAGCCTGGGGGGGTGGAAGCCCCTGGCTGGGCTTCCCCTGTGGAAGTTCCTGGCTGAGCTTCCCCTGTGGTATTGGGGCTAGAGGGTGCTGGTGTCTCAGCTGCTAGCTGTGAGCCTTGATCAGCCAGCAGCTGCTGCTCATGATTGCTGGCTTCTGCTGAGTCAGGGCTAGGGCTGGCTACACAGAACTCTTCTTCTCCTGAGGAGTCCTGGCTGGCTACACGAGGCTCCTCTCCTCCAGAGGAGACCTCACTCTCAGACTGGGCTATGACAACATCACTTGAAGTGGGACTAGAGGCTACTTGGCCCAAAACATAGTGTTTTCTCTTTGCAGCCTATTGCTGAAGACGGGGAGGGGGAAGGAGGCAAGAAGACAAAACAGACCACACACTTGGCTGGAGGAAAGAAGGCCACAACCTTTATTGGAAAACAGCATGTAGGAGCGTGGCAGTCATGTGGATCGGATCCCCCGAAAGCATCGGCTGACCCGCCTGCCAGCCGATGACCACTCCCCCCTCAGTCCCCAGCTGAGGGGGGGGGACCAAGGAGTGGCATTAAGGGGGAGATCATGTGGGTGTACACCCTTGAATGATTCCCCTGCCACCTGGAAGTGAGTATGCCCTGGAAGCCCCCGAGCTGGGCATGCACCTCCATAACTCACTCCAAGACTCCTTATGGGAATCCCCTTCCAGGGAATCAGGGGGCGCAGCCCCAGTTCCCACCAAAGAGATCTGATCCAATGACCAACCACAAACAATAGTTGTGACAGTACAAGCAAGTAGCCCAAAACAGAGGGAGTGGTGGGAGGGGTTTCGCAGCTGGGAGCAAAGTGAAGAGAAGCGGGGCGGCTGCGGCTTTAAATACCCAACCGCTGGACCTGAGGGAAGACTGCTTCCCTGAGGTCCAGCAGCAAAGCCCCGCCCCCCGGCCATTCCACCCCGGCCGCCTCCGATTGGCTGCCCGGGATTTGAATCTGATTGGCTGCGCTCGCCCCAAGGAACGCTGGGCGAGCAAGCAGCGAGGCGGCCACATGCTCCGTCTGCCCTCCCCGTCCGCAGCAGCAAACTGTTCGTCTGGTAAGTCGGGCATCCGTGCATATGATACCCTTGCCAGCGATCAATGAGCAGAGCCAAGAACCCCCGGGAGATTGCCTGCCATTGGTGGGCACCTGGGAACCCTATATACTACAGATATGTATTCTCTGTTGCTGTATGTTTTTATATTTCTCATTATATTTCTACTTACATAATACCATTTCTTTCATCGTTCAACATGTCATGTTTAATATATATGCTTTGTTTCAGATTTCTGCTATCCTAGTCCTATTACATTGTTTGTTAGATGTCTTCTCATCCTATTGATTGTACTGATTTACATTATGCAATTTGCTATGAGTCTCAGTGAAAGAGGCCAACTATAAATAAGATAATGTTAGAAAATGGCTCTGGTCAGGTTCTTAACAGGGCTCAGAAGAGGTGAGCTGCAGTTGAAGGGAGATGGTATGTTGTCTTTAGATGCTAGAAAAGACAGAAAAGCAGCCAGACACTGCTGTCAGTTGGCTAAAGCACCTTAGTTTCTTTCTCCTTCTCTGCAGAACTTATTGTTATGCCCTTAATACTAGGCATCAGAATAAGGAGGCAAACAGGAGCACAGCTGGTTCATTCTCTATGTGGAGCTGTAGTGACAACAACTTCCTTCCTTTCTGTTCCTGCCCACAGTACGTCTCGGAGTGGACTCAGGCAGTTGAAAACACTGGCCTGGATGATGGGAACAGAGTTGTCAAAAACACCGCACTGATACGGGGTAGTGGACCTGCTCCCCAGTAGAAGTGCCGTTTGCTTCAACCTGTGATTTACTTGTCCATTTGTAAATAAAGCAAATGCTACGTAAATGCCATAAATCTGCAGTTCTCTCTCCTCCAAAGGAAGAATAACATTTAAATGATGCCAGATGTATGAACCTGCTTTTTACTGAGTCAGACCATTGGTACAGTTAGCTCAGTACTGTCTACTGTAATCAGCGATAGCTCTCTTGGGTCTCAGGCAGAGAAAGGTCTTTCCCCAACATCTGAAATCATTTAAATGGAGATGCTAAGAATTGAACCTGGGATCTTCTGGCTGCAAAGCACATGGTTTTTAATTGTATGCCCCCTCAACAGTACTCTGAAAAGTACATAGAAATATTCTAAGGGCAACTTGAAAATGTAGGCCATGCAGCCAAACTTTAAAAAAGAATTGCTTTATTTAGCTGTCTCTTTATCTTTTGGGCTAACAGAGCACAACATAGTATATCTCTGTATTGCAAAACCATGTTGCAATTACAATTAGCTTATTTCACTACCAGCATTCCATACAGGTTGCTCACTCTCTTCTTTGATAATCATCAGTTGTTTGCAACTTGATAGTAACTTCCACATAATGATCTCTCAGTGGTTTTACAAACACTGTCAGTCCTCCATAAGCTTCATAAACACTGAAACATGAGCAGCTAAGTAGTCTTTTAATTATTTGATGGAAGCTGAGTAACTGAGAGCTTCACTGAACTTTATTATTATTATTTGAATTATCTGAAACACAATCAACAATAAGCAGAGGCCACATGTTGTTATTGATTGGCCTTGCTAAGCTGATACAAGTTTCCACCAGAGACCTAAGTATCAACCAGATATCAGTGTAATATGTACGCTGTTCCAAGTAGTGCTGTCTTTTGTGGTTCTGTAGGTGTTATGTCAGAAAGCTGCAGTTTTTCCCTATGAATTGCTAAGTTTTTCGAAATGGTTCCCAGTGCCCCGATGACAATGGGGACTACTGTTGCATTCTTCTTCCATAGTAGGGTGATTTCTATTGCCAGATCTATATATTTAATCATTTTTTCTTGTTTTTTTTCTTCGACTCTGGCATCCCCAGGAATTGCAGTGTCGATGATTCGGATTTCTCAATTTTCCACGACTGTTATGTCTGGTGTATTATGTTCAAGATGCCAATCAGTTTGAATTCTGAAATCCCACAAGATCTTGACTTGTTCATTTTGTAGCACCCTTTCCACCTGATGTTCCCATGAATTCTTTGATACTGGCAAGTTGTACTTTTTACATGATGACCAATGAATCAGCTTTGCGACCCTGTCATGTCTAGCTTTGTAGTCCGTCTGTGCAATTTTGCTGCATTCAGAGATAAGGTGGGACACAGTTTCATCTTTTTCCTGGCAAAGTCGACATTTTGGATTTTTACTGATTTTCTGAATTTTGGCTTTCATAACATTAGTTTGCAATGCTTGTTCTTGTGCTGCGAAGATCAAACCTTCAGTTTCTTTCTTGATTGTACCCAACCATGGGTACAACCATGCCCAAGCTAGGCTGTTGTCACTTTTTCCTTCAGTATTTTTTAGATGTTGCCCATGTAAGGGTTTGTTCTTCCAGCCATTTAATCTACTCTCAGACTGATGTATTGTCGAAGGCTTTCACGGCTGAGAGATCTCTGTCTTTTGGTGCTACACCTCTGAAGATGCCAGCCACAGCTGCTGGCGAAACATCAGGAACTACAATGCCAAGACCACGGCAATACAGCCCGGAAAACCCACAACAACCATTACTCTCAGACTGTTTCTTCTTGTATTCAGCTTTTGTTTTGGTTGTTTTTAATATGTTCTCTGTTTTCACAGCCTGAAGTAATTTTTCTGTACTTCTACTGCTGCAATCATTCAGGCCTCTCTTTTCTTCTTCCACTATCTGATGGACTTGTAACAGTTCTCTTCCACCAATTTTTCGTGGTAGATATAGCCTGTCAACATCCCTTTTTGGGTGTAAAGAGTGATGCATGTTCATTAGTTTTCACGTTTTTCAATCCAATTTTTCTAAATCGCTTTGTGTCCAATCTATTATTCCAGCTGGATATTTGATCACTGGAATTGCCCATGTATTTATGGCCTTGATTGTATTTCCACTATTTAATTTTGACTTCAGAATTTTTTGTACTCTCTTGATATATTCTTTCTGAGTCAGTTCTTTTACTTTCACATGCAGGAAGTTATCTAATTCTAATATTCCAAGATACGTATAATTTTCGTTTTTTGATAATGATTTCATATTGTCACCATTTTCAAGTTCTATTCCGTCAATATTTTTTACTTTCCCCCGCTGCACGGAGAGTTCTGCACATTTGTCTAAGACAAATTTCATTTGAGTATCATCGCTATACATTTTCACTGTATTAAGCAATGATTCAAGTTCAGTGGGACTCTTTGCATACAATTTCAAATCATCCATGTACAGGAGATGGTTTATTTTCCCAGCCTGATCAGAAATATAATAACCCATTTTTGTTTTCTCTAGGACCATTGTCAAGGGGATTAATGAGATGCTGAATAATAAAGGCAACAAGAAGTCCCCTATAAATAGTAATAGTAATAGTAATAGTAATAGTAATAGTAATAGTAATAGTAATAGTAATAGTAATAGTAATAGTAATAGTAATAGTAATAGTAATAGTAATAGTAATAGTAATAGTAATAAATGTATAAAACACAGGGGCCCTGAATCAGCTTCAAGCTACAAATCTGTGCCCTTTCATTTATTGCATATACTCACCTTTCTGTGTTGATGCGGACACATGTATGTTAACAAATTTAAGCCAGTGAGCTTTGATAGCTACTCCCTGGGAACTGTGGGAATGCTGTGTAATGTTGCTTGAGATCACATACATATATGAATTGTCTCATGGATTAGTTGATTAACTGCAGGCACATCTCATGTTCTGCATCTTGTTCGTCGCTGCTATTTTCCTTTCCCCTAGGTGTGAACTGACCTGACTAGGATTTGTTTTACTAAGCTTATTCCATGTGAAATATAATACACTTAAGTTTGTCTTACTTTCTACTTGTGGCACACAGTAGATACAAACTAATTTGTTACAACTGTTGAGTTAATGTCAAGAATCTTATCTCACTGTAGAATACGGCGCCTTTCTTTACAATTCTAGGATTGTGTGGATTTATTTGTATGATTATGACCTTGGTTAGTAATCATTTCAAATATATGCCCTGGTACCAAGCTGTTCTATTCTGGAATTGCAACACTATTTGAAAACAAATGCTACTGAAGGAATGAAAATGGAGCATGGTTCTTTAGTTTTTAAAGCTTCAGTTTCATGGGGATTATCTTTAAAGAGCTCAGCCATTTAACCTAATCCCCAGTTAAATGAAAGGGATTGCATTAAATGGAATCCCGCCTTTGGCCAACAGACACATAATTAGCAAATCTTTGTTTTGTGCCTGGCCCAAGACAAACATGAGTTTACTACATATGCATTAGACTCAGGGCCAAGCTACACATGACGAATGACACTTGAACAGCAAGTGTATTTCTCCCTGTTCACTTGCCCTCCACTCAATCCACTTGCCGTTCAAGTGTCATTCGTCATGTGTAGCTTGGCCCTCAGACCCCAAATATCATGTCCAGTCTCATTTAGAACTACGTATAATAATCCCCAAAAGTTCACTTCAACCACATTTCTCCAGGGATGTAGTTTGCGAAGTTGGAATGTGTACAGTTTTACTAGATTGGCAAAGGGGAACATACCAGCAACACCAAATGTAAGAAGAACTATAAATACTTTGAACTTCCCATGTAAACAATCAGTGAATGTAGTAACTAATGCCTTTTATAAGGAAAATGAATTGCACTCCAAAGACATTTACCTTTACAGCTACCAGTGGTCCAGAGAATACAAACATCCTTCCTGCCCTTGTAATGTTGCCTGCCCCTCACCCCTGCTGTACTGCTTTCCCAGTCTTTGGGAGAGGGTGAGAGTGAATATGGGTGCATAAAACAGCCATAGACTAAATCAGACACAGACTTACGCTGGCCCCTATGGTGCTGGGGCCTGAACCTGGGGTTTCCATCATTTCAAGAATGTGCCTGGCCACTGAGCCACAGTATCTCCCCAACAGAGGACAGAATGGAAGAAAATATAGACCAGAGAAGCTGCAGCTGCCATCTCCTCATACAGCAATAGGTTTAAAGGTAATCTCTGGGTTGAACCCAGAATTCCAAAAAAAAGGAAACTAGACACATGGAATGTTGCTGACACAATAGATACATCACTTGTTAAATCACTTTT
Source organism: Eublepharis macularius (assembly GCF_028583425.1). Taxonomy (NCBI): domain Eukaryota; kingdom Metazoa; phylum Chordata; class Lepidosauria; order Squamata; family Eublepharidae; genus Eublepharis; species Eublepharis macularius. The sequence continues at coordinate 134,294,425 of NC_072791.1, read as the reverse complement.
GATCAGCTCATATTTTTATACAAATTACTGGGCTAGTATGATCTCAAGTACTCCAAATGAATTAAAATCCAGAAAAGCAGTCGTAGAATTAATAACACTGCAGTAGAAAAACCCTTCCTGAACTTAAAGCTAACTAGAGTGTTACATGGAGGTGACAGCTGACCATGTATATTGAGTGACTTCTACAATGCCATAGCAAATGCTCATCAGGAGAGATATTGGTGGCCTGATGAAGAACATGCAATCTGCACAATAAGCCATTGCAAACTGACAGGGTAACGTGGTAAAAGCTTCTAAAAGGAGAGAGATGACTGAAGACTTTTACTCTTCTAAAGATCCCTGCCAGCAACCATCCTATGTATCAAATCCTGTCTTGAAGGGTAAGCTAATCAAACTGTTGGCTAGGTTTTAATTCTTGTATCAACACTTAGAACATGTTCTTAAATACATTATAAAAGCAAAACTGTTAAGGAAGAGTCTATTGCCATATTTTAAGCAATACTCTGTACTTTAAATCACATTAACTGACTTGCATAGTATTTTTCTTAGTTTGCTTCCAGATGTGCTCTGCTCTTGCAAGATGCTGTGGGCTCCATTAGTGAAGCATATCTAAAATGCCAATAACAGTATTTCTTCAAAGAAGTAAGCACTTTGTGAAAAGTAACCAAATTTATTTCTTCATTGTGGCCTTGGGTAAACCACTCCTCTCAGCCCCAGCTCCCCAGTTGTATTGTGGGGATAAAACACTGACATTGTTATCACTCTGAGTGGGGCACTAAACTGTCTAGAAGAGTATATAAATGCAGTTATTGTGTATTATAAGAGTATATGTGCAGTTATTATCATTATCATTATCATTATCATTATCATTATCATTATCATTATCATTATCATTATCATTATCATTATTAATAGCAATTACTCTGAGTGGCTTACATCATTCTTTCATTTTATCCTCACAATAAGCCTGTCAGGTATGCATTTGATGAAGAGAACTGTGGTTCTCGAAAGCTTATGCTATAATAAAGTTGGTTAGTCTTAAAGGTGCTACTGGACTCTTTACTATTTTATAACTACAGACTAACATGGCTAACTCCTGTGGACCTGTGAAGTAGTTTCTGCTGAGAATGTGTGATTGCCTGGAGGTAATTGAGGCAGCTACAGAGTGTGGAATCTCCCATCTAGTTTGACACTCAGACCACTACATCACACTGGTTCCCTTGTGTAAACACACAGTTAAAGATGTTTGCCATAATCACCACACTTGCTTCCTCTTTCTTTTTCCTTTGTTGTCTATCCCACTGTGGAAATTCATGAAAAACTCTTTGGAACAGTAACCTGTTAATTTCCTCCTTGTGTTACTCCACAAAGCACTGGGTACAGGGATAAAGCTAATCAAATACACAAGCAAGTGTGCATAATATGCAGTCCAGGGACCACATGTGACTTACCCAGCCCACATTCCCTACCACTAATCTGGTGATTCAGCAAGTCTTGATGGACTCCTGGCTGGCTGTAGCAGCTTGACAGCATGAGGGCATCTGGATGCTGTTGATGCAGTGTCACATCAGAGATGGGTAACAAATGTTAAGCAAGCTGCTGAGAGGCACTAGTTCCTGGGTTAAATGCTAACAACAAAGCAAGGAGTCACGTTTTGAAGAATGAAACTATGTGGAGGTTGAAGGGATAAATTTCTGTCCCATCTCTACACAACACCAAGGCCAACTGAGGCTGCATGAGCCTGACATTTGCAATTTTTCTGAGGAACAGGATGGTGAGCCCCATCTTATCTGTTTGAGCCCTAAGTGTTCCATTCCAAACCCTGAAATTCATGGGACAAGGCCTGATGATGCCATGGGATGGGGCCTAGAGATGTCATACTTTCACAATATGGCCTGCTTAGTTACAATCAGGATTGATTCTGGCCTGTGGAACTGTTTGAGTTGTGTACATCTGACACAAAGGAAGTAAAAAAAATATTCATCCTTAGTGTTGGTCTTTTATTCATGAACAGAAAGAGCTGGCCAATGACTGCAGGCACATTGATAGAGCTTGATTATGTATTATCTGTCATCTATATACATACTTGCCGTCAACTGATAACTGACTTATGGTGACTGCAGTCAGGAGCTTTCAAGACCAGTGAGAAGCACAGGTGGTATCCCAGTGCCATTCTCTGCATTCTCTCCTGGTAGTCACCCACCCAAGTACCAACCCTGCTTAGCTTCTGAGATATGACTAGATCAGGCTATGCTGTTCCACCTTCCTTCTCATCTGCCATTGACTGTATCCATATTTAGTGATCACTCATTTGGCGGATACACAAGGGGACTGATTAGCAAACTAAATAGAAAAGAAAATGCCCTTGAAAAGAATAGAGATCAGGTAGTATGAAAAATACAGAAGTTAAACATTAGGAAGATAAACACAGTGATTTAAGTGTAAAGGTAAGCACTCAGTGCAAGCACTGAGTCATTACTGACCCATGGGAGGATGTCACATCATGACGTTTTCTTGGCAGACATAAACCTGGCAGGTCCTGGGAGGACCAAAGGAGTTTCTGAGTGATTGCAGGAGTTCTGGCTCAGTGGCTGACCCTGCCACTGAATCCCTGTTTACGGCTTCCATGACTTGACAATACCATTCACTCGTCATAGTGTTGCCTGTGAAGAAAGTGGTTCATGTTCACATTGAAAATGTGTTGGTCTTTTAAAAATTAAAAGCACATGAGGTTGCAACATGACAACATATCTAGAGAACAGAGATAAATCTCTGTCAGAGCTGGAGCTTGCATGTCTTGTTTTAATAAATATGCTACACATTCCTGATTGATATGGCTTTGAATCCTGATTCTAAAAATGCAGCTGGCTCCTATAATTTAAAACACTGATTGTAAGTACCTGATATAGGCTACTAATATAGTAAAAGAAAGATTAATTCTGAACTGACATCCTGTTATGGGAAGCTGTAGCCAGTTCAGGTTTAAAATCCACTAGTCCCTGGGCTAATTCAACAACTCCCTGCGTATGTGCTTTCTCTGTGGTAGCACCTCACCTCCCATGGAATGGCCTACCTGAGGAACTCAGGAAAGCTCCCACTCTCCTGGCTTTCCACAAACTATGCAAGTCTGAATTATTCAGGAGGGCTTTCTACACGGATTATAGGGTTATGTCATAAGAATTAAATCTAAGCGATACCTTGACAAGGGACAGGGACTATAGACTGAGTACTGTCTGCTGATGTAGATATGCTCCTACTGGGTAGTTTGACATTGCTAAAGATTTCATGTTAATTACTTATGCTTTAATTCAGAAAGATTTCATCTATGTGTTTGGTTTTTTGCTACTTGTCAAATTTGCCACTACCATACTTTGTTGATCTGTTTTCATTGAATGTCCTAATTATTGATCATATTGAATTTTTGCTCTGTGAATGTCCTAGCTATTGGTTATATTATATTCACTTGCAGTATGTAATCTGCCTTGGATCTTAGTGAAAAGGGGACTATAAATAGACAACAATAACAATAATTCCATTCAGAGGACTTGCCAAATTAGCTCAGTCCATTACACATACACTGTTGGCACATGCCCAGAAGATCGCACAAAACTCACGGCATAAAAGCATCTTCCCAGCACGATTTCCTGGCATGATCCCGTTTAATGGCCCTTTTTCTGATGTCATCAGGCCATTAAAGGGGATTGTGCCAGGAGATCGTGCTAGGAAGACACTTCATGCTGTGAGTTTGTGCGATCTCCTGGGGCGCATATGAAAATGGCCTTATACTCTAAATTAATTAATCTGGAATAACTACCTTCCTCTGATTTCCCCCAATTCCAATCTCTCAATAAGTAATGGAGGAGCCCTGTGGCGCAAAGTGGTAAGCTGCAGTACTGCAGCCCAAGCTCTGCTCACGACCTGAGTTCGATCCTGGCGGAAACCAGGTTCAAACAGCCGGCTCAAGGTTGACTCAGCCTTCCATCCTTCTGAGGTCGGTAAATGAGTACCCGGTTTCCTGGGGGTAAAGTGTAGATGACTGGGGAAGGCAATGGCAAACCACCCCGTAAAAAGTCTGCCAAGAAAACGTCATGATGTGACGTCCCCCTATGGGTCAGTAACGACTTGGTGCTTGCACAGGGGACTACCTTTACCTTTTACCTAATAAGTAATGAAGATTAGCAAGATTCAAGCCCAGTGACTAGACATGGGCACGATCCAAAAAAAATACCGATCAAGCTGTTCGTGGATCCACACTGGTGATGAGTCCAGATCACCGATTCACTCCGATCAAGTCCCGTTTCCGATCAGGGATCTGGGATCGGAGGGGCACCACACACCCAACACACACTTAGAGCAGATGGGGAAAAAAGTTTTTAACCCGGTGACAAGCCGCCTCCCCTCTGTAAGGGGACGTTCTCTCACACATACACATGCACACACTTAGAGCAGGGGGGGGGAGTTTTTAATCCTGCGACGAGCCGCCTCCCCTGAGGGGATGTTTTCTCTCTCACACACACATGCACGCACTTAGAGCAGAGGGGGAAAAAAAGTTTTTAACCTGTCCCTGCCGCCAAATAGAGAGAGAGAGAGAGACACACCCTGTCAACAAGTTTCAGCCAGCTTTTTAAAAAAAGCGGGGATAGAATCCCACCCAATTTTAAAAGCAAGCAGCCAGTCTTCCAAAAGCATATTTTAAACAGGAAGAAAGTAAAACCAGGATCCACACGGATCCTCGCAGATCCTATGGTTTTTTAAATAGGAAAAACACAAATGAAACATCAAATCACACACCAACTTCTTGCAAAAAGCAGGCACTGGGCTGAGAAGCCAGGAGGAGAGAGATATCTCTTTTCAGTTAACTCTTTCAGCACTGAACGAACTCAGGAGAGGAGCACAAAACAGCTTGATAGCTGCTCTCAAAGCAAGGGTTTTTTGAAAGAGTTAACACTGAGAAGAGCTTTTCCTCGCTAGGGGAAATATTATCAAGTTTCAAACAGAGCTCAGGCATTCCCCTGCCTCCGTTGCCAGGGGAACAAATTGTTGGCGCCTGAATGTCTAGCTTCCCGGTCCTATCACGATCGCCCCGGAGTCCCGACTGCTGGATCGTTTGCCGTGGAAGACAACGATCCACCAGGCCACGATTGGGAGATTGCCATTATCGTGGGGTTTTTTTTATCGTAATCCAGATCGTGCCCATCTCTACCCATGACACCTTAAAAACCAATGCGATTTTCCAGGGTATAAGCTTTTGAGAGTCAAGTTCCCTTCATCAGATTAGAATTCTCACTCTACCAACAACCAAAGAAAGAATTGGAGGGGGAATTCATAATGGCACTCCATAATGGCTAACCACACTGAAGACCAGTCTGCTTTTTCCAGCCCCTGTGTGGAACTCACTGCAAATGAAGTCTGGCAGCTTTTCCACACAACAGCTGCTTCCCACATGGGAGTCACCACCACATCAATGTCAACCTTTGTCAAGAATGTATATAGCTTGGTAACCCACTTCTAAGTAAAGGTCTAGGTATACAAAATGATCACTTTGGAAACATCACATGTTTTATGTGGTAATGTTTCCAAAGTGATCATTTTGTATACCTAGACAGAAAGGGGAGAACAAACTTCACCTGAAGTCAGGGTCTTGTTTATCTCATCTTTCCCAGGCAAAAACAATACTTTATTCCTTGGGAAAGAAGAGTACATTAAAATACGTATAACTAATTCTCTTAAGGCTAAATCCAGGCTGTTGAACCTTGAGAAAGTGGTGGTGGTGGCGGCACAATAATTGTTCAGTGCTGGGAGGTGGGGATGGAGGGAGGGTCTTCACAGGATTTTGCTCAGGGACTGAGTGTGGATTTTCCATGAGACAGAGGTATGGTCACCAGGTTTTTTTTTTGTTATTTATCTATTTATTTATATCTTGCCTTTCTTGCTGAGACTCAAGGCAGATTACATAGGGTAAGACAATGCAGTCAAATAGCCTCTGGGATCCACATATGCTAGCATCATCCCTTTAAAAAAAACAAAACCCTAGCTAGCATTGGGTTTTGCGAGAGCCTTTATTCATCCTTGCCAAACATGTTTTAACTTTCTGAAGATTTTGCAACCAGCACCACATAGCAAAATGATTGTGTAATTGATGAAGGCTGGTGTGCCTTTCTCTCTCTGGAACTCTCTCCCTCCCACCACAAAGGCTGATTCACTTCCTCCCTTGAAGTTTCTCTCACCTTTAAACTCTTCCTCTTTCGCTGTGAGTTGAGGATAGGCTTGCCAACAGCTATGCAGAAGACCATCCCCTCCTTTTTACAGAGACTCCATGCATGGAAATGAGTATCTAAAATTTATGATGACATGGAGGTAACTAATGTCACCTGGTAAATAACATTCCATTAAGACTCTATTAAAAAGACAAGACCCGTTTTTTCCAGGTAGTAGATAATCCTAGTTGAGGATGGGCTCCTATAACGTTTTTCTCTATTTGGCTGTATCGCCATTGCAAAATTTATACTGTGGTAAGTGCCACTACATTGGGATTTATTTGCACATGTCTATCTCATGGTAAATTATGGCCCTCTATGGATTTTAAACTACCGAGGGAACTTCCTGTAGCAGTTGAAACATAGGGTTTTTTTGCTTTGGGGAACATGTGATAGATGTGCACTTGTTGCAGTTAACCCTCTTCTGTCATTGCTGTTTGCTTGTCCTGGTCATGCGAAAGGAACACTGGGACACACACTACCTCTCAGCCACAAATATGGGAGGGTGGGTGTCTGGTTTGCCCTACAAGTAAAACAACAGGAAGAGGAGCAAACGCAACTGGAGCGGCACAATTAATGAAGAAACTGAAAACCAACTTAGCAAAAATATAGTCTAATAAAGCCAGTGAATGTGAAAATAAATATAGGTAAGCAAATAAGTCATATACATTACAGAGTGCACACAGGCACAAATAGAAAACAGAATAACGATAAATACAATGCAATGTAAGGGTGCACGCAGGCACTCCACTAAATATTATATGGAAAGAAGCAAGTAAGCAGCAGCAACCAATTCATACACAGATAAAGGGTGCACACAGGCACTCCACTAATTATAAAACATGCAGCAGCGGAGGATTCATCCTGATCATTCCATCCCACAACAGTGAAGGTGAATGTAGGGAATTAAATTTTAATTACTGAGGGCCAAGCTACACATGACGAATGACACTTGAACAGCAAGTGGATTGAGTGGAGGGCAAGTGAACAGGGAGAAATACACTTGCTGTTTAAGTGTCATTCGTCATGTGTAGCTTGGCCCTGAGAGAAAGCAGCCTGGATAAAGTTATGAGGACTGTCTTTTTCTGGTGACCAAGATATGGTGAGCCATGGGTTTGAGTATGAGAGGGGGTGAAGTTAAAGGAGCATAGTTTTCGCCAACAGTACCACAGTGAAGCATTTTACTGTGGTAGTATTACAGGACTGAAGTGCCATTGTCTCCTGATAGCAAGTGTGAATAACCAGCAATTTAATGTCTTGCAGTTATAGTCAGCATCAAATTTTATCTTCTGATGCATTATATCAGCCACCTCCTGTAGAAGGATGGAAAGATGTGTGTGTATGTATTTTAAAAAGAGAGAAGGATAGAGGGAAGGAAATAATTGTTGTCTGGGCTGAAGTACCCCCTCAACTTCTGGACTCTACCAGCTGCAGCATATTCTCAGCTGAATGACTGACTCAAATTGTATTCTCATTATCAAATTGGGTATGCTGAAAATGTAGGGAGAGAAGGAGTGGGATTGTATTGGTTGTTCCTTCACCTCGCCTCTAAATATTTTGATAATGATATAAACAAAACCCTACATAGGTTCAACTCTATGTGCAGTTGAGGACCTTGTATAGACTCTGAAGACAGAGGGCCAAGCTACACATGACGAATGACACTTGAATGGCAAGTGTATTTCTCCCTGTTCACTTGCCCTCCACTAAATCCACTTGCCGTTCAAGTGTCATTCGTCATGTGTAGCTTGGCCCAGAGTGATGTGGGTGTGTGTTGGGAGGGGGGATCACAGAGATGCATAGAAAATCTGTGCATTGCTTATTTGAGAAACTGGATCTATTCAATGGCTTGTTTTTTAATTATTTGTTTTAATACTGTGATATGGTTTTAATTATAAGCTGCCTCAAGCAGGACTCTGAAGATGTGCATAGAGGTATTCTAAATAAATATTGCCACTACACATCTAGACTGTTCTGTCCAAAAGAATGAGAGACTATGGCATGTAGTTCATCCCACCCATTACTGCTGTCAGCTCAACTAGGGGAGACAACTGTGTATGACTACTGGCTGTAGTGAAGCCTATTGAGCTGACTAGTCTTTTCCTGCCCCACACTTATCCTGCCTTGATGACAACCACATGTTTTAAAACTGCCCCTTGTCACCAAAGTCAGCCTTTGACATTCCTTTCTGCTCCTCCTTAGCTTGCTATGGATTGTGCCGCATACCAGCCTATATTAAGAGCGTGGAGACTGTTGGACTGTGGTCTCGTTTAGTCACTGCGGGTGATGCTATGACTTTTGCGCCTCAGCATCCTTAATTGCTGCCTTTAGAGTCACTCTTTTAAAGATAGGAAGATTGTTTAAAGAGAATGAAGACTTAGGATATATCTACACACAAATTTACGTAGATGTTATTCCAGATGAATCATCAGGGCTTCTCCCAATAAATCCTTAGAAAGGTGGTTTGAGAAGGGTATTGAGACTTCTTTTAGAGATCCCTAGCCCCCTTAGAGAACTCTAGTTCCCAGGGGACAGGGAATGACTGTTATACTTTGCTAGTCTAGATCTTTTTTTCTCTGTTCATCACATGTATCACATGAAATTCCTTACACTGGATGCAGAAGATAAAAACAAATTGAAGTCAAAACTGGACAATATCATATGGTTAAAAATTGCCTTGAATTGGAAGCCACGGAGACCTTAATATTTTTAAAATTATCCAGCCCCCTTCTACTTTTTCTGTCATTCCTACAACTTCTCCATTGCCACAGTTACTTTGACCTCCCCCCCTTATCTTGCCCTCAAAGACAACCACATGCTTCCAAAATCCCCCTCTCCACCAAAGTCAGCCTTTGGTCTGGCTTGATATCTATATAGATCATACTAAAAGAGCCAGTGTCGCATAGTGGTTAAAGGCTTGGACTAGGATCTGCAAAGACCCAGGTTTGAATGTCCACTCTGCCATGGAAGCTTGATGGAAAGCTTCCATTCTGCCATGGAAGCTTGGTGGGTGACCTTGGGCCAGTTACATGCTCTCAGCCTAACTTACCTCAAAGGATTGTTGGGAGGATAAAATGGAGGAGAGGAAATCATATGGGTCCTCTTCAGCGTAAATAAATAAATAAAAATAAATAAATAATACCAAGTACCTTCCATGATGGGGTTTCCTACAGAAGTGGGTGAAGTGCATGGGAAATAAGAACTACCCTCTTCTCTTCCATTCCTTGTTCTACCACCTACAAAATCTGCAATGGGAAACTGTATTTTTTAATTTTTTTAAAAAAAATTAATGCTAAACAAAAAAAGCAAACAAACAAAAAGAAAACAGTAAACAAAAACACGGTTAGCAAATCTATACATAGGCATCTATAAAAGATTTCCGAATATCTAGAAATGTCCATGTGCAATTGCCATCTATATATGATATGTTCAAATATTGGTAGGTTTATAAGGTCCTCTGGGAAACTGTATTTTTTAATAATTCAGATTTTTTTTAGAGACTGAGAATTCCCACAACATAAAGCAAGAATTTCCATGCAGCCTGTTAGAGAAGAAAAAAATAATCTCTGTAATTATTCCGTAACTTTTTATCCTTTTCTATTTTTTGTTTTTTGTTCTTTGAATCCTGTACACTTTCTCTGTTTAAGAGAAAGATGCAGTGAGAGGTTGTGTATATATGCCCTTTGTTATGGTGTGAACTAATTTATGAGTGCCCTTCATAGTAGTGGGGAAAGGGTCCTCATTGCACTTCTGCATGGGAGCTTCTCCCACATTCATGACGACTCAGGCCAGAAATGTGGAAGACATTCTTCTATGAGTAAGAGACTATGAGACGCAAAACAATCAATTGGCGGCTTGTGCAGGTTTTGTGGCTCCTGCTATTCTGCCTGTCACTTCAGCAGGTGATGATAGGACAAGAACGGGTTAAGATTATCTGATTCCTGAAAAAGTGCTGTTGTATCTGCAGAGTGTGAACATAAGGATGTAAGAAGAGCTCTCTATGAACAGAACAGCATCTAACTAGTTTAGTTTTCTAACAGAGATCAACTAGGTATTTCTAGGAAGTTGAAATGGAGCATAATTGTAATAGTCCTCCCCTGTTGATACTCCATGGTTTCCTCATGGTTGGGAAATGATGGCGCACCAGTCTGGATGCATCATCTTGCACTTACAGTGTATGTGAACAAGCACTTAACAAGCACTTGAATTCTGAACAACAGAAGTGTTGGTTGCCCCATCAGACATGACTAGTTTATATTTATTGTTTTCTGTGTACAGACTGAAAAGAGTTTCCTTACCTCTTGGCACTCAGCAAAGATTTCTGATGACCCAGTCTTTTCCCTGTCATCTGTCCTCAAACTGATTCCACTGGGAAGAATTGTTTTTTTAAAAAAATATATTACTTTTTCGTAACTCAGTAATGCAACAACCTCTATGCATATTGTCTCATTTCACAAATGAAAGCTGTTTTCTTGTTTCTAATCGTAAGTGACAATCACACAGCTGAGTTTTTCATGTATGCATATGTACTAGGAAGCCATGATTTGCAGTAAGCGCAAGAACACCAAGCGCGAGCATACTAGGTGGACATGGAGCAAACCCCATGCAGTCATCACTTGGTGAGCTGTACACTGGAATTTGGTCAAATCAGGTATGTCTGATTTCAGGGGTGCATGTTGGATTCCCTGAGTCAGTCTTTGGATTTGTCAAATTTGTCAAAGGCTCTATTACAGGCTTCTAAGCTCACGGCCTGTAAATCTGCTTAGGATGGCACTGGAAGACTAGCTTTATCCTCTTGAATGGTGAACTTTTGTTTCCTTTTTATGTAATGGGACAAGAAATAGTGAAAAGATTAGAAAAGGAAGCAAAGAAAAAGAGGAGGGGAGGGTGGTGAGAAACAGATGGAAAAGCATGTGAGAGACACTGACTACAGATAACAGGAGGACACCTAATGAAGGGAATGTGTTCTGAACAGAGAAGACCGGCTTTCAACTTCACTCTGAGTTCATTCAGCAATCAGATGGGAGCGGGGAGGGACCCTTTTGCAAGCTCTCTAAAAGATTTTTTCCCTGACATTTCCACTAGGCTGAGGAGAACGCAGAGGTGGAAGAGGCAAGGGGGGGAGAGTGGGATAGGGGGCTTAGAGAAACAAAAGGAAACCAGCTGTAGAACTTCCTGAGCAGGGAAAGAAAGAGTGGGACAGAGAGAGCGAAAGAGCACGACTGAGCGTGCACTAACAACTAACAAGATTATCTAAAAAAGCAGGGCGAGAGAGGGGGAGAAAAAGGAGGTTTGGCAGCAGGAATTCTGAGGCTGCCCTGATTCATTTCCACCCACCATGACCAGTGCAATCTTGAGACGGAATTCTAGTAAACAGGGTTTGCAGAATCTCATAAGGTAAGTCTTTACCTGTCCGCGGGGGAGGGGGGAAAGACACCAAAAGCGATTTCTTTGTTTACATGAAGCTCAGATGGAGCTAATTCCTTGCTTCAAAAGCTCTTTTTACACTCGCTAAATGATGTTTTGTACTCTCTGCAGGGAGGAGCAGATTTATACACATATTTAGACATTGATAAAGAAAGCAGCCACATCCTTTTGAGGGCTGGGAATTTCAGGTTGTGGATACATTCATTCTGAGAGGAAGAGTGGGAATTTGTTGGATGAGAAGGGGTCTGAATTTATTAATGGGTTTTCCAGAAGCACAAACTGAAAATCACAACTCAGAACTAAATGTTAGGATGCACTTTAACACTCTGCCTAAATCTTCTGGGTTTGTTGCCTGGCATTTGATGTGAACATCTTGATTGGCGAGAGAAGCTTGAGCAGTTCTAATTTTTAAAAAAAGTTTAGATGGAGGATTTTGGGGAGGGGGATAGTGGGTAACTAGCATAATTTGAAATACTGTTAAGCTGATTTTATAAATGGAACCCAGAATATCATTAACTAGCATGAGTTACTTCTATACACAGAAGTGGAGTCCCTAGAGATCCTTTCTGTACAATGACGTATTGTCTGTTTTCTTTTCATCAGTAAAAAGGTGAATGGAAATCTCTATTGGGGGACTCACTTCCCCTGGAAAAGAAGAGTGCATTGAAATATGTATAACTAATTTTCTTAAGGCTAAATCCAGGCTGTTGAACCCTGGGAAAGTGGTGGTGGTGGTGGTGGTACAATAATTATAGTGTCCATTGAACCACAGGTTGGACAGATAACAACAACAGAGATCCCCTGGTCAGTATTCATATTAACTTGTGGATTTCTTTGCAAACAATTAATATGTTACATTGTCTACAGCTAAGAATGAATTAAGAAAAGATGGCTAGATGACAGATTTAGTGAACATATCAAGGAGTGCTTGGACAAATCTGAAAAAAGCATTTCCATGTGGTATGCCTGTACATTTTGCATTGGCTGATCAATGCTATAAATTAAAGCAGATTCAGCAGTGTTTTTGAGTACTACAATGTATTGGTTTGAATGGTTCTGAAATAAAGAATAACTTCTATCACACAAATAACAACAACAACAACAACATTCGATTTATATACTGCCCTTCTGGACAACTTAATGCCCACTCAGAACAGTTTACAAAGTATGCCATTATTATCCCCACAACAAAACACCCTGTGAGGTGGGTGGGGTTGAGAGAGCTCCAGAGAGCTGTGACTAGCCCAAGGTCACCCAGCTGGCTTCAAGTGGAGGAGTGGGGAATCAAACCTGGCTCTCCAGATTAGAGTCCCACACTCTTAACCACTACACCAAACTGGCTCTACACCAAACCCCCCTTAAAACATACACCATATAGAGGCAAAAGAGATGATCACGTATGGTGCAATCAGTACTTAAAAAGTCCCCGTGATGGCTCTTAGCTTATATGGCAAACCTTTGTCTATCACAGCTTACCATTGTCAGAAAGCTTTGGTCATATGGTAAGCTGTGTCATTTGCCCCACCTCCCACAAGTGACCAGCTTCCCCATGCAGTAAGGGCCACCAGGTAGAATGTTTTTATATTATGGGCAGTGAGTAAGAAAACAGACATCCTTCTCCCTTCCTCAAACATGGAATATACACATTCAATAAACCTCTATACAGTGTGGTCACAATACTGATCAAATTGAGGGGCAATAGGGATGTCAAATAATTGCAAAAATTAAAGAATAGGAGCATATTTGTACAAGTCAGTAGAAACGGCACTGGATTAAAACTGTGGGCAAATCTGAAGACAAATGGTAACCACAACAACTGCTGCTGAAGTAAAATCTGATGTCATTATTCCTAGAAAATATACACCCTTAAGTCTTCTTTGTCGTGTCTTACAAATAGTCTTGGTACTCGTCTCTATGAAATGTAGGGGCTATTATCCTGTTCAAAGAAGGACTGCCAACTCCAGTTTGGGAAATTCCTGAAGATTTGGGAGCAGTGCCTGAGGAGGAGGATGTCTGAGAGGGGAAGGAGTTCCATGGGGATGTGATGGCCTAGAATCCACCCTCCAAAGCTGCCATTTTCTCCAAGGGAACTGATCTGTGGGAGATTCCAGTCCCTACCTGGAAGTTGACAACGTAGTTCCAAGGTGCAGACTCTATAGCCCATATTCTAAAATAATCTCAGTGAAGTTACTGGGTTTAGGTACCTTAAGCCTTGGAGAATAAGTTTCTGTTCCGATTTCTTTTCCTACCAATGGTAGGACTCTGTCCCTAGATAATGCAAGAACTTCTATCTTTTTAAGTATAAAGCAAAACAGACCAATTCTGAGATGCAGTGTCCAACTGTACTGGAAATCCTCAAACTGATTTCAAATGAGTGTTATATTAACATATGACCAGTAATCCATTCTCCCCTTTTTTAAAAAGACAAATGGATTCGTATTCTTCTTTGATTTGCGAGAGTTTTAACATTTTTACAGTGAAGGATATAGTCCAAAAATATTAGGTCTAAATCACTCAGCTGGTGCTTATGTGTTTAATTCTTATTGATTTCATTGAGATTTTTCCATTCACAACTATCTCTGGATAGCATTCAATGATGTATTTTTAAGGGAGTTTTTTAAATGGTAGATAGTGAAAAGAATCTAAAGTGTGTAAGAAAAGCCCTTCCCTCAGCATGGGGCACATGAAGCTACTATATTGCCTGGAATTTCATTTTGGAATAACACCAGTCGCTGTTAGTCTGGGATGTTTGAATAATTTCCAAGCATAATGGGGTCATCAAATACAATTCTAACGCTTTTAGAAATACCAGTCACTAGGCTTAGGAAACTGGGCAGCACTGGGTGATGGTGGCAAGGTGGTAAAACAATACTACCTCAGTTTTCAGCAAAATGCGAAGATGAATAGAAACGTCCTCTGTGGAGAATAATGCTGCAAGTCCTTTGCAAGTAAATGACAAATCATGAGGCAAACCATCTACTTCATCAGGCAGCAGCACAGGTACTTTCCTTTATTCTCAAGCACATCCAGTTGATAGTATGACAAAACACTATAGGAGTAGGAACTACAAAGCTGGATGTTTATTTATTCACTATTATTGGTTGAAGCCCTAATATGCTACCATATTCGAGTCATTTTTGTAGTTCGAGTGTATTTGGGTGTAATTTGAGTGCAATTCAAGTGTATTTTGTCTTGTGTGGTTTGACCCTTAGGCCTGGCTTAACAGTGATGCTAAGTGTGCTAAAAAAAACCCTCTACCTATACAGAATTCCAAATGATTAACCAACTGCATCTCCAAAGTGGAGGGAGAGTAAATTGTTCCATCTGATTTGTGCTCATTCTATTCCGTGTTTTTTAAATTCTGGTTGCATGCAACCCCACACAACTTTTTAAAAAAAAAAAAATGCCTGGCATCATTTTAAAATGGGGCCTTATAGTTATGCTGGAACACAGGGAAAGAAGCAGCTTGTTATGCCTCTTAGAACTGATTCACATGTGAGTATCTATCACTTGATGATGGCAGCATGAAATGCTATTACATATACATGGATAAGCCTCACAGATAAAACTCACCCAAACATCACTGCTTTCCAATATTCAAGATGTTCAAAAGGAAGTACTATTTTACTCAATGAATAACTGAGAGAGGAATCCTAAGGTCTACTCAGAACATATAATAGGGATTACTCCGACAAAAATGTTCTTAGGAGTTCACTGTTCACTGACAAGCAATATAATGATGGGCACAAGCATAGAAAGGGATTAGACAGATTCATGGAGGATAGGTCCATCATGACCTATCCTTTTAGTCATGGTGACTAAAAGAAACCCCTACATCCAGAAATAGTAAATCTCTGAACACCAGAGCTAGGAAGCAATATCAGGGGAAGGCCTTAGCATCTATCCCTTGTTTGTTGCTAAGCCAGTTGGCCACTGTGTTTAACAAGATGCTGGACTAGATGGACCACTGATTTGATCCCAGACATGATGGAGTAGCTCTAGGAATTGATTCACCAGAAACTCTATGGGTTTCCTATAGATTTTCCAGAAAACCATGGAGTTTCCTGTGATACCTAGTGCTATTTTACTTCTGAGTTTTCCCCTGATGTGACTTCATGCTTCAGGTGCCAGTGAGATTTTTAAAAATCCTCTCCCTTCCAAGCAGCAGTGGGCAACAGGAGATTGGAGTAGGAGAATGCCCTGCTTAGAGATACTTTTGACATGACTTTTTAAAGAAGAGACCCACACCTATTTCTTAAGATGCATGCAGATATCATGTATGAAATATAACATACACTTATTTTCTAGGGAAGCTGCAGATTTTCTATATGACATTTTGAAATTTTGCCAAATGCACTGCTCTTCTGGAATGAAGCAGACATGTTGTCCTTTCTGTGCTATACTTGCAAGCAGCTGGAAACATAAGTGTTCATCTTCATCTTAAAAAGCCTGTTTTTATATCAGTGATTCCTTTATTAATTTTGCAAACCACTATGAGAGCCCTGGGCAGAATGAACATTGTGGGGTTAAAAAAAAGGGGACAAAGGAAAAAGCAAACAGATCTCCTTTTCCAGTTGTCACGTGGCAGCTCATTATTCACAAGGTTAAAAAATGCATTGCTCAGATCATGAGGTGTGAGATTCAGCTGTACAGAGGGCAAAGTGGAGACATTAAATCTGTTTATCCAGCATTCAAAGCTACTACAGGCAAAGAAATATTCAGTAATCCAATTAATCATCTGATCAGCAAAAATAAATACAGTTAAAAACATTTTTAACAGATTTCTGACTTTGGACCAAAGTTGCACATCCCTTCTTCTACCAAAGAGACTGGATAACAGACAACCAGTTCTCTATATCTAAGGCTGTCTTCACAACAGATGCTCATCAGTACAATCCTAATAAGAGTTACACCCTTCTGAGTCCATTGAAGCCAATGAGTTTAGACTGGAGTAACTCTGTTTAGGATTTCTCACGTCTGAAATTTGAATGCAAAACCTATTTTAGTTAGAATCAAATTCCAGAAGGCTAGCTGCAGCCAACCAACAACCAAGAATTATTAAAGTCTAACAAGTTTGTTGGCATATAAGCTTTTGTCACTCACTCTGTCAAGTGGATTTCTATTTTTGCTAAAATATAAATTCAGTTTTTAAAATGGCTTTTCTCTATTTCCTGTACCACAAGTGACACTTTTCAAACAGAAAAAAGCCATCACAGGGCCACTTGTGAATATACTCTGAGTCCTAACTGTCTTCTACAAAGAGAAATGCTGAAAGGGCCTTGATTTGTGGCAGGGGCAGTGGGGGAGCAATGTAGGGGGGGCACTGTGTAGGCTAAATGAACCATTTGGTTTTATTATAAAACTCAACAAGTGAAGTGAACACAAAACTGAGCATGGAGGATAATGCTGTAGTATGATAGGTGGCAGAGAAGACACTCATCTTTTTAACAGGCCCGGCCCAGAACAAATCCTTTTATAACTATGCAATAATTTAGAGGAGGGTGAAAGCCCTGGATTTCTTACTTTGAAGTTGGACTTGAAACTCTTTATCTCAGACTGTTCATATTTGAAACCACTAGAATTCTTCTTATATATATTTGGAGGATTACAGCCTTGATAGGCACCTAGTGAGATGGGATAACATTGGAGCATGAACTGATAGCACTGTTGAGAAAGCATAAATGGAATTACTTCACTGTGTAAAAATGTATCATGTTTGAGGGTGAGTGAGTCGATTTCAGCAGACAAACTGAGAGGCTAAAGGGAAGTCTTGGACAGTAACTCAGTGGTATGAAATCTCCCAGAAGTACCCAGGCATTGTTGTCATTGTTTACTTATTATAAACTAGGATAAAGCAACTTGCAGCAATTCACTATCAAACAAAGACTGTGTTTAACAACCCTGGGCAGACACTGGAAGGGAAGGCGAGAGTTAGATAAGATGGTAATTGTCCATTCTTTCCCAATGTCATTTCTAGTTAATTACACAGTTGCTGGCAATAAGGTCTCCCAGCAATGGCAAAGCCTGTTCTGGGTTCTCTTGGCTTGGTGGGCACTTCCCAAATGCCAGACTTTTCAGATGCAAATGACATTGGTAGATGTTTTCATGTAAAGCTTTTTGCCTCTTTTCATGGGTCATAAAGGACAAAGCCCACCTTTGATTCTGTTTTAGGGCCAATTCACACTTTATCTATTATTTAGATATTAATAATATGGATAACCTGATTTTCCAAATTCATTGTACAAAGTGGTTCACAATATAATAGTAACATATACAAAAACCACTAAAATAAGTTAAGCTACAATAAGCAGCCAAAGGCAACTTCGAAACAGCAGCAGAAAATCAAAGAGCAACAAAATAATCACAGATGAATCATAGGCATGGACAAATTTTGCAAGACAAAATTAAAAAAAAAACAGAAAAAGAATTTAAAATCTTTGACTGGCATCTAAACAGGGCCGGACTGTCCATTGAGGCCAGTGAGGCGGCTGCCCCAGGGTGCTAAGGCACCGGAGGGGTGCCGACCTGGGGGCAGGGGCACGTGCCACGGAGCTGCCACTGGTGCTGGCAACCCGGAGTGCATGCTGGTTGCCGGCACCAGGAGTGGGGCAGCTAAGCAGGCAGCCTCCTGTTCAGTTGCTCTGTGGGCCAGGCGCAGCAGGCAGCCAGGGTGGCCAGCTGCGCCTGGCCCACAGAGCAACTGAATGGGAGGGCTGGAAGGCTCCCTGTGTGTGTGTGTGTGTGTGCGCGCACGCGCGCGCGCACACACACACACGCACGCGCGCGCACACACACACACGCACGCGCGCGCACACACACACACACAGAGGCAGTATTAAGCTGCCTCGGGTGCCGGCGAGGCTGGAGCCAGCCCTGCATCTAAACACCAGCAATTCCACAATTGCACCAGTGTTACACTAGTGTTTGTTGTAATAAATAATAATGCAGGGAGATACGCACTAGAGAGTCACAGCTGATCAGTTTCCAGCATATGTTCCCAAATATTTGTACATTCCTTGTACAATGTCTACGTTTGTCTCTGAAATCAGTCAATATAATTTTTGTGTAAAATGCGAAGTGACTCTTAGTTTAGATTAAATGTTATATAAGATTGACATGCTGGAATAAATTTTCTTGTTGAGTCTCTGTACTGTCAAGATGGAAGTAGAATAAGGTGAGGCACAACCAAAATGAGGCCAGACTAAGGGCCATTCTGCACTGCACACTTTAAGCTGGCACTTTTGCATATTCACACTGATCAGTGCTGAATCAGCTTGGGCTCCTAGCATTCTGCACTGCATGATGTCAAGGTGATTTGGCTTCCGCTTTCTTACAAGACTAGTCGAGATATGAAGCTGCCTTTTGTGGGGACTGGAGCCAATATCACTTTTTAAAAAAATTTCAGTGTATGCATTGTAATGTTGCAATGTTGGAGCCTATCCCCCCTGTTCCTGTATTTGCTGACTGGGCAGTCCTGTGCCCACCATTAAAAAAAAAAAATCTTGAGATACAGTTGGTGGTGGAGTTCTGGGAGGAAGCCTACAAAGTACTTTTCGTGCTTGTTCCACCAGCTTCTGGCAGATTTGCTCTTGTGTGATTTAAATCTGCTTGGTGAAAAACAGCGCCTCCTTGCCAGAGCAAAATGTTCAGATCCTGCTGCCCAAACAAAACAGCATTCTCACAGGCCTCCTCACATCATGTGACCGTGTTCTGGGATGGAGAAGGCAGATTCTTGAGACAAGTTCTCCACCCCCATTTCCAAATAACCATGAACATGAGTCCCAGTTGTAAAGAAAGGAAATAAAAAGTAAACCCAAGAAGTGATAAGCGGGGAGTGTGGATTGCCATCAGGGGATGGACATTGTGCTTAAAGGGGTAGAATGCACAAAAGTCACAGTGTTACTACTCATCCTTAATTAAAAAAGGGGGTGGGGTGGATGCTCAGTTGCTTGGGGCTTGTTTCAGGCTTCTACTAATGCTAAAGGGGAAAAAATAAAGATTTCCACAGTTTGAGAGATGAGGACGCAGCATTAAAAAATAAAAAATAAAGAGGGAGTCTATGGAGAGCTGGGAAGGGCAGGAGCAGTTTCCACAGCCCTTCAAGAAATTAAGTTGCAGTGTTCTGACCCTATTTTAAAATTAAAAATAGCAGTGGTTAGCAGGTGGCCAACCAATCAGCGCCCAAGGAAAGGAAAAGGGGAGGGGTGCAGTTAGAGACTAAGAGTTTTGCACATACATAAGATGCGCCAGCAGTGACTTAGCAACAGCTTCAAAAAAAGTCACGGTATGTCTGCAGGGGAAAAACATAGGGAAAAGACAGACAAAATTCGATTCTGCACCCGATGACTCCCTTGCAGACCCAATTAGTATATACTTGAAGTTGGGATTTTTTTTGTCCCAGTATGCATCACCTTAAATTTACCTACATTAACTTTCACTTGCCACATTGTTGCCCACTCAAACAATTTGTGGAGATTATCCTACAGTCAGCCTTGGTTTCACCATCCTGAATAATTTTGTGTCTTCTGCAAACTTGGCTATTACACTGCTCGCCCCCAGTTCCAGATCATTTATGAACAAACTAAATAGCACTGGCCCCAGTATCGATTTTTGTGGAGCCCCACTACATACTTCCCTCCACTGTGAGAATGGCCTGTTTATGCCTATTTATTTTATTTATGTCACTTATAGTCTGCCTTTCTCACTGAGACTCAAGGCAGATTACACAGGATGAGATTAGTACAATCAATATCAAGTACATTTCAATACAGTATCAAGTATATTTCCATAAACAATGCCATAGGGTAAATAGATACAAGTTTTGCATTGTTTGCGGAAAGCCAGAAAGTAGGGGCTCTCCTAACCTCCTCAGGCTAGTCATTCTACAGGGCAGGGGCCACCACAGAGAAAGCTCGTGTATGGGCTGCTGTTGATTTCACCTGTGTGCAGCCTGGCACCTGGAGGAGACCCTGTTCAGATGAGCGAAGCTGCCGAGGAGGGACATAGGGAGGGAGGCGGTTCCGTAGGTGTGCCAGGCCAAGGCTGTGAAGAGCTTAATAAACAATACCTTGAACTGAGCACAATAACTGATGGGCAGGGCCGTAGCGAGGCTCACTGGCCCTGGGGGCAGCACCAGGGCTGTTGCCACCCCCATGACCACTAGTGCGTGCATGCACCCGGCCTGCGTAATGATGTCACTGTGTGTGATGTCATCGTGCAGGGAATGCCGATGCATTCAGCTGCCACAGCTGTTGCTCCTGGCCAGGAGTGCACGCTGATGGCGGCAGTGCGGGACAACTGAACAGGAGGGCTGGGAGATCACTTGCTCAGTTGGCCTGCATTGCTGCCACCAGTGCATGCTCCTGGCTGACACAACAACTGTTGGTGCGGCAGGCACCCGGGGCGGCACGTGGGCAGCCTCCCAGCCCTCCCACTCAGCCGCCTGCACTGCTGCCGCCATCTCCGCAGTGCGTGCTCCTGGCTGCCAGCCGCACCCAGCACCCCTCTTCATTGGCGCTGGGGGCAAGCAACCCACCCTGCCCTCCTAGATCCGGCCCTGCTGATAGGTAGCCAATGGAGTGACTGTAGGATGGGAGTGATGTTCATGCTCCTGCTCGCTCCTGATAACAGTTGAGCTGCAGTGTTTTGCACTAATTGGATCCTCCTAGTTAACTTAGATGGGAGACCTGTGTATAAAGCCTACTCTTGCTTTGTTGTTTAACCAATTTTCAAACATTAAGAGGACCCGCCTTCTTAACCCATGGAATTCCTCATGGTGAGCTTAATCACTGTTATTGCTTTCAGTAGAGTTGTAACTGAGGTGCCAGTCACACCCACCACCTGGCTGTAGTGCCAGCCAGTAAAGTGTAGAGGTTAGTGTGCTGGATTAGGACTGAGAAGACTGGGTTGAAAATCACCACTTAGACATTAAATATATTGTGTACTTGGGCTGGTCACCATCTCTCAGCAAAGCCTATCTTACAAGTTTGTTTTGAGGATAAAATGGGGCTGAGAAGAACCCTTAGATTCTCCTGAGTTCTTTGAAAGGCAGACATAATTAATATGTGATAGCAGCAAAACAGATTGAATTTCAGCATTACTTGGGGGTCAGAAGATACAGATAAAGCAAGCAAGAGGCAAAGTAGGATTACAGCTGAACATCAAGAAGACAAAAGTTATACTACCGAGGAATTACACAATTTTAAGAGTGACTATGAAGAAACTGAAATTCTTGAAAGATTTTCAATTCCCTGACTCAATCATCAACCAAAAGACACTGGAAGGAGATTGAGACTTGAAAGGGCAGCCATGAATGAACTAGAAAAGTTCCTTAAGAATAAGAATTTGTGGCTGGGAACCAGGATCAAGATAATCCACTCTATGATATTCCCCATTACTATGTATGGATATGAAAGTTGGACAATAAAGAAAACTGACAGGAAGGAAGCTGATTAATTTGAAATGTGGTGTTGAAGAAGTTTTGCGCATACCATGGACTACCAAAAAGACAAATAACAGTGCAAGCTTAGACTAGAGTAATTCTTCTTAGGATTGCATTATAAGTTGGTTCTGCCAATCAAGCCTTCTTTCTCCCTAGAAGCTAAAATGATAAAACTGAGGCTATCATACTTTGGTGAGATAATGAAAAGATAAGACTCACTGGAAAAAATAATAATGCTAGGAAAAGTGGAAGGCAGTGGGAAAAGAGGAAGACCCAGAATGAGATGGCTGGACACAATAAGGGAAGCCAGGTCCTCTAACTTGCAAGATCTGAGCAAGGGTGTTAATGATAGGATGTTTTGGAGGTCATTAGTTCGTAGGGTTGCCATAAGCCAGAAGTGACTTGACAGAACATAACACACAAACAGGAGATACAAGACATTCTTACACATGCGTTATTTTGTAGGTTTTAAAGTCAGCAATTCAATATAGCTGTGTTAATATAGGCTATTAAACTATCAGAACTTGAGTCCAGAGTATATCAAGAACATGAGAACTGGTGAGATACTAAACAAAAATGAAAGCTCTGTGTTACCCGTTCTGGCTAAGCTAAGACAAAGAGACCAGCCATATTTGCCAGGAAACCACTCAAAACAATTGGACCAGATTGGTAGATAGCTGATAGGTCACTGTATAGGACAGGATGCTGGACTAGATGGACAAATGGTCTAATTTAGCAGGACTCTTCTTATGGTCTTAATTTTAGCTAAATATACAGGTAACAGATGGCAC
Source organism: Eublepharis macularius (assembly GCF_028583425.1). Lineage (NCBI taxonomy): Eukaryota > Metazoa > Chordata > Lepidosauria > Squamata > Eublepharidae > Eublepharis > Eublepharis macularius. The sequence continues at coordinate 134,271,509 of NC_072791.1, read as the reverse complement.
AAAAGTTGTGTAGTTATGGAACAAACAATATTTTAGCTCTGTGAGTACTTGTAGCAAATCCAGCAAAATATTGCTTTCAATTCAACAACTAGAATATATTGCACAGATGTAAGGACGGTTTCTTAATTTATACATTTTCTTCAGAATTAGAAAGGGCCTTTCGTCATTTTAGTGGAAACATTTGGAAGAACTGATCATGGTATGTGTGTGTGTTGGGAGGGGTGATCAAGAGGGTGAAGTCCTTGATATAAGACGTTGCTAAGATCTTATTTTAGATGTTTAGGAGTCGTTATGGGAATTATTAATTTTGCAAAAGAGGTTCTGGCAGCAGAAACACAGAACTCATTGGACCTTTGGTTATGGACAATAGCCAACACTGAGCTATGAACACCCTTTCACTCTTCTTAGAGGAGGGAATGCCTCTACTCATCCCTTGTTTATTGCAGCGTACATATGCACCATCTTAAAACAAAGAATTTTTCTTTCAAAACTAGTGCTTTGTGCCCATGCAAATGCATATAAATTAAATCAATTATTTGATAAATTGACTAAATAACTGTTAATGAGATTTGTTTCGTTCAGTGGCTTTCACTTTCTCCCATTTACAGAGGAGATGAAACGGTACGTTTAAAGACAACTTAGGGCACATCTGCCCTATACTTCACACAGCTTTAAGTGTCATGGATTCCCCCAAAGCTATCCTGGGAATTGTCTATTGGTGAAAGCACTGTCAATTCTCTATTAAAGATCCCTGGCTCATTTTCAGATCTCCAGTTCCCAAGGTTTCTGAGGGAAATTGAATGTTTTTTAACTCAGTTTAAGTCTGTAGTGTAGATATGCCCTCAGCTCAGAAGCAATGCCACGAACTCATTACACAGCCTTGAATGTCTTGCAAAGACAATGTTCATATCTGGGGAAAAAAACAGCTAATAGTGGAATGTCAGCAGAGAGTGCCAATACACAAATAGAATGGAGAGCATGAAGAGACAAATACATCTAAGAGTCGATCACTCTTGCAGTCAAAGACAGCTTTGCTGCCCAGCTTTGGAGATGTGGGCTGAAAAGTACTCTGAGCAAAGCTTAGCTCATTCTTATCCATCTGGGCATTTGTTAGATACCCTCATTCCACTTTTGATGCCCACCTGTCCCTCAGAAGCCTCATAGCTAATTCTCTCCTTGTCAGTTTAAAAATATGAGCTGCCTCCTCTCTGGACTTTCATTCCCAGAATTTCCAAACTCTACATGCTGACATTATTACAGGCAGTGCAGCTGCTTTCTATGTGGCTATTAGCTGTATGTCACTCCTCTAACTATGCACAAGGGCTCTTTGTGGCATGTCTGCTGCTAACAGACTGCAGTAGAACAAGGTCTGTTGCTTACCGGATGTGAGAGAGCTCCAGTTAGTATAGACTTATTAGTGTTTTTTTGGACTTTTTGCCACAGTGAAATCAAGACTAGTCCTAGTATGAATGTAAGATGGAGCTTGTATCCAATGAAAGTCATAGTGGACATAATGGGAAGTGGACATAATGGAAAGCTAGCTGTATGCTGGATCTGGGAAACTCAGGCCTGAGCTTCACATGCAGCACAATGAGGTATAGAATGGACAGTTTTGTTTCAGATCGCGGATGAGAGATGCCAGATACTGGATGCTCCCCCATCCCATCATCCCCCTGCAAGTAAAACATTAGCACCCAGGGGGAAAAAAAGTTCTACTATGACAGCTCTGTGTTGTCATAGATTCACACTTGCATGGAAACAGTTTAAAATGGCACCTCCCACCTGCAATCTATTCTGCCACTTATTTCCATCCCATTCTGCTGCATGGGTTGAACAAGGTTGCAATTCAGATTCACGCTTTATGCAGCAGTTGTTTTGCTGCCCATATATGTAAGCTGTAAAGGGGAAATGTGTATTTCCCACAGGCAGTGGACATGTGCCAAGAAGCTGCAGCCAATTGTGGCTCCCAAGTGTATGTATGCCATGTGTTCCTGAGTGTTTGAGGATGTACATAGGACAGCTTCACAGTGTATGCATGGAAGCAGTAAATCATCAGGGTATAGATAGCAAAATGCCTGTCACGAAAAGTATGAATTGGTCTGCAGCTGTAATTCACCATGTGGCTTTTGATAAACCAGCATCTTCTAGCTGGTTTCTGTGAGCTGGGAGCTTACAGAAAAAACAGGCAGCCAAATTAGACCTTGAATAGCACTGATACCATTGTGCCTTTTGCCCTGCTCTTTCCAAGATTATGTTGCTCATTTTTATTCCCTGTCTACCAAAGTAAGCAGGATATTAATGGTACCCCACAGCGGATGGCGGAAGAAGGTGAATGATGGAAAGAAATGAAGCAAGAGGCATAATGACAACCACTTTTCCTTGTGCATAAGTACCCTTAGGGGCACAGGTAGGTTATTCAGAATGTTCACAAACTCCAGATCTTTATATTACCTCTGGGGACATGGCAGTGGCAAGATTTGGGCATGTGAAGCCATGTCAAGAATAATAATTGGTGCAATCCTAAGCATTGCCTTGAGTCTCACTAGAATTTATGCATTGCTAATTCACTACAGCACAGTTGGCGCTCATCCAATGCTACTGGGGCTACAATCAGTATCCTACTAATTTCACTGTCTGCAGGTGCAGCCTTGGTCACTGAACTCTGGAATCTGGGCATTCTGCCAGCTTGATGTGTTTAATATCTGATCCCAAGTGGGAGGGGTTTTCCTTCCTAGTGGTCTTTGTGTGAGCCCATCTATATCCTTCTCACTGCACCAAAGCTAGGCAACTGAACAGTGAGAGCATGGAACTTGGCCAAATAACGTTTTTAAAAACGTTTTATTGAAATGGTCCTCAATCTCTCCATAGTACATATGTAAAAGTCAGGGCCCACTTGAGTTTGATTCTCAAAATGTTCCACTAAAACATGCCCCATTAAGTTAGGAGGCCTGTTAGTCTGAGAGGTCTCTCCAGGGGTCTTTCCTCTGAGCCTGCTTCATCATATTTCACATTCTGAAATATGTCTTCTCTTGCCTTGTATACTTGTGGAATTTACAAATCATCTGTTTCATGTTGTCACTGCCCATCACTTTATCGAGGGACAGCTTCTCTCTCTCTCTCTCTGGAAGAATCGAACATCCTGACGGGATTTCCTTAATTGTCACAGACTGCCCCCACCCCCGCCAGATCTGTTCTGAGTGACATATTTTCTCAGATTTCAGATTTCTAAATAGCATGTGCTGGGATTTCATATTGCTAGTCTTCCACCCCTAAATTCCTTACATGTTTAGCTCTATTCTGCTCACCAGCTAGTAGGGGAAATGAAAAGCTCTCGATACTACAGTTCCTAGGCCGTGTGACCCCTTAGTCTGTGTAGACATGAGCAGAATCATGGGTGTTGTTTTCTGTAGACAACAGACACATTGCAGTTTGGCAGATGGCCAGTGCTGGAAACCGAGCTATAGAAAAGGTGAATGACTGATGGGAGCTCATTGCAGTAGCTAGAGAAAAAAAATGAAAAATGCAGTGAAAAATAGCACCCCCGCTGCTTATTTGTAAAAGATCAACACCTTCCAGCTGAGAAGCGGGTTCTAGTCTCTTTAAGAGTTTCACTAGGAGCTAGGAGACCATCTGGTAAAGAAATCCATATCTGTCCTTCTCCCTTTGATATTAAAAAGAAGGCAATCTAACCTACTATGTTCAACTGGGAAAGGAAGCCAGCATTGTAACCTACAGAGATTGTCAACTGTTTGTTATTTTTCAGGTCTGTTTAATTTATTTATTTAATTTTTTATTTTATTTTGTTTATACCCTGGCTTTATCTCCAATGGGGACCCAAAGTGACTTATGTTGTTCTCCTCTCCCCCATTTTTCCTCACAACAACAACCCTGTGAGGTAGGTTAGGCTGAAAGTGTGTAACTGGCCAATAGTCACCCAGTAAGCTTCTACAGCAGAGTGGGGATTCAAACCTGGGTTGCCCATGTCCTGGCCCGTCACTCTAGCTACTATACCACACACTGGCTCTCAACTGAGTTTTGACAGATAACTAGAAGTAGGATCCAGAAAGCTACTATTTTTTTTAGTTTAACCCTACTACTAGTCACCAGGCACAGCCCATAACTCATCAGTTTCTGCCAGGTTCCACTTCTGACTGGTCGATTTCTGCCAGGTTCACCCCTGATCCTGATTTGGCCTCCTGCCCTGCCCTGTCTCTGTCCTTTAGCCATGCCATACTGTCAGTGTGTTAGTTAGAAACAGTTTAACTTTCGGCCAAGCTAGAAGTGACAAATTACACTTGAATAGCAAGTGAACAGACTCACATGTATTCCTCCCTGTTCACTTGCGCTTCACATGTGATCAAGTGGAGCGCAAGTGAACAGGGAGGAATACATGTGAATCTGTTCACTTGCCATTCAAGTGTAATTTGTCACTTCTAGCTTTGCCCTTAGAATGTCTGAGACCATTCTTGGTCTTCTTTCCATCTCCCTTCACTTTCCCCTATTAAAACACTGGATTCAATGCATCCTCAAATGTATTCTGTTGTCCAAACCACGAAATGAGATGCACATTCAACAGGAAAGGCGTAGATTTTGTTTCTGGGAGCTACTTTGTTCAAGAGCCTTGGGTTTAGTAGGTGGAGCCAGTCACAGAATGTACAAAAATTACAGCATTTCAGAGCAGATCTGCAATGTTCAGATAGGGAAACCTTTCCACAGATTCCTCCCCACCCTGAAAACAAACCACCACTACAACTTCAAACTGTAACCTGCCCAGCATGGAACCGCCACCCCCCTCCTGTTACCTCCATGTTTTTCCTGGAAGAGGCAAACAGTTTTGATGCTGTCATTTTTCCATCCAGAAAAAGTGCATGTGCCTCCTGCTCCTTTGGGGTTGGGGAGAACAACCAGAGAAGTCACTGTGCCAACTTTAAAGTAAGGATAAGAAGGTGATTGATTCCTGCAGTTTGAAAACTGACTAGTCATTCTTAAGTGACCTTTCCACCTCCAAGAGAGGAGGAACTGACATGAGGGTCAATTTATTGTCTCTGGGCAGACAGGCAAGGAAGGGATCACATCAAAGAGGTGTGACTTTTTAGGCTGCCCCCCCCCCCAGTTTTAGCTGGACCATCAGGCCTATGCTCCCTGTGGAGATTTTCAGAACTGGTCAGGGGTCAGCATGGTTGGGGACCTGATGAAACCCACCACTCAGGATGCTCACTGCTAAGTCTACCTGTTCCCATCAAGTAATTAGAGATTGTCCTAGAGCCTCTGCACCAGGCCCTATTGGCACTGCTATCCCACCAGAAATTTAGAGATCACCCCAGAGGCCTCTGTGATAGAGGGCACTTGGGAGACTTAGAGCCAAACTAAAAGTGACGTCTTACACAGGTTGGACACTAGTAGGCTTCCCTCAAGTTTTGATGGGAAATGTAGGCATCCTGGTCTTGCAGCTGTAATGGAGAGCCAAGCTGTAAAACCAGGGCGCCTACATTTCCCATCAAAACTTGAGGGAAGCCGACTAGTGTCCAACCTGTGTAAGACGTCACTTGTAGTTTGGCTGTCAGTGAGACTGGTGCATACAATACATTGTAGAGGTCTATACAGCAATCTCCCATTTCTTGGAAGAGGTGGAGTAGTGACTTCCTCTGGATCCTTTTAGCAATACCAGCATGTGACCACCATGTCAGTAGGGGCTGTGTATGTGGGTGCACATGGATGGAAAATGTAGATGGAGTTGCAAAAGATCAATCACTGGCCATATACTTAGTGATATGACCACCAAAGTGTATCTTTCCAGGACCCTCCAAAATCTGGAGTCAGTCCCGCAGATGATAATTTTATTTATTTAAAATATTTTATGCCATCTTTCCATCCAAGTTAGGGTCCTCAAGACAGCAAACAATTAAAAATATATTTAAACAATTAAGAACAATTCAATTAAACACATAAACAGGACAGACGGTTAGTGAGAGAATTTTGGTACCAAGAAGGTCCTTTCTTGAGTTTCTGCCTATCTAGCCTATCTCAGATGGCAGGAGCACTTGAAGCAGAAGATTACCTTCATGTTTGAGTAGATTCATATGGGAGTAGGCAGTCTTTAAAGTTTGCTGACCCCAAGCTGGATAGGGCTTTAAAGGTTAATACCTATTCCTTGAATTGGGTCTGGAAGCAAATCATGAGACTGTCATTATGTGTCTAAGTACTGTCAAGCTGCAGTGACTTATGGTGGTCCCATGTTAGGGTCGCCAGGTCCCCCATAGGGAAAACCGGGGGATGGTGGGGTGATGGTGGGGTGGCGGGTATTCACTCCTGTGTGCTCGCCTGTGTGCATGCTCCCATGTTACCAGGAAATGATGTCATTTTATGGTGACATGGGTGGACATTCAAGTGCTTTACACATGTGCCTTAGGACAGCCTTTCCTATTTCTTTGTGCAGTTCCCCCCCCCCCACCAGCCAGGTAAGTAGTGGTGACAGCTGGTGTGGCTGGGAGCAGGGGACCTGGCAGCTCTGCCCCATAGGTTTTTAGCACAAGAGATGTTCGGATGTAGTTTGCCATTGCTTGCCTCTGTGTAGTGACCCTGGACTTCCATAGTGGTGTCCCATCCAAGTGCTAACAAGGGCTGACCCTGCTTAGCTTCCAAGATCTTGGACCATCCAGGTCAGGGTGACTGTCATTATAGTTGGCAAAAAAGGTCAGACTGCGTGCTCAGCTCTCCCACTGTATTTGCTGTAAATAACTGAGCCTATTCTAATGCAATTAACGGTAATTTTTGTTATAAATCTGTTCCTTCAGGTATACTTTATGATTGAGGACCCTGCCAGAAACACATCCAGAGTCCCAAACTATGCTTCATAGAGAGATACTATAGAAACAATGCCTACCTGAATCCCTCCCCTTAGATCTCCTTGGCAATATGTCATTATAAAACCATGATATGATGTCACTATGTTTCTCTACTTGGCTACCATGCAGGGAGGGGTGGGGAGACAGTAACACAATGACATCACATTAGTCTTTTCCAAAGGGAGATTTGAAAGTGAGGCATATCCACTGTGTAGTTTGAGCCTGATAAACTATCCATGATTTGTTACTGTAAAGCACAACAATACTTTGTGGGTTTAAAACCTGAGATTATTGCAAACTGCTCCCCATCTGCTGAACTACACCGAAAGTATATTGTAGAAAATGTACAATTTACAGGGGAGGGGCTTTCATTTCAATGAAACAATTTTTAAAGTGAAGTCTGAAAACTTTTAGACTAAAATGTTTTTATCATAGAATTCCACAGGGAAAACCTGATTTTCTGCTCAGCTGTAATTTGTAATGATTCACTGCGAATCATCCCATCTAGGACAGAACCAGCGAACCAGGTTTGAAGGCACATGACATACCAGCTTTGCTCATGTTAAACAGATCAGAATCTGATCAGTACCAGGAGGGGATACTTTCTGGGTATTTTATGTATGCCTCCTTGAGTTCTATGGATTAAGAAAGGTGCAAAATAAATGCAAAAAATAAATAGGGGACTATTTCTCTCATTTAGGGTTGTTTTTCCGTATGTCATTTTGGTTTAAAACCTTAAGCAGTATCAGCCACTCACAAATGCCCCTCTTGTTTTGATAAATTTGAGAGAAGGGTATCCTAGGTTGTGTTATCATTGTGCAGTTGGGCCAATGAGGAGAACAAAATGTACACTTTAACTAAAGAACAAACTGAAATTCTTTATAGTGCATATCATTTCATATAAGCTGATGAGAACATCTTTTTTCCCCCCTCTGGTTGAAGGTTTTCTAAAAGGAAAATGGCCAACTGCTAAGAAAATAAAAAGACTGGTTAGGCATGATGAAGAAAAGGCACGTGGCAACCACTGATGAGACTTGTTGCCAGGATGCCAACTTTTCCTCACTATACTTCTGTGCCTCTTGAAGTTAATGTCCTGCAATTGTATTCAGGGCTGTCTGGACAAAAGAAAGAACAACAAGTTGTGAGCTCGTTAGATCATGGGGAAAAATTAGTCAGTCCAGTGAAGGAAAAAGGGGAGCAGCTAAGGAAAGCTAAAATGGCAATACGCATGCCTGCCCTCCCGACATTCCTCCCAGCGGAGCAATCCCAGGGCAGGGATGCAAACTAGACAGAGGAAGGGTATTGTGGTTCCCACTATAAATTCAAATTTGGGATTGGATGGGGGGGAGCACTAGTGTATTTTTTTAAAAAAAACAATCTGAAATTCTAGTGAAAATGTGACATTTCATTCTGGAAAGAAGTTAGCTGGACATTTTTGAGTTATGAATATTTCTGAATCAGACCTTTTGTCTAAAGATGTCACATATGTATGAAATGGAGGTCATGACTGAGTCCAATGAATTACTTCATTAAGATTGTTTTTTAAAAGCACAACACTTTGGCTTCTTGCCAGGGCCCAAACAACTCTTTCCATGGGAACTGTAGAGAAAACAGTAAATATGAGTAAGGAATGAATAAAGAAAGAGATTTCTCAGGTCTCACTTATGATAGCAATATCATAGTTGTTCTTGTGTACCTCTGCGCTCTAATGGATGGGCTGAAGTCAGAAAACGGAAAGTGAGGGAGAGGGTACAGTGTATTCTTTCATATATATATATATATATATATATATATATATATATATATATATATATATATATATATATATATATATATATGAAAAATGCAACTTTGCTCAAAACTACCATTGATACACTTTTGAACTTCATTTTTAAAAATTTCACTATGGACTTTGGCACACTTTTCAGACTTCCAGAAACAGGTCTGAGTTTCTGACATGTTGGTTTATAATAACATTGATTTATATACCACCCTTCAAGACAACTTAATGCCCACACAGAGCAGTTTACAAGGTATGTTATTATTATCCCCACAACAATCACCCTGTGAGGTGGGTGGGGCTGAGAGAGCTCCTAAACTGTGAATGACCCAAGGTCACCTAGCTGGCTTCAAGTGGAGGAGTGGGGACTTAAATCCAGTTCTCCAGATTAGAGTCCCACACTCTTAACCATTACACCCAACTATCTTTGTATGGGAATGATGAAAACATGGAGGAAAGAGATCCTCCGTGCCTCCAGAACACAGCTCCTAATTGCTGGTGTATCACATCTTTTTTCTGATGATCTAGAAACACAGAATTAAACAACAAAGAGTCGTAGCCTGTCTGGCCACTATCTATGCCATTTAAAAACCCACCAAGATATTGGTCACAGTCCCACAAAGAGATAGAGGCACTTAAATAAATACATAATATGTACACATAATATGAATTCCTCAGTTTACAGTGCCGCAGTGCCATTTTTCCCACAATCACTATGGTCATAGTGGTGTTCATGGGGCCTAATTCAGAAGGTTCAGTAAGAGGCACAATGAAAGCATCAGTAATCCTTCTAAGCCCATTGACTTAGTTCCCCAACATCAAATTTATATACCATTGGCAGCTTCAAGTTGTGAACTTCCTGGAGACTAGGGGCTAGAACTTGGGGAGGGCAAGGTTTGGAATGAGAAGGGACCTCAGCTGGGTGTAATACCATAGCCATGTTTATGATATATGCATACAGTACATAGATCTTGGGCATACATGCAGTGATCCATCAACCAATTCTTCAACATTTGGTGTGATTCCTATTTGCAGTGTTCTGCTTTAAGGCTTGTGGTCTGTGGAAGAAATCAGGATATGATTAGCAGTGTAAAACAGATATCATCTACCAGCTATCAGAAGGCTTTACAGGTGGGGAAAAGGGGCTGCCTAAAATTCTTGAATGCCCCCAATTTGCCCCAAAGTTCTGAATCCCCCACATAAAACTGTAACTGATCCTCTGGGGAGTATGTATGCATATGTGCCATCAAGGTACAAACAAACTTTTGGTGACCACAGCAATGGGCTTTCAAGGCAAGTGAGAGTCAGAGGTGGTTTGCCATTACCCTCTTCTGCAGAGTCTTCCTTAGGGGTTGCCCATCTCAGTATGGACCCTGCTTAGCTTCCAAAATTGGACAAGATTGGTCTATATCATGCTGCCTTCCCTCCTTAGACATCTGTATGGCCTATATTTTAAAAAAAATCACTGACCTATGTTGCCAAGCAGCCCCCTATCCCGCTTTGAGGCCTGCCATGAACTGTGTTGGAATTTCCCGCGTTGCTGATTTACTGCTACACCAAAAACTGCCCTGCACGTGTGCACTTTAATACACGTGTCAGTTTCCTGCCCACTTGCTAGTTATCCTGCTGTTTCAATAGACTGTGTTAGTTTCCTGAATCCATGTCTGGATAACTGCACTAAGGACTCTCTTTCCAGGCAGCCTTGCCCAAGCCTATATCTGGACCTCCCTGTGTGTGTTTGGACTTTATTACACGTGTGCTCCGTGCCTGCCTTGCCATCTACCACGGGCTGTGCCTGTTCCCTGCTATGGACTGTGTTTCACATGCTGTTTCCCTGCCTCCATGGAAGCCTGCCTCACCTGGGCCCCAGCCGCACTGTTAGCAGCCAGGTGCCCACTGGGGAAAACCTCCAGTGAGCCTGACTAGGCACCCCCTGGCCAGTTCCCGCCTGGGAGCCTCCCGCGGGCCGGTCACCCAGCTTGCCCTCACTACCAGGCAGCCTGCTAGCCAGCCCCAGCCATGCCCAGCCCGCAGCCATGTTCTTAGGCAGCCAGAAGACCTAGAGAAGAAGCCTGCTTTGGGAAGCCATTTCGGAGAAGCGGGCACACCACGTCCGCAGCGAGAGAAACTTGCCCCGCTCTGCATATCTTAAGAGCCGCCCCAGAGAAGAAGCTAAGTGCCGACCATCCCAAGCACTCAGAGAATGCATCTCAAAGAAGCCTCCGCATTCCAGAGCTGATGACATCAGGACAAGCCCCGTCCGCTGGAACATCTATTCAACACGCCCGGATCTCCCCCTCCCTCCTTTGTCCCCTCTTCCTAAGGTGTCACTATAACACAATCAGATTACTAAAGTGGCCCATCTAAGACATTCAGAAAACCATTAAGACCTTTGTTCTGACCTGTGAGAACCACAAGGTACAGCACCAGCACCAGGGTACGTTTTGGGGTATTTAAGCTGGCCGCCCTGGCCACATGGTGCGTACGCCTTCCCTGTCCAGACCCCTTGCTGTCTCTCTGTGGATCCAGTGCTGGCATTGGACCACCTCGCTGCTGTGTCTCTACTCCGCTCCAGGATTGTAAGTATATCCCTTATCATCGTGGGTACCTGCTCATGCGACCGTCTCTATATTTCCTACTCTGTGTTTCCTAGTCCTTGTATGCTATCTTGTGTGTATGTTCAAGTTCAGGCTTATGCCACACTATTAGTAAATACACGTTATTGATTGAATCTTTGTAGTCTGCCTCTTTATTACGTGAGTGTCTGGAGAAGGGACCTTGGTATAGATGGTTAGATCCGCGCTAAATTTAGTTCTGCACTGCTAAGCTAATTCCCCATTCAAAAGAGCAGTTCCGGTAACACCTACAGAGGAAAAAGGGAGTTAAATGTCAAAACAAACAGCCATATCAGAAAGATCCACAACAAAATTATTATGTAGCATATGTGAGAGTGTGAGGGAAGGCATCATGTTATAGCCTAATCTCATCTGGTCTTAGAAGCTAAGCAGGGTCAGAACTTGGATGGGAGATCACCAAGGAAAAGTGCAGAGAAAGCAATGGCAAACCACCTTTGCTTCTCACTTGCCTTGAAAGCCTCTTGCTGGGGTCACCATAATCAGTTGTGATTTGACAGCACATAGATAGGTACATATACTTGAAAGTCAAACGAGGCTTTACATCAGTTGTGTTACTTTTAAAGACAAATATAGGATTGCCACCCTTTAGTTGGTATCTAGAGATCTCCTGGAATTACAACTGATCATTAGACTACAGAGATAATTCCCCCTGGAGAAATAGGCTGCCTTGGAGGATGGACTGTATAGCATTACACTCTGCTGAAGTCCCTCCCCAATCCAAACCTTGCCCTCCCCAGGGTCCCCTCCCAAATCTCCAGGAATTTACCAACCTGGAGTTAGCAACCCTACAATTCCCATAGGAATATCTCGACAACATCAGAGTTTTCCCTTAACTTTTAACTTTTATTTCTTCTTGTCTCTGATTGAAGGAAGTTTCTACAATCTTACTTTCTGGGGATAGAGTTGGGAATAACTTCCTTTTCTCCAGAAGTTCAGTTTCTTAAATTAAAAAAAAAAACCTACAGGGATTTAATTCCTCTTATATTTCTGTCCCTAGAAACGTTTTCTGAAAGACCAGCAGAGATCCATGAATATCTTAACCATTCTTTTTTAAAAAGACAAAAAGCCATTACACAAGCACCATTACCTAAAGCCTGTTCTGATGCTACATAAAGTTTTGAAAGACATATAAAGCAGCTCTAGGATTTGAAAGTGATACAAGAACAGTAGGAAGAAAGGGATAGGTAAAAAATGAACAAAGGATAAATGTGAGCAAATGCAGCTATGTATTATTCAGACCTTATTACAGTTGTCCAAAGCAACCCAGCAAGTACCAAGCAAAGTTTGTCTGAACATGCATATTACAAACCCAGGCAGGAGGTGAGAAAGATCTCTCTTTTCCTGAGATTCTAGAGAGCTATTGTCAGTTGCAGTAGACAATACAAAGTAAGAAGGGTTGGTGGCCTGACTCAATATTATATGCTTCATTTGACAGACCTATTTTCTCACGCAGCACAATATGTGTGCTCCAAATGTAATCTAAGTCCTGGCTCTCCAGTCCTTATACTAGAGCTACCTGACACATGTCAGGGTAGCAATACATAACTGTAACACTAAAGAGACAGGCATACAGACATCTCTGCAATATATGTGAGTTTTCCTGCACAGGTAAGGGAAAAGATCATGAGATGTAGCCCTCAGCTAAGAAAAGGTTAAGAAATGGTGGAAATTATGTGGATGTGACATTCAAATATCAAGAGCTGTTTGTGAGATGTAATAATTTCAAGTTGAGTAACAACTTGAGTAACAACACAAGTTGAATAACAACTTGAAATGGCTAATGCAAAGGATATTGAAAAAAAGAGACAGAAGGACTTATATTAGCACCATAGGAGCAGGCATTAAGAACAAACCATATGAAAACAGAAAAGAGTCCAGTAGCACCTTTAAGACTAACCAACTTTACTGTAGCATAAGCTTTTGAGAATCACAGTTCTCTTCTTCATGAATCTGAAGAAGAGAACTGTGATTCTCGAAAGCTTATGCTATAGTAAAGTTGGTTAGTCTTAAAGGTGCTACTGGACTCTTCTATTTTTGCTACTACAGACTAAGATGGCTAACTTCTCTGCATCCATATGAAAACAAAAATTGAAAAGACCACAAATGACAGCAAAAAATTGTGTAGATTATATAATGAGGCAGATGAAACAGTTGACCATCTCATGCAGTAAGATTGCACAAACTGACTATAAAAGACAATGTAATAATGTAGCTGTGATGCTGCACAGGAATTTATGCAAAAAGTATAGGGCTGCCAGGTCCCCTAGTACAGATGGGGGATCCCCCAGTCCCAGCCTTTTCCCTTCCTCTGGTCGTTGGTGGGGGGGGAAGGCCCAGGGATTGGGTCTGGGAGGTATAAAAATCTACCAAGCCAGTGCACAGTGGGCAGGCTCCTGCTCCTGCAGGCCACAAAGATCTCACTTTCTTAAGTGACATCATTGCTACCATTGCTGGGCATGCTCCCACACTTCACAGAGGCCCAAATTGGTCCTTGTGAGACATGGAAGCATGCCTGCCAACAGGCATGATGACATCACTTCTGGAAGTGATATCATTGCATCTGCTGGGAGCATGCCTGCCTGGAGTGTGCATTCACAAAGTGCACACACAATGAGATCAACAAAAGTAAGTACCAGGTCCTCCCTATGTCAGACTGAGGCTTGAATAAAAGTTGCAATCCAGACTACCCCTTGCAATGAGACAAGAGTTCATTGATTCCAAAAGGCTTTTACTGAAAATAAACAACTAATATAAATTCCCAGATCCAAGGATCAGGGCTGAGCTTAGAAATTGTTACGAATGACAGGCAAAAGCAAAGGTACAGAATAGCAGTTCCCTGTGGGCCCCATCCTCCCCCTCAGTTCTCAAAACAATCGGCCCGAGGGTGAGAAAGCGAAAGTTTCCCAAGGGCGTTGGAAAGGCAGATATCTGTAGACATAACATTCCTCTTCTCTCTGTGAGCTTCCAGTGGAAGGCTTGCCACCTGCAAAGAAAACACTTAATATACAGACAGGATCAAAATGGAGTTTCTTTGGTTTGAACACAGTCAGAACCTGACATTCTGCTCCCTCTAAAATGTTCCTCCCCCAGGTTTAAGAGGGTACAGAGTGTGAAATGCTTTTAATAATCTAGGGGCTTGAATATGAATAGACTCCACCCACTCATCATGCCCAGAGTCAAAGTCCTTCCACCTAATGAGGTAAAACAATTTGTTGTGTCTAATTTTAGAGTCCAAAATTTCTTGTACTTCATAGTGAATTTGATCATCAATTAAAGTAGGTATTGGTGGAGAGGTGGTACGCCATTGGTTTGCAGGGGGGACCTTTTTCAGCAAACTGATGTGAAATGTAGGATGGACTTGACATAAATTCTTTGGTAAGTCAAGTGCTACAGTAACTTTATTGATCACCTTGCGAACAGGAAAAGGTCCTAGAAATTTTAGAGCCAATTTACGGCTCGTTTGAGCTACTCGTAAGTTCTTTGTTGAAAGGTAAACAAGATCTCCTGGATGTAATTCCCATTCGGCCACATGATGGCGATCGGCGTATTTTTTGTAATCCTGTTTGGCTTTGTCAAGACGTGCCTGAATTTGAGTCCATTGATGCACAGCTTCTCCCCACCATTCTGAAACATCTTTGGGAGCTGTCGGAGGGGGAAGAGCTTCAAAAGGATAGGGTTTGAAGTCATAGCCATAAACTACTTTGAAGGGTGTTTCCCCAGTAGAAGCATGTACACTGTTCTTATAGGAAAATTCTGCCAAAGGTAAAAGATCAGTCCAATTATCTTGTTGCAAATTAATATAGCATCTGAGGAATTGTTCTAAGATTTGATTAGTTTTTTCCGATTGCCCGTTGGTTTGTGGGTGGTGGACGGAGCCCAAACCTTGTTCCACACCCATAAGTTGAAGGAGCTCCCGCCAGAAGTTGGCAACGAACTGTCCGCCGCAGTCGGATATTACCTTTGATGGAAAAGAATGTAGTTTTACAATATGTTTCATAAAAATGTCCGCTAATTTCTTAGCTGAAGGTATAGTGGTACAAGGAATTAAATGGGCTTGTTTTGAAAATAAATCCACCACGACCAGTATACATGTGTGGTTCTTGGAGGGGGGAAGATCGGTGATAAAGTCCATCGAAATAATCTCCCAAGGTCTGTTTGGGGTTTCAAGGGGTTGTAAAAGTCCTGGAGGCTTCCCTTTTCGCGTTTTGGCGCTGAGACAAATTGGGCAGGAGGCTACATACTGGGAAACATCCTTGCGTAAGCCTGGCCACCAGAATTGTCTCTGTAAAAGGTGAAGAGTTTTCAAATATCCATAATGGCCAGCAGTTGGGGCATCATGACAACAGTGCAAAACTTCTTTCCTTAAGCTAGCAGGCACATAAAAACGATCGCCACAAAGCCATTCCCCTTGTGCAGATTGCGTTAATTTCTCTTTGGGCACATTTCCCCCCTCCCTTTCCACTTTGTCTTTCAGTGTTTGTCTCCACCCCTGATCTGGGTGAGGAGGTTGGGCTGCCCGGCTGCGTGTTGTGACCACACCTCCTAATTGCATAGGCGAAAATACTGTGTCTACTGTCTCCTCCCTTTTGCTTTTGAGTTGGGGCATGCGTGATAGAGCGTCCTCTAGGAAATTTGTTTTGCCAGGCAAAAATTTGAGAGTGAAATTAAATTTGGAAAAGTATTCTGCCCACCGTAACTGTTTTGCATTCAATCTCCTAGGGCTGCGTAAGGCCTCTAGGTTTTTGTGATCCGTCCAAACTTCAAAAGGATGACGGGCCCCTTCAAGCCAATGCCTCCAAGAGGAGAGCGCTGCCTTTACTGCAAACGCTTCCTTTTCCCAGACATTCCAATTTCTCTCTGATTCCGAGAACTTGCGAGATAAATAAGCACATGGTTTAAGGCTATTATCTTCCCCTTTTTGCAGGAGCACACCCCCCAATCGCCGTATCGCTGGCGTCTACCTGTACAATGAAGGGGCGATTTTCATCGGGGTGTTGTAGTACTGGCTTGGATATAAATTGTTGTTTTAAAAGATTAAAAGCCAATTGGCTTTGTGGTGTCCATAAAAGCTTGGAGGATGGCTTTTTGGCTTGCTCCCCTTTGTCTTTTGTCTTAAGTAGTTCAGTGAGGGGAAGAGTGATTTGGGCAAAATTCTGTATGAATTCGCGATAGAAGTTGGCAAACCCCAGGAAGGATTGTAGTTCTTTACGAGTTGTGCTGGCCGTGATCTGGGCGGGCCCCTCTGGAGAGCTGCCACCCCACGACCGATGGAGATCCTTGGACATTCTCCAACTTCTCGCGGGGGATCTTCTCCCGGTCCTTCCACAACCAGTACGGATAGCAAGTGCACTGCGTGTGCCAGGACCTCCTCCATACTGCCAAGCCTATCTTCCAATCTTTGTACATGTCGTGGTACGGAAATATTGACCTCCTCATACGGCGGTTCCTGGGGCATGTCCACTGGGAATTGTGCATTGTCTATATATTCTTCAGAGGAGATGGTTGTTCGGGACCAAGGCCGAATCTCTCCTATTCCAGTGGCCCCGGTACCCTCCTCTTCCTCCGATATGCCAGCCAGGATACCTTTCGCTAGTCCCGTTATCGCCGAGATTCCAGCATCCACAGCTAACGTGTGGCTTTGTAATTGGTGCCAACTATGATCGCTGGACTCGCGTTGCCCCGTCCACGGGGTGACTTCAGCGTAGTCCCAACTCATCAGATCGCGACGAGTAGTTTCCCAAACCTGGGTACTTTCAGTACCTCTTGAGTCCCACTCCAATTGGTCGGATTCTCTATTCCAGTAATACCACGGCTGGCTACTGGTCCGCTCCATTGAAGAACCGGCAGTCCTTTTCCCATCCATCTGCGATCTGGTAAACACCGTGCTTGCTCTCCTCTCCCTCGTTTCTCTTGGCCTCGAACCCCACTGCCTCGGTGTAGGCAAGGATATCAGAGGTTCCGCCGCCGCCCTTGGTCGAGCTCCCCAGTCAATCCGGACATCCTGGGTGCCAGCTCTGTCGGGTACGAGGGTATACACTGTTGCAAGCCTTGACTCCATTTCCCCCCGAATGGGTTGCCTTGTATTAGTAGGTTCCAGTCCTTCCATATTAGAGACATAAGGATCAAACAAAGGGTCCCTGTTGGGCACGGCCTTGGTATCCATCTCCTCCGGCCTAGGCATTGGAACAGGTGTGATTCGTAACAAAATGTCAGACTGAGGCTTGAATAAAAGTTGCAATCCAGACTACCCCTTGCAATGAGACAAGAGTTCATTGATTCCAAAAGGCTTTTACTGAAAATAAACAACTAATATAAGTCCACATTCCCAGATCCAAGGATCAGGGCTGAGCTTAGAAATTGTTATGAATGACAGGCAAAAGCAAAGGTACAGAACAGCAGTTCCCTGTGGGCCCCATCCTCCCCCTCAGTTCTCAAAACAATCGGCCCGAGGGCGAGAAAGCGAAAGTTTCCCAAGGGCGTCGGAAAGGCAGAAATCTGTAGACATAACATTCCTCTTCTCTCTGTGAGCTTCCAGTGGAAGGCTTGCCACCTGCAAAGAAAACACGTAATATACAGACAGGATCAAAATGGAGTTTCTTTGGTTTGAACACAGTCAGAACCTGACACCCTGTCCCGCCGAGAGGGTAAGGGGACCAGGTAACCTTTAAAAATGTGCAAGCTACCATCCATGAAATACTGGTGGGATCATAAGCCCGAGAAAATTGTTGAAAATGAGAAAGTTAAGATCTTCTGGGATTTCAAAATCCAAACAGATTAAGAAGCTAAAACATAATGCTCCAGATATTACTGTGGTTGGAAGTAAGAAGGTTAATACCAGGTTACACTCAAATTTGAAAGATTGAAATGATAACAAAATATTAAGTTCTATGATTTGAAGTTCAGCGTCTCTGAAAGAAACATAGGCCATTTCCACACGACTTACCTGCCTGCGGAACATCGCGTGAAAGACCCGGAAGACAGCATCTTCTTGCATGAAATCGCACCAGGAAGACGCTGTTATCTGGGAGTTTTGCGTGAAATTGCATCTTCCTGGTATGATTTCATGCGGGAAGACGCTGTCTTCCGGGTCTTTCACGCGATGTTCCGCAGGCAGGTAAGTCGTGTGGAAACAGCAATACAATTGTTATTTCAGTAGTGATAGGACATCTAGGTGTGATTCCAAAAGGAGTAACTAAACACCTAGGCAATATTGGCATAGACAACTGGCCAGTTGCAAACAGCCACACTACTTGGAACATGCCACATACTAAGGTGATACTTCACTTACTCCTAGATTCTTGGATAAAATCTCAGTTGGTGAGGGACCAAAAATTCCAGCCCAAACATCTGGTGGACTGTGGAAAATAGAAATGATAATAATAATATACATTTGGCCTACCTCTAAAACAGAGGAGGGATGGTCTGGCCACTAAAATTCATGTTCTCACCTAGGTTGGAATGTTACAGCAGCCATGTCCTTTCCTCTGAGATCTGAGAGGTAGTTTTCCTGACAGAGAATTTATTATCTGGTGACTGGGACATCCTGGGAAGAGACATATCAAGGTTTTAGTTTGTTGGGAGAAGAAGGTAAACAGCATGAAGCAGAAATGGCTGGGAAGGTCTGTAGAATGATAGGGCCTGGTGCCCTCTTCTGACATTCTCTGCCTGGTTGGTAGCAACAGCACAGCTTGGCTCGGGAATTCTGATGAAAATATAATGTTTCTAAGAAAACATGTCAAGGTCTTTTCATGCTCAGGATTCTCTCTCCTGAATATTGAACGGGGAGGACCAACATTCTTGGCTGATTTCTTAGCCTCTCAAAGCCAGGCTATGTATTTTTATCACATTCTTTATTTCCCTTCATTTATTTAACTTCCTTTGTTTTTGCTTTAAGGCATAGCATTAACAGCTATAGTGCTTACATACAGCAATGGATACATCCAGATTTGAACTAAGGCAATGTCTCCACTAAGCATTTTTTCACACAATCTGCTAATCTGAGGTGGCACAGTCGGTGCTGCTTCCTGTGTTTTGTCTCTGTTATTCCATGTACACTGGTAAAGATCACGATACATTAAAAACCAGATAATGTTATTGTAATCACAAAGATACATCAAGAGGAATCCTTGGACATAACTGGCAGCCAAACTCAACTGCAATTGAAAAGAGAACGAACTCTTTCTAGAGACTGAATTCCAGCACTTCTTAGTATGGTGAACCAAAAAGGCTAATACAACACAAGCACAGTTGTGCCGTTTGATTCTCCAGATTTTCATACCGCCTTGGTTGATTCTTGCAGATGTGAAGCCTACCACCTGTGCTCTTGATCCTTGCCCTTCCTGACTGATTAAAGGTACCAGAGAGGGACTAGCTAAATGAGTAAAGGGAGTGGTAAATGCTTCCTTGAAGGCAAGAATTGAACCACTGTGCTCAAGGAGGCAGGATTAGGCCTGTGTTGAAAAAATTCTCCCTGAGCCCTACTGTGTTGGAGAGCTTCTGGCCACTCTCCAGTCTTCTGTTCCTAATCTTGGGCAAGGTGTTAGAGTGGTCAGTTGCTTCTCAGCTCCAGGGGTTCTTGGAAGAGACTGATTTTCTGGACTAATTTCAATTCAGGCTGCAATTTGGAACAGAGACTGCACTGGTTGCCTTTACTGAGAACTAGACAAAAGGAGTGTGACCCAGCTAGTCTTGCTGGAACTCTCAGTGCCCTTCAATACCATTGCCATTGTAGCCTTCTGAGTCACCACTGGGGCTAAGGGGCACCATGTTATGGTGCTTTGAGTACTACGTGGGAGGTCAGTCTCAGATGGCTGCACTGGGGAATTTCTCCTCTGCTCCTTGGCCATTGCCCTGTGGGATTCCACAAGGTTCGCTCTTATCCCCCACACTATTTAATATTTACATGAAGTCACTGGGAGAGGTCATCAGGAAGTTTGAGCTGCAGTGTCACCAATGTGTTACCCAGCTCTGTCTTTCTTTTCCACCCAATTCCAAGGATGCTGTTGATGTTCTAAACCAGTGCTTGGAGTCAGTAATGGGCTGGATGAGGCCCAACAAGCTGAAACTGAATCCTGACAAGACAGAGGATCTCTGAGTTAGTAGAGAGGCAGATCAGGAACTTGAGGAATCTCTCTTGTTCTGGATGGAGTTATACTTCCCTAGAAAAGTCATGTTTGCAGCTTGACATGGCAGTCACCTTGGAAAACCATGTGGCTGTGATGGTTTGGAGTGCTTTGGCTGGTGTGTCAGCTGCGTCAATTCCTGGCTCAGTCAGATCTAGCCATAGTGATCCATGCCTTAGTCACATCTAGACTGGACTTTTGCAATGTGCTCTACTTGGGACTACCCTTAAAAAGTGTTCAGAAGCCGCAGTTAGTGCAGAATGCTGTGGCTAGACTACTGGTTGGGGCCAGGTTTAGGATTATATAACCCCAATATTACAGCAATTACACTGCCTACCAAGCCACTCCCTCGTACAGTTCAAGGTGTTGGTTTTGGCCTTTCTAGCCCTATATGGCTTGGGACAGGGGTATCTAAAGGACCATCTTTTCCCATATGTTCCTATCTGGGAATTTAAATCATAGGAAGAGGCCCTCCTGACTGTATGGTCAGCTAAAGAAGCTTGTCTGGTGGGTACACGAGACAGGGCCTTTTTGGTGGCAGTTCCAAGGTTATGGAACAGCATCCCCAGGGAAATGTGCCCGAACCCTTCATTATCTATTTACAAGAGACAGCTGAAGAAGTTTTTACTTAGGAGTGCTTTCTTACTGGCAGTCCTAAACGGCATTGATTTTAAAATTTGTTTTTATCTGTGATTGTTTATATTGTAAGCTGCCTTGAGTTCCTACATGATAGAAAGGTAGCTAACAAATGTTTTAAGCAAACAATACAAAGGTAAGAGCAATGTCTCACATTCTTCCTTTCTTTAATTTTTCCCCTATATTGCAAATATGAACTCTGGAACTTGACTACTTCATGCTCCCCAAACATAGCTACTAATTATCTTATCTTGAGGTCTCTCTCTTTGTGGATACATTATGTGTCAGAAGCCACAGAGCTGTGGTTTTCAAGCTTTGTGCTTATCAAGGGGTCCTTGAGAAGAGGATCAGTAATGTGATAAGCTTCCTTGAAACATACCTTGTCCATCTGCTGTACGTTTCTGCTACAACACGCAAGCCTCGTCTTTTCTGCAGGATTGAGGCTATTTTCTTGAAATAACACATGACTGTATTTTCTTTGTGATAGGCTAACAGCACAGTGGAGTGTGGAAGATGAGGAGGAGGCAGCTAGAGAGAGGCGCCGGAGAGAACGTGAGAGACAGCTGAGGTCCCAGGCAGAGGAAGGTGTTGAAAGCATTGGCACATCTTCACAAAATGGAGAGTCAGCACAAGAAAGCCAGTAAGTAGAAACTAAACGCAAAACTAGAGGACTATTTGTTCTAGACCACTCCTAAAAATCATGTTGCATACTTCTCAGCTGCCTGATGAATAATTCAGTGAAACTCAAAAGTTTATGTGTTCTCATACCAATGGACATTTACAACATTCTTAGACAGGAAAACAGGACATCTGTCATTAAAACATCAAGGTTGATCTGCACATTATGCTAGCTGTGTAGTGGATGAATGAACCAGCTTCCATGGGGTGGATGCTCCACACTGGGGGAAAGTGTGTGGGGTGATGTGCTAAGTGAATTGCGTGTATCACCAGGAGAATTTATGTGGCACTGGAGGCAGTCATAAGCAACCACTAGTGATTGCCTGAGATTCTCCATGTGATGTGGAGGATACATGTGGTCAGCTGTTCTACACATTAATCCCACAGTGCAGTGCACCCAACCAAGGTAACTGCAGCCCACCATCCGTGTCTGGTCATCTGCCATGTCTAAACCCAAGTGTCTTTCTCTCTTACCTCAAGACTTCAGCTGTGAAATTATCCTCCTTCATGGTCTAGGCAAAATCTGACATTAAATATGTTCAGTTCAAGATTTGGGTCCAGTAGCACTTTACCAACTAGATTTTGAGGGTATCAGCTTTCAAGAGTCAAAACTCTCTTTGTCAGATATCTGATGAAAAACTCATACTCAGGAAATCTAGTTGGTCTTTAAGATACTACTGGACCTGAATCTTGCTCTTCTACTATGGACCAACATAGTTATCCACTTGAAACCATCTTCAGCAGAGATGTGATGCTTTCTTTGGGCAAGTGTTTAATGGCCAAGTGTTTTAAAATACTGTACCTGCCATGAACATTTGGAAACACAGCAGATTAGAAACCTTAACAAACCAATATTGAAACCTTCCTCAGCGTGGGTTCCTGGAAGTTTGTTCCAGAAAATATCAAGGAAATTTACTTCCAGGAGGGCAACTGAGAATGAAAAAACTTGATGTGATAATAGGCACTTCCTTGGATTAAACATAGGAGTGCCCCAGTCATGGTACAAGAGGACTGGTGTGTCTGTTTTTAGCAGAAAAGGGCTGCATGTGCTGAGTAAAAAGTTGTCACCTCCCCAACTGACCTCTCTGTACTTTCCCTCCAAAAAATAATTTTATACCAGACATAGCCTTGGCTGAAGTGCAGCAGTTGGGAGAAAGGCTGCAGGAAGAAGCTCTGACAGAGGAAGGGTTCAGTGTCCTTCTCTCCATATGCTCTGTTGTTCAAATTGGATCCCTACCACCTCTTTCAATGTACTTTCAAATGAACTTGTGTAGACTGGAGCCTGTATTCACCACCACCATGATTACTTGTGTACCACCTATATTGTCTGAAAAGGATTTCTGTAACCATTTTGTGTAATGGAGTAGATGTAAATGCAAAAGAACATGAATACACACTGAGGGCCAAGCTACACATGACGAATGACACTTGAACGGCAAGTGGATTGAGTGGAGGGCAAGTGAACAGGGAGAAATACACTTGCTGTTCAAGTGTCATTCGTCATGTGTAGCTTGGCCCAGAGTTATTTTAGAAAAGTTTTTCATTTTTTTGTATTGAGGGTAGCTCCCCAGTAATTTCTCAGCCTTGTCTGCAGTTGCTGATCTGGCTACAAAGATTAACATACTATTAATCTACTATAAGCACTAGCTTTCTCTTATGTAAACTCGGCTCCCCCTTATGGTGACTCATCCTCTTCTTATAAGCTGTGGGCCAAGCTACAAGTGACAAATGACACTTGAACAGCAAGTGAACAGACTCACGTGTATTCCTCCCTGTTCATTTGCCCTCCACTTGATCACGTAGTGGAGTGCAAGTGAACAGGGAGGAATACATGTGAGTCTGTTCACTTGCTGTTCAAGTGTCATTTGTCACTTGTAGCTTGGCTCTATGTTGGTACAAATATCTAATCATTCCATGAAGTAAAGGGTTTAATGCAGTCACCTCTAAAGAGCAGCTGTCGTAACGTTGCTGTAGGTCTAGATTAGATTTGTCAGACATCCCTTATTCCAGAGCATTAGATCCCCCACAGATCTAATGTAGAGGCTGCACATTTCTGAGTAACAGGGCTGGATCGAGGGGGGGACAGGGGGGTAGTCTGTTCCCAGCGCCGCCAGGGAGGGGGCACTGGGAGCAGCTGCCAGCTGTGGGTAGTGCGTGGGCGGCAGCATGGGCAGCCTCCCAGGCCCCCACGCTGCCTTTCGCCTGCCCTGCAGGACAGGGGGCGGCCGGCTTGCTGCGCGCCCCCTGTCCTGCAGGGCAGGCAAAAGGCAGTGTGGGGGGCAGCGAGGCCGCCCATGCCATTCGCCTCCCCACAGGACAGGGGGCAGCTGGCTGCCCCCTGTCCTGCGGGGCAGACAAAAGGCAGCACGGGAGGCTGCAAGGCCGCCTGCGCCATTCGCCTGCCCCGCAGGACAGGAGGTGGCTGGCCGCCCCCTGTCCTGCGGGGAGGCGAATGGCGCGGGCTGTTTTCCAGTCCTGCATGCTGCCTCCGTTGGCGTACTGTGCGGGCAGCACACTCCACCCTGCGTGATGACGTCACAGAAGCCAGGAGCGCGTGCGCACTGCACTCACGCAAGGGGTCAGACTAGGGTTGTCCTGGGCGCCAGCAACCCTAGATCCAGCCCTGCTGAGTAAAGGATGCCTGTTATAAACTGTGACGGGTAACAGTCACCACCTTGCCCTGCTTGCTTCTTGTGTCATTCACTCATTTGAACAACTTCAAGTGAACTTGTATATATACAAGCTGAAGGAATGCTAGCCAAGACAGGAATTTTGTATTCTTGTTTCAAATTTCTAATTAAGTCCTGCTGAGAAAACATGCTAGATATCTGCTTAATTTTTTAAAAAAAAACATTTCAAAGTTTGATCTATACCACTCCAGTGGCTTCCGCACATATATGCAAACAATGCTAGTTGCCTACCTGTGAAACTGATATGAGTTATAGAACCTGAACTCTTCAGTCATTCTGATTCTTGCCAAAATACTGGAAATTCTGCAATAATCTAAACCTTTCATTTAATATGAATAAGAACATTGAAGGCAATTTGTGTCATTTTTCCTACTTTGTGTAATGTACCCCATTTTCAATTGCAGAATTAGGATTTTCTGAGGGCAGTAAATTCATGGGCAACATACATTGTTAAGGAATTGCCCCTCTGCTTTAAGAACTATCTTACTTTTCATCTCAAAAGAAAAAAACGGGACACTCCTTTAAAACTCCTTTTAACTAGAATTGGAACTTTTGTGTAAGGTAGAATCAGTGGTGCTGGTGGAAAATGCCATCAAGCCATAGCCAACTTATGGTGACCCCTGCTGGGGTTTTCAAGGCAAGAGATTAACAGAGGTGGCTTGCCATTGCTGCCTCTGCATAATGACTATGGTCTTCCTTGGAGGTCTCCCTCCAATTAGTAACCAAAGTTGACCCTGCTTAAAATCAGACAGGCTCTTTAAAAAGTGTGCATGTTTGAGTTACCTTGCCATAATGACTCAAAAAATGAACATTGCCACTCAGATCTCCATCCAGATTGATGTAATCACAAAACTCTTACCATTGGTATACATAGTTTCAAGTGGGTAGCCATGTTGGTCTTTAGTAGCACCAGTCATAGATGCAGAGGAGTTAGCCGTGTTAGTCTGCGGTAGCAAAATCAACTCTTTTTGATTTTAGTAGCACCAGTAGCACCTTAAAAACCAAGTAGATTTCCAGGGTATGAGCTTTCAAGAGTTGAGAGTCAAAGCTCCCTTCATCCCATTGGTCTTTAAGATGCTACTGGACCTGAATATTGCATTTGTATACATAATATTTCACATGTTCAGCAGGGGTCACCATAGTCAGCTGCTATTTGATGGTGCTTTACACACACACACACACACAAGAAATATCTCAGATATCGCACTTCTCATTTGGTTTGATATGGGGGGTGTTTTGGAGGCGGTGGGGGAGGGGGGGCTACTGCTTCTCTTCTATTGTGGCTTTCCTGTGGGGACAAGTTGTAGCCATTGCCTCTGTTTTGCTGCAATCTGCCCTTCCAGGCTGTCAGCAAAATTTTTGTCCATGCTTAGCAGGCCAAGGCCCAGAAAATAAAATCACTCACATAAATATAGAATCTGTTCTTGAATAGATTGTGAGAGTGCTCCCAAAGTCAGTGAAATCATAACAGTGATTAGTGGGAAGAGGAAATGCTGAGCACAAGAATACTAACAAGTTATGATCCCGTTTGGCATAAATCTTGGCAAACTCTTCTGGATAGACAATGTCTCTATCAGCATATCTCCTGTGTAATTTTTCCTCCTTCTGGCTTTTTTTGAGGGGGGTGGGCAGGAGAGATGCTGGAATAACAGCAAGATGCCAGAATATCATTGAAACATTTCTGATCTTTACTGAACGTTGTAAATTATTGCAGTTATATTATTCATACTGAAGAATTGTCATTATTGAATTGTGATTACTTATTATCTGAATGAACACCCCTAAGTTATGCTGCTGCCCATGCTTATTAATTCATACTTAAACACTGTCCAGTTCTGAGAACCCAGGATGACCTATATATTGTGGGGCAGAGACATGTATAACTTAAATTCCTAAATTATACTTATTGCTAAAACTGCTCTGGAGCAAAGAGGCAGTGCAGTCCTTTAAATTGTGCTTAAAGGTTGCAGGGGGATCTTTCATTAAAGCAGTTGAGTCTAAGGCAGTGAAGGAAATCTGGAACACAGACAATAATGAAAGACACCCCAAAGCAACCCCCCCCCATCTTAATTTAGTAACTGATTTGTCTTTTGGTTAACTGTGACCAAGAGGCCTGTGCCTCTTTGGATTAAATTTCAGCAATTGTATTTGATCATAGCTTTGGAATGCAGTCTGTGTACTCTGAAGGCCACATGACAGACTCTTGCCAGTTGGGTATGAGTACTTCTCTCTCTTTATTAAGGAGTAGGAGAGAACATCCCTCCAACCTTAGTGTATTCTTCAAAACCTATGAAATAGCTGAAGTTCAGCTTGGTTTCCCCATGCCATATCATGTAGGACCCTTTAATTATTTCAAACTGTGCACTGGGTGTGAACTGCTCAACACTTACTAGTCGGTGGTGTACTTTTCCTGCCTGCAAAAGATCATTTTTTAAATAATGTTTGACTTTTCTGTTTCATATTTTGTAATGCCCTGTGGCCAGTTTCTCCTCACTCTGAAGCTAACAGAAAATCCCCCCTAATTTTTTTCCCTGTTACTTGAGTCAGATTTAGTCAGTTTGCTCATAACCCATGTTGTATTTGCTGAATTACTCCAAGATCAATATACTTTCATAAACTTGTTCTAGGTTTTTACTTATTAAACGATCTTACTGTATAATTGAGTAAGCGTGTTTCAGATGACTCACTTTATACCCTGGTGCACCACCAGAGGGCGCTGCTGCAGAGGAAAGCCCAGGTAACTCACCACATCGCTCCAGAAAACATGCCATGGTGGGAAGCCCAGGCAGGGAAAAGGAGCGGAGCAGGGGGCAATGCCTTCCCCGTGCCTTAACCAGGCTGGTATTAGGTGCAGAGCAGGTGGCAATGCCCATCCCCCACCTTAACCCAGCTAATATTAGGAGCGGAGCAGGGGGCAATGCCCCCCCCCCATCCAGTTGGTATTAGGAGTGGAACAGGTGGTAATGTCCACCACCACCTTAACCCAGCTGGTATTAGTACTGGAGCAGGTGGCAATGCCCACCCCTACACCTTAACCAAACTGATATGAGTACTGGAGCAGGTGGCAATGTCCACCCCGCCTTAAACCAGCTGGTATTAGGAGCGGAGCAGGTAGTAATGCCTGCCCCCAATATTAACCCAGCTGATATTAGGAGCAGAGCAAGTGGCAATACCCGCCCCCCTTCAGCCAGCTGGGATCAAGAGCAGAGCAGGTGGCAATGCCCACGCTCTGCCTTAACCCAGCTGTTATTAGGAGTGGAGAAGGTGGCAATGCCCACACCCTCTTTATCACAACTAGCATTAGGAGTGGAGCAAGTGGCAATGCCCACACCCCACTGTAACCCAGCTGGTATTTGGAGTGGAGCAGGTGGCAATGCCCACCCCCTTCACCCGGCTGGGATCAGGAGTGGAGCAGGTGCCAATGCCCTCCCAGTGCCTTCAGCTGGGTGGGATCAGGTACGCAGCAGGAGGCAATTCCCTTCTTCCATTCACCCAGCCTGGACAAGAAGTGGAGCAGGTAGAAATGCCCACCTCCTTCAACCTACTGGAATAAGTCACTGAGCAGGCGGCAATACCCACCCCATCTTCACCCTGTCAGAATCAGGAGCCAAGCAGGCAGCAATCTCTGACCCTCTTCAACCTGCCGGAATCAGGAGCAGAGAAGGTGGCAATGCCCCCACCCCCTTCACCCAGTTGGGATCAAGAGCAGAGCACGTAGCAAAGCCCACTGCCCGCCTTCATCTGTCAGGATCAGGTGAGAAGCAGAAGGTAGTGCTCGTTCCTCCCTTCACCCATCAAGGAACAGGTGTCAGTGCCCACCCACCCCTTCACCCAGCTGGGATCAGGTTTGGAGAAGGCAGCAATGTCTGCCCCCCTTCACCTAGCTGTAATCAGGTGCAGAGCAGAAGGCAATGCCCATTTTCCCTTCACCCAGCTGGGATCGGGAGTGGAGCAGGTGGAAATGCCTGCCCCCCTTTACCTGGCCTGTATCAGACCTGCAGTAGGTAGCAAAGCCCACCACCCCTTCATGTTGCTGAGATCAGGTGTAGAGCAGGTGGCAATGCTCATCCCACTCCTTCAACGGCCAGGATCAGTGACAGAGGAAGAGGGAATGATTGCCTGCCCACTCTCCCTTTTCTAGAGACCGTTGTATTTCCCCCCCACAATGGGCTTTGTTTCTAGTTTAATATAAAGTGTTCTGTCCTCTTATTTTGCAATACAAACAAGTTAATAAATATCACATTTCAATATAGTTTACAATAATAGTTACAACCAATTCACAAAGTTATAATCCTCGTATATATGTCACTTGTCACAATAACATTCAAATAAATATGCAACCATAAACATGTATGTAATATCAATTTCTAAGAAGTCCGGTTATTCTTTGAAAGCACAGTCTTTTGAACTACAGTTCTCTTCAATATGGTGCTTCTAATTTCAAACAGTTCCAACACACATTTTGCAGACTGCACTTGCCTATGATTTCCTTCTCTTGAGGGTTGCTGGATTAAACAAACAGCTTCGTTGCTCTAAATTTCCTCTTCCAGCTCTCTCTCTCCACGGGGGGATGTAAAATCTGCCCGACAAACTGCTAGCTTTTTGGTTTGTTTCACCTGCGCCTGTTTGTTTCGCCTGCTACTGGCAGTAGCAACCTTTTGAAAAGGAAGACAATTTGTCCAGTCATTAGAGAATGTGAACTCTGTACTTTAATTGCCCTTGAAAAAGCTTGTGTATGGGTGCAGGTGAAACAAACCAAAAAGCTAGCAGTTTGTTGGGCAGATTTTGCATGGCCATGCCAAGGCCATCATCTAGGCTAATCTGATTTGTGAGGCCTTTTTTGCAGCTGCTTGTACTTGCTTCTCTAGCTGCAACACTGGGTTCTAGTATAACCCCTAGGCTCTTAACTGAGTCACCAGGGTCAACTAAATTACATCACCATGTCCTTCAAGATCTCTGCTTTTCCAACCAGCATTGTGGATCCAGGCACACAGACCAGAATGGTGCCTGTATTATTCTGAATGTGCATTGTATTAATTCTTTCTCTCCCACCCCCATATCTCAGGTTTGATGGTAAACCTTCTGGGACTTCAGAATTAGAAGAGGATGAGGGCTTTAGTGACTGGTCGCAGAAACTTGAGCAGCGCAAGCAGAGATGGGCAGGAGAAGGTGCACAAGAAGGAGAGCGGATATACCAATGGACAGAAGCCCAGCAGGCAGCCCCTGCTCAATGGGAAGAAAGGTACGGGGTGAAAAGGATTCTCTAAAGAAAATGGCAATATACTGAACATAAACCAGGCATCTGGAAGAAATGTAGCAATGAGATTACAAGCAAGCCTGGCCAAAATGTCCTGTACTTTTAAAAGACACTATTGTGCCAGTTTGGTGTAGTGGTTAAGAGCGCAAGACTCTAATCTGGAGAACCGGGTATGATTCCCCACTCCTCCACTTGAAGCCAGCTGGGTGACTCAGGGCCAAGCTACACATGACGAATGACACTTGAACAGCAAGTGTATTTCTCCCTGTTCACTTGCCCTCCACTCAATCCACTTGCCGTTCAAGTGTCATTCGTCATGTGTAGCTTGGCCCCTAGTCACAGTTCTCTGGCGCTCTCTCAGCCCCATCCTCCTCACAGGGTGTTTTGTTGTGGGGATAATAGTAACATACTTTGTAAACTGCTCTGAGTGGGCATTAAGTTGTCTGGAAGGGCGGTATATAAATCAAATGTTGTTGTTGTTGTTGTTGTTATTTACTAGGTGAGGTTACTTATCTCTATGCCATGAAACTGCCCATGTCTACACATTAGTCTCTATTAAAGTGACAGGAAATTTTTCTCCAGGCTGATTAGCAATCCTATACATGTATACTTGGAAGTAAGTCCAACAGAATTCAATGGGATATGTATGCCTAGTGTGGTAGCTCAGGCCAAAATAACCCAATATACTATGAACTACTTCTCTTTTAACTTCTAAGGCTGTTTTTCAGTATAGGCATATTTTATTCATTCCTTTATTCATTTTCCACCTTTCTTCCCAATGAAGACCTACCGACAGTAGCTTACATTGTTCTTCATTTTATCATCATGACAATCCTGTAAGGTAGGTTAGGCTTGAGAGTAGGGGGATGCCAGACCCCCGCCAGGGGTGGGGGATCCCCACCACCACCACCACACTCCCACATACCTGGCCAGCGGGGGGAGCACACGTTCCGTGTGCACTCCCCTGTGGCACTGCACACTCCCATGCACTGCAGCTGCCTGGATTGGGCCCGTTTTGACCTGGATCAAGCCCGGATTGGGGCTGCTGCGGAGTGCAGGAGCACTCCTGCCCTCCACAGCGGCCAAAACACACCCATTTCAGCCCATATTGGGCTTGTTTGGGGCCCATTTTTGTGCAGATCAGGCCTGTTTTGAGCCACTGCAGAGCACAGGAGCACTCCTGCACTCTGCAGCAGCCCAAAACAGGCCTGTTTTTGCCTGGATAGGGCCCGTTTCAGGCCACTGCAGAGCACAGGAGCGTCCTGCACTCCACAGCAGCTCAAAACGGGCCCGATCCGTGCCAAAACGGATCCCGAAATGAGCCCGATCTGGGCCGAAATGGGTGCATTTTTGGATACTGTGGGGGGCAGGAGTGCTTCCACACTGTATTGTCGAAGGCTTTCACGGCTGGAGAACGATGGTTGTTGTGGGTTTTCTGGGCTGTATTGCCGTGGTCTTGGCATTGTAGTTCCTGACCTTGGTCATCCGCAAAGCAAACTTTCAGTTAGGACACAAGGTCTACAGGAAACCAACTCACACTGATCGGTACTTACACAAAAACTCCAATCACCACCCCTGACAGAAAAGAGGCATAATGAAAACATTAGTGGATCGCGCAAGACGGATATGTGAGCCGCACTTTCTCAATGAGGAAATTAATCATCTAAACCACGCACTTCAGGCAAATGGCTACTCCAGAAATGAAATCCGAAGAGCAATCAAATCCAGGATGAATCAAACAACCAAGGAAAAACAGTCTCCTACAGGAAAAGTGTTTTTGCCATATATCAAAGGAATTATTGATCAGATGGGTATGCTTATGAAAAAGCATAACCTTCAAGCAGTATTCAGACCCACCCGAAAAATACAACAGATGCTACGATCAGCAAAAGACAGTAGAGACCCCCTCACCTCTGCAGGAGTATACCGTATACCCTGCAGCTGTGGACAAGTTTACATCGGGACCACAAAGCGTAGCATCCAGACAAGAATAAAAGAACATGAAAGACACTGCAGACTTGGACAACCTGAAAAATCAGCAGTGGCTGAACATAGCCTAACTCAAACAGGGCACAGTATCTTATTCCAGGACACCAAAATACTGGACAACACTTCCAACTACTTTGTCAGACTGCACAGGGAAGCCATTGAAATTCACAAGCATAAGCAAAACTTCAACAGGAAAGAAGAAACCTTAAGAATGAACAGAGCATGGTTTCCAGTTCTGAAAAACACCAGGCTAACAAAACACTCTATGTATTGTCGAAGGCTTTCACGGCCGGAGAACGATGGTTGTTGAGGGTTTTCCGGGCTGTATTGCCGTGGTCTTGGCATTGTAGTTCCTGACGTTTCGCCAGCAGCTGTGGCTGGCATCTTCAGAGGTGTAGCACCAAAAGACAGAGATCTCTCAGTGTCACAGTGTGGAAAAGATGTAGGTCATTTGTATCTACTCAGGAGGGGTGGGGTTGAGCTGAGTCATTCTGTAAGAGTTTCCCAGGGTGTGGAATGCTAATGGCGGGAGGCTTCCCTGTATCCTGAGGAGGTTCTTTTGCATATGGATTGGTGCTTGATGTGCTAATCTTCTCTGCAGGGCTATTGTCGGGTGTGGAGTGTTTTGTTGGCCTTGTGTTTTTCAGAACTGGAGCCCATGCTCTGTTCATTCTTAAGGTTTCTTCTTTCCTGTTGAAGTTTTGCTTATGCTTGTGAATTTCAATGGCTTCCCTGTGCAGTCTGACAAAGTAGTTGGAAGTGTTGTCCAGTATTTTGGTGTCCTGGAATAAGATACTGTGCCCTGTTTGAGTTAGGCTATGTTCAGCCACTGCTGAACATGGGGAGCCCACTCAGCCCAGTTATAGCAAACTTCTACATGGAACATTTTGAAAAAACAGCTATAGAATCAGCACCCCACAAACCCAGTGTATGGTTCCGGTTTGTGGATGATACATTCATCATTTGGAGCCATGGGGAGGAAGAATTGAGGGAGTTTTTGAATCATCTCAACAACATCCACCTGAACATACAATTCACAATGGAGAAAGAAAGTGAGGGAAAACTCTCATTCCTGGATACCTTGGTCATCCGCAAAGCAAACTTTCAGTTAGGTCACAAGGTCTACAGGAAACCAACTCACACTGATCAGTACTTACACAAAAACTCCAATCACCACCCCCGACAGAAAAGAGGCATAATGAAAACATTAGTTGATCGTGCAAGACGGATATGTGAGCCGCGCTTTCTCAATGAGGAAATTAATCATCTAAACCACGCACTTCAGGCAAATGGCTACTCCAGAAATGAAATCCGAAGAGCAATCAAACCCAGGATGAATCAAACAACCAAGGAAAAACAGTCACCTACAGGAAAAGTGTTTTTGCCATATATCAAAGGAATTACTGATCAGATGGGAAAGCTTATGGAAAAGCATAACCTTCAAGCAGTATTCAGACCCACCCGAAAAATACAACAGATGCTACGATCAGCAAAAGACAGCAGAGACCCCCTCACCTCTGCAGGAGTATACCGTATACCCTGCAGCTGTGGACAAGTTTACATCGGGACCACAAAGCGTAGCATCCAGACAAGAATAAAAGAACATGAAAGACACTGCAGACTTGGACAGCCTGAAAAATCAGCAGTGGCTGAACATAGCCTAACTCAAACAGGGCACAGTATCTTATTCCAGGACACCAAAATACTGGACAACACTTCCAACTACTTTGTCAGACTGCACAGGGAAGCCATTGAAATTCACAAGCATAAGCAAAACTTCAACAGGAAAGAAGAAACCTTAAGAATGAACAGAGCATGGGCTCCAGTTCTGAAAAACACAAGGCCAACAAAACACTCCACACCCGACAATAGCCCTGCAGAGAAGATTAACACATCAAGCACCAATCCATATGCAAAAGAACCTCCTCAGGATACAGGGAAGCCTCCCGCCATTAGCATTCCACACCCTGGGAAACTCTTACAGAATGACTCAGCTCAACCCCACCCCTCCTGAGTAGATACAAATGACCTACATCTTTTCCACACTGTGACACTGAGAGATCTCTGTCTTTTGGTGCTACACCTCTGAAGATGCCAGCCACAGCTGCTGGCGAAACGTCAGGAACTACAATGCCAAGACCACGGCAATACAGCCCGGAAAACCCCCAACAACCAAAACACTCTATACTCGATAATAGCCCTGCAGAGAAGATTAGCACATCAAGCACCAATCCATATGCAAAAGAACCTCCTCAGGATACAGTGAAGCCTCCCGCCATTAGCTTTCCA
This sequence comes from Eublepharis macularius, assembly GCF_028583425.1. Classification (NCBI taxonomy): domain Eukaryota; kingdom Metazoa; phylum Chordata; class Lepidosauria; order Squamata; family Eublepharidae; genus Eublepharis; species Eublepharis macularius. Next base: position 134,237,587 of record NC_072791.1, on the reverse strand, counting down.
CACCCTGGGAAACTCTTACAGGATGACTCAGCTCAACCCCACCCCTCCTGAGTAGATACAAATGACCTGCCAACATCTTTTCCACACTGTGACACTGAGAGATCTCTGTCTTTTGGTGCTACACCTCTGGAGATGCCAGCCACAGCTGCTGGCGAAACGTCAGGAACTACAATGCCAAGACCACGGCAATACAGCCCGGAAAACCCACAACAACCATGCTTCCACACTCTGCAGCATCCTTAATCCGGGCCCCTGCGGCATGTGAGTGCACTCCCAGGGGCTGCCTGATGATGTCACTTCCCGGAAGTGATGTCATTGTGCTTGCGGGAGTGTGCGCGCGCTTTGTGTGCGCACCCCCCCCCCCACAGGTAAGTGTCAGGCTCCAATTCCCCGCCGGGAGGTTGAGGGGGCCTGGCAACACTAGTTGACTGTGTGTGACTGGCTCAAGGTCACCTACCTAGCAAGTTTCTGTGCAAGTGTGGGGATTAGAACCTAGACCTTCAAGATCCTAGTCCAACACTATTTGACAGTTGCTCTTTAGTTAGTGGAAAAAACATAGCTTTACCCACCAACAGACTCTGGTAATATGTATCCAGTATTTGCTTTGAGAAAGAATTTGAGAACTCTGATTAGTACCCTTGTTGAGTGTGGGACATAACAGGGTTTATATGACTTTAACAGCTGTAGGACAGGCGGAAAATCAACAAGTATGGTATTTTCTAGCATAGTGATGCAAAACATTTTAAGGTTTTTTCCAATTTTTAAAAATCTTTTATTTGAAAAAAAGGAAGGAAAATTAAAACAAACCTTATACAAACAGAAGTGTGACAACAATAGTGAGAAATCTACACATAAGCATCCATAAAAGGTTTCCAAGTAACCAACAAGTCCATCCTGAGATGTTGCCTGTAGACCATTTATTCAAATATTGATAAATTTGTAAGGTCCTCAGTTCATTGAATTATGGGAGGTGGATGTTTGTCTCTCCAGTGCTGCAATATAAGTCTTTTAGCTGCAGGAAGGGCACTCAAGGTTCATTTTTGTTAACAATCAGTTAGGTTCCAGGATATAGGGAGACAGTCTAAAAGTACATAAACATCTTTAAAAAACAATGGATATTCTAATACAAAATTAATTGAGTAATAACTTTGCCCAAAAAGATTTTTGCATGAGAAGGCAAAAATAGTAATAACATGTATCCGCTCCGTACCCATTATGTAGCTGGTAAATGCAGAGCTTCTGTCAGGAAAAATGCCAACTCAAGAAAAGGACAAACCTCATAGCGTTTTTATCAGCAAATGCCCCTACATAGTGGTCAGTTTGCTATAACTTTTTAAATGCTTAATGCAGGCCAGAACAATGAATTTGATGTATGTATCTGCTAACTATGTATAGGTCATGGTTGCTTATATAAACATGGGGAACGATATGAGGAAAAATGGAATATTATAATGCCTTGCAATACTGTTACCATTGTAATATTTATACTTTGTCCAGGTAAGTGTGCACAAGTTTTCAGTTTTAACTGTATGGAAAGATCAACTTTATAGTTTAAGCTGGTAAATAACAACTTGCTTGATTACCTAGATATTGTTCTCTTGTGACAAAGTAGGGAAGTGGTTGGAAATTGCAAATGACCCCTACCCCCCATATAAACAGACAGACTAGCTAGTTAACATATTTGTGAGCAAGAAAAAAGGCTGAGCTATCTAAATACTGCAACTCAATACGAGATAAGCTCTAGCTAAAACACACCCATGACTACATGTATGGTAAGTTTCTTGCTTTTAAAGAAACAAAATGATTGATTGGCTAAGAGAGCTTGTTTCAACTGGGAAAGCAGAGAACACCTGCAACAGGACAGGGCAGATGAAAAGGAGGTGTGTTACCTAGCCACGTAACTGATGGAAGCATTTAAATCTAGGTGCAGCAGCACAGCTGGGAATGTAGTGTTCTTGAAGGTTAGGAGAGATATGGTAGAAGTAGGTGTCTGTTAGTGCATTTTTAGATATTGTACTTTTCTTTCTCTTCTAAAAGGGTTTGGCTCCTCCCTCCCCCTCAGAAGTGAGACTATTCTGAGGATAAGTGAAGAAGAGGAAACCTTTTTGTTAGTGAAAGGGTAGCGCAGCTTCTGTATGTTAAGTTGGGAAATTTCTCAATATAAGCATCGAGACTTGTGTTGGAGAGCAGTTTGTAATTAAGGAGAGAGGAAAGGGGAACCCTGTTGTTTTTTAACACCCCTCAGAAATATGGCTAACTATCCCAACATGTGGACTTGGTGGAAACTCTTGATTTGTATTTGAAATAGTTTTCTTTAGGATTGCTCTTTAAGTAATTGTCTCTAAGAATGGTTGTATTGGATGTTATAAGCTTGGGCTGTAATCCTGTGCACACTTACTTGAGGATAAGTCATCTTCAACTCAGATTTATTTTTGAGTAAAAAGTGCTTTCTAGGATTTCCTATCTACTTTAGTGTCAGTAGAAATCAACAAAGAGATGGCATTCCCTCCTTCATATCTCCTGACAGGCAGAACTCATCCAGACAGAGTACCTGTACGGCCTTGCCATATTGGCTCATGAATCTGTTCAACTGGTATGGCAAACTGGCCTGTGCTATGCTGTAGTATGTATGTTATATCTCAATTGTAAGACTTCCTGAGAATGCTCAATCAAGAAAATGAAGGGTGATAGAAGTGTGAGTTGGGACAGAATGTAATAACTGAGAAGGCTGCCCTGCCTAGAATAGCAAGTTGATGCTATTCTGTCTATGGGTGCCTGCAAGAAAGGGTAGAATACTGTTGGATGGTGAAATGTAACTCCTGCACCTAAGTAAGGGGGAATGCTGTTGTAGTCTTCCACTTATGCAATATTTGTGCAGGGAAGAGGTGGTGTCACTTGTCAGTGACCTAAGTTTCATTGCTTGGTAGGCAATTTTTCAGTTTAGTAGATACAAAAGGTAACTTATCATTTCAGGGTACATAATGTTCTAACATGCAAGGAGCAGTTGTTTACTCTCTCCTTGGATTCAACAAAGGGTGTAGAAAATGTTACCCAGAACAGCTGCTTTGAATTTTATTGCTTGTTTCTGATGTTCATGGCCTGTCACCGAAAAGCACAGTTTTTTTTTAATTGCCTTGATCTACTGGGAAGTATGCTTTCTGGCCTTGGAACTATGGAATATTCTCCACTCCAAAAGAATTCCTAACTTTTTCAAATGGTTTCTCTCTCATACTCTGGTTCCTTTAAGGTTCCTACACAGAAGTACACTGGATCAGTTTGTGCATTCAAAGGCTCTTCTTTCTCCCTGCGTTCTCATTCTAGGTCCCCAAGGCATTCCTGTGGAGAAGAGGACAGCAATCTAAGGGAAACAGAAGCCAAGTTAGAGCAGGTTCATCTGGACCAGGAGCCAGATTCTCCAGCCATCATCCGGTTTGGATGTGGGCCTTCAAACTTTCTTAAATTTGTTCCTGTTTCACCATCGTTCGATCAGAGTGAAATAGAAGAAGAACTGGAGGGGCAGAAAAAGTTAAATGCAGCACTGGAAATTACAGAGGAGAACCTGTCTACTGGAATTGGAGAGGAGAACCAGGACTTTGCTCAAGAGAATGAGCCTGAAGAAGAAGCGAAGGAAAGGCAAGAGGTGAGAGCAAAAGCCCTATTCCTCTGACCCAGCTCACCCTTCCTTGTATGGGGCTGAAGCCTGAAGGCATCAATTAAAATCAAAGCTGTAGTTATGAAGGCTTGATCCTAGTACTTTTTCCATACTTGGACAAACCATTTTTCCAGGTGTCCCAAGTTAATCATGGGTAGCTAAATTGGTGGTGATTTTCTCTTTTATAGTCTTGAAACAGGTCAGCTAAGCTTAAAAGAAATGGATGATGGATGGTTATAAGGAGGCTAAAAATCTAGAGGAAAATCTGTGCTGCTGATTCTGGAGGCTTCTAAATATTAAAGAGACAGAAGTAACCTGGATAGTTTGGTTGCTAATCTGCCCCCTAGGTTATACTATAAAAGCTAAAACGAGTACTCTGTGCAACTACAATTTAAACTTGTTTCCTCCTTCCCTGCTTTATAAGCAGCATCAGAACTTATTAGTAAGAGATCAGCTTGGGTTATGATGTTCCATCCTCCTCCTCCCCTCTTAGTCCTTAAACAGCAGAAATGGCACTAGTGGGTTTTTTTAAAATTCAAAAGTAACTATTTTATTTATTCTAGAGAGGAAAGGGTCAGGTAAAATCAGGGTTGAAAATTTCGGCAATAATTCAACATGAGTATTTCTGAGGTAAAATCAGTACATGCACAGACTTTAGTTCTTAGGCTCTTCACAGATACTTAAATTCTTAGTTTAGAGGCTTTTGTTCCCATGTTTTACCCAAATACTCTAGCACACTTTCTTTTAGAATTCTGTCTCTTTTGAGTTTAAGACTACAGGTACCTACTTCACAGAATCACAGAGTTGGAAGGGGCCATACAGACCTTCAAGTCCAACCCCCTGCCCAGTGCAGGATGAGCCTAAAGCATCCCTGACAAATGAGTTTTTCCTAATACCCAGCCGGTACCTTTCTGCGTGTAATTTAAGCCCATTGCTTCGAGTCCTATCCTTTGCTGCCAACTGGAACAGCTCCATGCCCTCCTCTAAATGACAGCCTTTCAAATATTTAAGAGCAATCATGTCCCCCCTCAATCTCCTCTTCTCCAAACTAAACATTCCCAAGGCCCTCAGCCTTTCCTCTTAGAGCTCAGTCTCCAGACCCCTGATCATTCTTGTTGCTCTCTTCTGCACCCTCTCAATTTTGTCCACATCCTTTTTGAAGTGAGGCCTCCAGAACTGCACAGAGTACTCCAAGTATGGTCTGAACAAGGCAGTATGAAGAGGGATTATGACCTCCTGCGATTTCGATGCAATGTCCTTTTTGATACAACCCAAGATGAGTTTGCCTTTTTTGCCGCCGTATCATACTGACTGCTCATATTTAGTTTACAGTCCAGTCTTACTCCAAGATCTCTTTCGCGTACATTACTACCCAGAAGTGTATCCCTCATCCTGTATTTGTGCTTCACATTTTTGTGGACCAGAAGTAATACTGGGCAGTTATCTATGTTGAATTGCATCCTGTTCGCAACTGCCCACTTCTCCAGAGTATTCAGGTCTTGTTGACTTTTAACTATTTTCTTGGGTGTTTGCCACTCCTCCCAATTTGGTATCATCAGCCATTTTAATGAGTAGCCCGTTCACTCTCCAGAGCTACCTCCCTGTTTAGCTGGGTAGGGAAAGTCTCCTCTTCTTAGAAGATCTATCCCCTTTCTTTAGGCAAACAGGAGTCTGCACCTACTTCCCAAACGTCCTTGCCAATTTCCCCCCAACTCTCATGTCTGTGTTAAACTGCTTTCAGTTACAGCCATTTATTCCTCTCAGCTAGGACTGAAAAAATAGACCCTCTTCTTTCCAGCTCATGCTACCCAATCAGATTGCTTGGAGTAGCTGATCAGTCAAAAGCTCTGTGTCTGTGAGGGATTAACCCTTAACAGTCCTTCAGCTGTTTGTACACCACTTCCCAGCTTTTAAAAAGTGCAGTCCATCCCAGTTGCCATGCTGCTTACAAGTACAGGCAGCCTTCACATACATAGCTCTCATTGTGTGAGCAGTGCCTTGCTGAATTTGTCAGTCATTTTCTCTCAGGAGAAGAAGAGAAGAAGGAATGAAGAAGAAGAGGCACCTGGGAAACGTCAGAGAGCTCCAAGCATTTCTAGCCTGGAGGAAGAGTACCAGCCTCCTTTGAGTCCCACCACAAAGGTCTGTTTATACAAATATACACTTTTATTAATGCCAGGAGGGTTTATAGAATGGAACAAAAACATCAGTGTACAAATGAGGGTAGAGGGAGGAGAGGGCTCCCAGGGGGAGGATGCTTTTCTTCATTGCCCCTCTTCCACCCTTAGCTCAATATTTTTGAAATAGCAGGGAAGATGTCCATTTTATCTGTCCTATAGATTGCTGACTGAAATGCTAACAGTCTTCGTATCCATTCTTTAGATCACTGATAGAACTGAGTCACTGAACCGCTCCATAGAGAGGAGGTAATTTCCATCCTATCACTGTGATCTTAGTCTTCCCATTGGTAATTATACTGAAAACATCTGCTGAAGCAAAGAACAGGAATGTTTTCTCTCTGGTTCTATGAAGACATGGCATGCAATAATGGTTTGTTTTTCCTTAAACATGGTAAAAAACAGTGGTTAGCGAATTGTCACAAACAAGGATGTGAAACCATGCTTTTTGTTAACCAAGGTTAAGTATTACATTCATGCAGTTAGCAAATTGTGGTTAAGGCAATTTTCACGGTCTCTGTCAGGCCTTGCTGGTCTCTCCTTATGTATGATGGGAAAGAGAGTAGGACTTGGTTTGGCATGCTAAGCTATCGCTCCATCAACATCTTGGGTAAGACACCAAACAATGGATAAGTATTATGCCTGTAGTGCTTGCTGAGTGTGTGGAGTGGCATTTTTTATGGCAAATTGGAAGGGCCAGTCTAAACTTAATGGAAAAAGTATTGATGAGCAAATGGTAGCTGGTTTAAGGTCTGCAATATCCAGGCTTATGTCCTCTTTCCACCAGTTTTCTGTTCTCCTTCCAGTAATAGTGTGAAGAAGACACAGGCACCTCTTCCAGTTTCAAAGATTGATGACAAACTGGAACAGTACACGCATGCCATTGAGGTGAGATGGATTTTGCAGTTTCCAAAACTGTTGTGTGTGTGTGTACTCCTTTCCCTGCTCCCGCTCCAGTTTCAGGCAGGTAGCCATGTTGGTTGGCAATAGAAGAGCAGGATTTGAGTCCACCAGCACCTTAGAGAGCAACAAGATTTTTACTGTATAAGCTTTTGAGAGTCAAAGATCCCTTCTTCAGATACAGGGAGAAGTGGAGATCCCTGAGCCTTCATGCCCCAGTCAGGAGGTGGGAGGGGTAAAGCAAAAAGGGAGTCAGGATGTAAAAGTACATAGCTACAGCTTGATTAGAAAACAAATTCGCATCTGTAGTGAGATAAGAATCCTATGTCTCTATTCAGCCCCCTGGGGGGGTACATTGTTCTGCATTTGTGAATGAACTCAGTTTCAGCAATCCCATGTTGTAAACTGCCCTTGAAGCTTTTTTGTTTGAGGACTGCCACCTTTAGGTCAGCAATGGTATGTCTTGGAGCCAGAGGTATGCTGTTAAAGCCATACAGAGGTATGCCAGCATTGATTCTTGAAAGCTTATATCCTGAAAATTTTGTTGATTCTTGTGGTGCCACTAGACTCAAATCCTGCTGTTCAACTGCAGATCAACATGGCTATCTACCTGAAATATTCCAGAAGTGGAATCCTATGTATGATGTTGTGTGTACCCAATCAGCTTGTCATTGCTATCTCATTGCTATCTGATACTCTGTGACACAAGCAATTAGACCAATTGTGTTGTACCTCAAGCAATGGAATTCTGCTGTCTCCTCTGTTAAGCCCTGTTATCCTGTTTGTTTTCGCTGGTCTACTGTCACTGTTTTCCACATGCTGGGGCAGACTGGGAAGTCAAAACAACCTTGGAAAGGAGCCTTGCCCCAACCCCCAATGGAGGGAGGGAAAGAGGAAGAGTTTGTGCCTGCACACCATATGCAAAGCAAAGGCCATTGCCTCGCACCTACCTCCTTGCATAAAATGTAGGCTGCTGGCTCAAGGTGTGTGTGTGCGTGCGTGCATGCACACACACAAGCCCTGGCTCCCACCATCAGCCCACCAAGACAAGCCCCCATGGTTTTAATGGCCAGTCTGCCCCTGCTGTCATGTGGCTCTGAAACAAAGGTGGTCTCCACACTGGATGTGTTCAGGAACTACACCTCCCTGCACTGTAGACAGGAGGTGTTAGCACAAAGTTATTATATACCAATTTTTTTGCCTTAAACCACCTTCCCATTTGAGCGGAAGCAAGAATAAAATGGTGCAGGCCCTAGCTAACTGCAGATAAGTGTAAATTGGGTAGTTACAAAATTGGGTGTACAGCTCTCTTAGAATCTAACTGGTGCAGACATCCCTATTTCACTCTTACCTTATATACTTTTCAGACCTCCAGCAAGACCCCCAAGCCTGCTCGCCAGCTTTCCATTGACCTGCCTGCTAACAGTGCAGTAGTGGCCAGCACAAAAAGCCTTTGGGAGACTGGTGAGGTTGCCATTCAGTCCCCCGTGAAGACAACACCCTGTAAGGTAGGATTGGGGTCTTTGTCTTCAGCAAGTTTTTATTATTAGGGAAGTCTAAATTTCTGCAAGGGACTAGGAATAATGGCAGAATAATGCAAGGGACTGGGAATAATGGCATCTGTAGAGAGGACTGGGTGGTGGATCTTTTTTTTTTTTTGAGAAGTGCTGCCACATTGTTTTAAATATTTATACTTATGTGATTTTATTTCTGTTTTAAAGTGTGTGTGTGTATATATATATATATTCATGTTTTATATTGTATGTAATCCGCCCCGAGCCTGCTATTGCGGGGAAGGCAGAATATAAATTGAATTAAATAAATTAATAATACCTTGTGACTTTCTACCTACTAATGTGCAAAGGCTCAATATCAGATGGGACTACAAATAACATTGGTGGAGTGTATTAAAATGTTATAATTTTTAATGCATCAATCTCTAGCATTGAGGGTGTTGCAGATATTAGCCTCTAGAAAGTATTTGTGTTTAAAGAGAGGGCTTTTGGGGTGAAAGAAATCACTATGCCTCTGTTCCTAGGACATTGTGGCTGGAGACATTGTGAGTAAGAGAAGCATTTGGGAACAAAAGGAGACCCCAAAGGCAGATGAGAGTGCTAAGGTGAGCTGTTATCTTTACTATTGCAAGGGTAAGAGAACTAGCAGCGGAAGGAAATTTTCCTCTTGGTGACCAGCAAAGGATGCTTTTCTATGGTATTTCTTCTTACAGTGTGCAAAGAACTCATGTGTCTCTGGTGACCAGCTGATATGACTAGACTGCTCTATGCATAGCTAGTTTGTTTGTTTTTTAATTTCTCAATTTTATATGCCAGTTTGGTGTAGTGGTTAAGAGTGGTAGGACTCTAATCTGGAGAACCGGGTTTGATTCCCCACTCCTCCACTTGAAGCCAGCTGGGTGACCTTGGATCAGTCACAGCTCTCTCAAAGCTCTCTCAGCCCCACCTACCTCACTAGGTGTCTGTTTGTGGGCGAAATAATGACATTGACTTTGTAAACTGCTCTGAATGTGGTAAATTGTCCTGAAGAATGGTATATAAGCACAAGGTTGTTTATTATTATTAAAATATTTATATTCCATCTTTCCACTCAAATAGTCCCAAAGGTAGCAAACAACACACAACGTTTAAACATTAAAGTAACATGTGTATATATAAATACAATAAAAGCATAGACAGATAAATAGCAAACACACAGGGAGGAGGGCCAGTAAGAGCTTACTGGGAACTGATATGTATAGATACTACTATACAAGTCTTCACTTGGTGGAAGATGACAGAGGGAGACAGGCAAATCTCCCTGGAGAGGAGGTTTATCCTGGGGTGAGAATGCAGGAATAGGAAATAATGGCCAAGTGATCATGTGAGCTGGTCCTGCCAAACTGGAGCAGGATTTTTATTTGGCTACCCAACTCTGTTCCTAGTACTAAAAGGTGTGTGCAAGTGTGTGGCCTTCTTACTATTTGACTTGTTAACAAGTAATCTTTTGCGGGGGGAGGGGCTCTATTTACAAGTTTCTTCCTTTTCACTCAAGACTATTTGCAGTAAGTTAAACCAGATGCATCTGGTGCAAAAAGCAGACCAAAGTTACATCACTATAAAATACTGAAAGCTAAAATGTTAAAATAACTTGGCTAGTATTCAAGGCATATGGAAAATGGTGATATGGGAGGTGGGTATTTCCTTCTGAAGGTTCTTCCATTTCTTTTCTCCCACTCAGGTAAAACTTCCTGGCAAGAAATACAAGTACGTACCAATTGGACATGGCCAATACAAGAAGGTGTTGGTAGATGAGGCCACAGAAAAATAGTCTGCTTAAGCTCCAAACATGTATAGGTGGGTACAATAAACAATGACTTCAAGCTCATCGTTTGTGCCTTTAACTATTACTACATTGGGACTCTCTCACGTGTATCATGCCATATTTGGTTGACAGAGCTTTGCAGCAGTACGTAAGAAGAACTTATGCCTCAAAATGCTATACTGATATTTCTTAAACAGAAGTAGAATAAGCTGTGTAATCTGCTGGGAAGAGAATGGGAAATTCGTCAACTCTCCTGCAATTATGTCTGGCACACATGAAAGACAGAAAAATTTTGTAATAGAAATACTTTATTCAATCTATATACAGTGTTTATAAAAACTCCCCTTATCTTGAATTGGGTGGCTGGGTGTTATGGAAGTGGCATCTAGAGTGCAGATTGTACATAGCTATGGAAGGAAACCCCCAAGGGTTACTTGGGGAAGGATTCTACCGCCTGTTAAGTACAGACTCAACAAGATGCCAACTCACTTCTCCCTTTTCTTCTTACTACATCCTACTTCTCATTTCTCTATCATGGCTACTTCTTTAACACTTAATACATTTTCCTTTCTCCGTTACCTCAAAATGAGTTTGTATTTCTTTATCAGGCATTTGAAGTATGAACATGGCTACATACTCATTCTTAGTTTAGATTTCCTATGCATTTGAGCCATCACTGGATAAAGAATGTCTGTGAAAGTTAAACCTTACTTTTCATATCCATTTTAATTAAAAAAAGGAATTAATAGCTAAAACAAGTTCAGGACTTGCGTCTGATGTGCACAATCCTGTATTTAAAGCTCACAACTTACAGAAACTGGGCTTACTTCCATCGTCTTCAATGCCTTACACCATGCCTTCAGATCCGTACCTTTCCTCATTTTGAATTTACCTCCTCTCAAGGGGCTTAGGATTAGTAAAGATTTGAATGTTCAGAAAATTTCCCCCAATGAACCCTTCTGTGTCCAGAGATAAGACACATTTTCTTTCAGCACTACTAGAGTGAACAAGGCTCAAAGTGCCTGCCCGCACCAATTGTAAAAAAACTCGAATCTCTTCAGTGGATGGATTCTGGCTTGTACAACTGGGTAGGCAGGAAGAGGACACTCTGAGCTTGATGCAGAGGTCTTTATACTGCTGCTCTGAAATAGAAGAAGGTGACAAGAACCCTCTGCCATTCCACATACAATAGAACTGCAGCTATCTGCCTGCAGTGAACACCCCATTTGCATTTTCTTAAGGATGTCTGTTACACTTCTTTATAAACTCTAACTAATAAAAGTAATACAGTTAACTTAATGTGTACTTTGAAATACTAAAGTGGTTCAATATCGTTACTCACTTCCAGAGTAAGCAGTGCTTACACCGCCATCTTTCTCTGCCATTTGACAAAAATGTAGCTAGAGATCTCACAACTGCCCCCCCCCACCACCCGCAGGTTTGCAAATGCAAAGCAGACAGACTTGAAAAGCAGAGTTTTAAAAATACATTTCAATGTGTGACAGAATAGTTTTTTTGGAAGCGGCAGCAATGCTTATGTTTAGCATCTCCTGTTCTCTTCAGGTAATGTTGGTGCTGCTGTAAGACTCTTTCTCCTCTCAAATACATGTGAGTTTAGTTTTGAATACTGAAAAGGGACTGTTAGCACACTGAAGGTATCTCGCCACCCCAAGCATGGTAACAGTGATCATGCAGGGTTCCCAATTTGAGCCAAGTCATGCCTGTTGCCTTCATACAGCATTCTGGAAAACCAGCTCCAGTAGCATTATTGGCACCTCTGGAGCTCCCCTTGCACCTTTGGGACATGGTTGGGACACACATTGCTGCCTCCTATGCCTTTGCCCTTTTCAAATGGTGCTGAAACAGTCACCTGAGTTACTTGGATGGCAACTTCCTTCAATAGAGAGACCACAGCCTTGATTCATGTATGTTCCACCTTGAAGTTGAAAGAGGGGGAAAGGGTGTAAATGGAGCTATAGAATATGAAGATGTATTGGGATTTCAGTCTTCTATGATACAAATGGCTGTAATGTGTACTCCTTTAAAAAGCTGTTTTGACCATTGATGTTTTAAGCGCATTATTAACAATGCTCTTTGCACCCTCTACTAGCCACGTAAGTAAAACTCTTTACCTGTCAACTTGGTACCTGAAAGCTTATTTCACCTGTAGGGTTGTAATGTTCCATATGTAACAAGGCAGAGTAAGCTACTTAACCCTTTCATCTTTAAAACAATGATGAGTGGCCTTGTTTTATTATTGGTATAGTATCTTAAATGTTCACTCTCGGTCTTGGGTTTAGTTCACTGCAGGGATTGTGAAAGAATACTGGGAACCCTATTAATAATAAGCCTGTTTCTAGCCAGGAATAAATGGGCTGACTATTCTTTTTCTGGAATCTCAGAGAACGAGGAAGCCAAACTGGACAAGATGCTTGTTCATTGTGTAAAATGCAGCTGTTGAAGTCACAATCTAAAATAGAAGGCCAATATGTTTGGGAGGAACTTGCCCCTCCCTACCATGTTTTTTGCCTGCCAATATTCTCCCCCCCTCTGAGCTTTTTTTTATGGAGCCAAAATCAACTTGGAGCAAAAACATGATGGGAAAAAGTCAAGATATTCCTCCCAAATGGCCATTTGCTTTAATTGCAGCAGCATTTGGTAAAACAAAGCAGGATAACCTTCTTGTGAGTGCTGCACTGTTACTGAAGAATGGAACATGAATTTCAAGCTTTTTTCAGGGTGGCACTATGGCATAACATAAGGGTTGCTCATTCGTCAACAGAGCTTGGAAGCTATGATTCAGTTCACATTTCTCAAAGCATCAATGTAGGGATAAAAGTGGCAAGTGCAACTGCATATTATCAAATGAAAACAAAATTCATACCTAGTCAGCTCAATTTTTCAAATCTGAGGTTAATACACGTCTGGAGGGAGATAAGCCATACAGCTGCTCTGAGGATCTGAGGTAATTATTCTATTTTCTTAGTTTCAGTCTAAAATAGCTACATTACAGCAGGGAACAATGGCCTGTTTAAGACTAGTGTCTGTTCTGAATTGCTGCTGCTGTAATAAGTTTGGGTCTTGCTACACTGCACTGGTTTAATGTGCTCCCTGGAGGCACATGTCAGCTGAGGGGAACTGCTTCTTTTTGGAAAAAAAAAAGAGCTCAAAAAAGTGCTAAACGGCATGCAGGGGGGGGGGGAAACCCTCCTGCCCTTCACACAATGCTGTTTCCTTGCATGAAAACTGCATGCCAGGAGAGTTATTTTTCTGGGAGAATCTGTGCATAGATTCCCCACGGGGAGCAGCAAAGTAACTCCCCCCCCCCATATATACTTTTTTCATGCAGGAAAATAGTTTGGGAGGGAGGCTGGGACCACTCCCTCCCCCTGGGGTGCATTCTGAGTTTGAGCTCTCTCTTTTTGAAAAGAAGCTGACCTGTGACTGCACACACCAGTGACCAGTGTGACTGAGCATGCATACACCAGTGAATGTCATGCAGAAACGTATCGTGAAGCAAGGCTCTTTGTTTACCTTTAGGGAAGCACTGCTTTATTTAATACTATTTACACAAGCAGTATGATGCTCTTTCAGAAATCTTGGGAATTCCTATTTTGTATAATCCAAGTATTATAAAAAATTCTAAAACTGCAGGAAAAAATCTTAACTACTTGAAGCACCTAAGAATGTAAGAACCCTACTAGGTCTGCCTGATCCAGTAGTGACCAACTAGTTGCCCTGGAGGGCCAGACTAACACATGGGTGAGGCCAAGGCCCTTCTCCTGCTGTGTATCCTAGCACAATGCTCAATGCTAGAACTGCTTGGTGTCACTAGTGAGCTCAGAGGCTAGAGAAGAAACCTGTGTACGAGCATGCCCAGCAATCTGTGCTTGTTGTGAAGCACAGGAAGCAAGTTCAGTTGGAGCAAAAGGGAACCATTTATATCCCAGATTTTAATGTGCCTAAAAACTGTTTGGACTATTAATTGTTCATTTCTTCAATTCCAAGGTTAAGTGAGCAACTCTAAATCACTAGCTAGGTAATCTCTCAAACTCCCATGGCTTGTTTATACATGGCAGGATTCACACTTGTGTGAACCAGCTGATACATGGATACAGCAGCACCTGGAAAGTACTGTGTCATGAGCAGAAACTGATGCCTACCCTTTCTGCATGCAAACACTGCCAGCTCAATTTTGTTTGTGTATAGAAGAAAATGACTACGAGTGGACCCTAAACCTGGTGTTTGAGCAGGTTCGGCAATAATATGCTTAGACTTTGAAAGATTCTTGCCTACTGTCTGCTTAAGGTTACTTTTGAAAATACCTTTTAGAGGAGTACTGTAAGTAAAAATGACTGTAGATAGTCTTTGAGATCTGGACTGTGCTGGTCATGTAGGAGATTCATGAGTTATGGGACATGCTCCCAGAAAGCGCTGCAAGAAGAATACTTCCATGTCTGTCCCCCAGTGGTACAGAATCCTCGGCCATGTTCCCACAAATTAAGCACAGTTGCAGTCAGAAAGCAGCCCTCAAAGGAAGCCAACTTTCTCATGTCAAGCAGTTGGTAACATTCTTCAAAGAAAGATGTAGAACGTTACAGAAGGCCTCCTGTCCTCTTGCAGGGCAGTGGTGCTCCTTACGGCTGGCTTAGGACAATTTTGCAAAGAAAGTGGGACCCATAATTTAATTAGCCTGGCTGCCTAGGTTTGTCATTTGTGGCTTAAAAGAACCAACTTCTGGAAAAATTTCTAGCCTGGCTCCCTTGATTTTCTCTTTTACCTCTGGGAACTGACCACATGAATGTGGAGGATTTTTCTGTGGTATGAAACCATTTGGTTGAGTCTTGTACCATGCAATTTCTAAAGAACAAGGGCCTTGTTAGGGTCCTCTGTGTTTTGGCAGTCACTCAAATTGATTATCACAATCCATTAGATAAACTTCAAAGTAGTGTTGTTTTAAGATCTGTAGCTGCCGCAGAATACACTACTTAGCCTTTTTGTAGAGGTGTGATGCAAGGAGTATATTACACCTGTCTTGGGCATCTGAATTGCCCATCTGTTGCTGGTTGAGTGCAGTTGTGTGCTGGTTCTGGTTTGCCTGGATCTTAGGATACTTTATCTGTATGAACCAGGAAGTTTTCTTATGATCTGTAGATGGGGCTCTATTTCAGGTTCCACATCTCCAGGTTACATTTGTATAGGTACACAGTATGGTGGTTTTTAATTTTAAACTCTGTATGAAGAATAATTTTTCAGAGTTAATGGTGATATGAAAACTAATGAATACATTTTTTCTGTTATCTTATGGTTGTCCTGTTGAAACAAATGAAAGATTTGGCCAAAGATTCTAAAAGCGTGTGAGAGAAACTGAGCATTGCAATTTCTGAACATCTATTGTATACATTACTGTAGGTGGTTTGTAAAATCATGAAATGATATTGCAGTTCTGCAAAACAATGGCGGTACCCAATAAAGATAGGGAGGGGGAATGCCAGCTCCCATATAGGATATGGCAAAGAAGCCAAGAATATTCTGTCTATGACAGAATAGAAAGTAGGTATGGCAGAATAGGCCTTTGAATTAGCTTAGTGTGGTACACCTAAATTGGTGTCTCCTTTGTGAGAAAACACTAACTGAGGGTGAAGCTACAAGTGACGAATGACACTTGAATGGCAAGTGTATTTCTCCCTGTTCACTTGCCCTCCACTCAATCCACTTGCCGTTCAAGTGTCATTCGTCACTTGTAGCTTGGCCCTGAGAGCCTTTAAATGGCTGGCAGGCTTAAGACATTCTATATTTTTGCTTCTGGTGTTACATAGCCTGCAACTTGAACACCAGTAAAACAAGACTGAGGTGAACATCTTTCCCCTCAGGTGCCTCTCTCACTCTTAAATCATGCATGCATGTTTCTAGGTACACAGAGAGGTCCCTTGAAGGGTTTTTTATTTTTTTTCTTGAAAATGATTCTGTTGCAGTAAATCTTGCAATCATCTTAGATCCTCCAAAAAGAAACTTTAAAAGACGAGGAAGTGTTCATCACTTTCCTTCATCTCCAACACAGATAGAGTCCTGTTAATGCAATAGCAATCCCTCAGGTGCTTTGCACTGGATTCGGCGTACCTCAAACAGAGTAGTAATCTTTGTCATGGGTTTGGAAGCCAGCTCTTTAAGCTTCCGTGCATCAAACCGTGGCCTGTGGAGTAAAAGGGGTAAGCGACGCCGAAATGGGAACGCTCCCTCTCTCCTGATTTCCTTTTCATCTCCATGCTGCTTTTTAGCTTTGCTGGTTGTCATCTGGTATAAGATGGCATCCCACATTTTGATAGCTCTTGACTTGATTATCCTCTTGTCCTGACCAGTGTCAGCTTGAGAGCCTTGTGTTATCTTTACTCCCTCTTGTTCAGGCTTGGTTGGCTTGGTTTCTGAAACTGGAAACTGGGGCTCTTCAGATTCTATTATCAAGTGCTTCTTGAGACGAGACCAGCCACTAAGCTTATTTCTGGGTGGCAATGTTGGCTTGGGCTTTGGTATGGTACTCTGGGAAGTAACTGTTGGTGATAACCTTTGTTCACTCCTAGCTTCTGGCAAGAGAGCAGGAGTACTGGCTGTTGATGGGGCAGGCATGGCTGTCTCTGACATGATGTGCTTTTGCGTTTCACTGGGTCTTGCATGTCTCTGGAACTCATTGTGTGGTTCAGGGCCTCTGTCACTTCCTGGCATCAAAGGCGTACTGAACTGAGGAGAAGGGGACGTGACCACCACTTGCTGCTTGGAAACATGCAGTATTGCAACTGTTGTTCTAGTAGGAGATTTGGGGGCTGAAGAAGTTTCAGACTTAGGAGTGATTGGTCTTGCCTGGCTTGCAACATGTGCAGCTGGAATCTGGCTTGGTGGATCTTCTTGGTGTACCTGCAAATGAGGAAATGGGTGTCTATCTTCACTAGCAGGATATTTAGTTGATTGTTGTAACTGGAGGCTTGCTGGTTGCTGACCATGAATAGAAGCATGGGTTTCAGCAATGTGAGAAACCACCACAGGGGTCTCCACCATGGATGTAGGATGAAGAGGAGGTTCAGGAGAAACAAGCACAGAATGCACAGCACTTGAAGGGGACTGTTGTGTGTGCATGTCTGACTGAGGCTGCCCTCTGAGTGGCCATGAGGGCTCAGCAGAGCTCGGTCTCTGGACTGGTGATACGGCAGGGAAGGCAGTGACTTTGAGATGCTCTGAAAGGCTTCTCTGCTCTGTGACACTGAATGTAAAGGGTTTTCCTTTAGGAAAGGGAGAAGACACATGGTGGGTAACAGGTCTGATGGAAAAGCGGGGTGGGAGGTTGATGGTGAGGTGTGTGGTAGTTTCTGTAGGCTTTAGAGAGGAGGAGCGTTCATTGTGCTCTAAGTCTGGGCTGGCTTCACTCACAGGGGACAAGCTAGATCGAAATGATGTGGCTTGCTGCGCTGATAAGGCTACTTTCTTCTTTGCTGCTTTTTTCAAGAGTCTCTGAAGCTTAAGATTGTCTTTTCCTGGCTTTGGTAGAATAGGAGGAGGTGGTGCCTGCAGATGAAAAGAGGCTGGCTCATGGGATGGTGTTACAGTAATCAGCATTTTAACCCCCTGAAACAAAGCAAAATTTTCCATTAGTTGCAAAAAGTTAATATTTGGGGAGTGAGGTTTCTTGAATGATGCCTGAACACATTAGTAAACACCCTTTTCAACACTTGTGAGATAAAATTAACATGAAGAGCAAATGGTTGATATTAATAGCGGCTTAAGAAAACCACACCAGAACTACTAATCTGCATCACAGCCCTCAAATCATGCTTTCCAAAAGCCAGTTCACACATGGGAGGAAACTTAAGTGTTGAGATATCATACATATGTGAGCCAGGCTGTAACCACAATAAAGAATAAAAATATCAGAAAAGTGGGATATAAATCTAAAAACATAATATTAGCTGGCTGAAATACTTATATAGACTTAATGATCAGTGGCTATTTATATTGACACACCATCTGACATTCTGCTCAATGTACAATCCTATTCTTAAAGTTGAACATCGACCCAAGCTAGGAGATAACAAACCTTGTATTTAAATGCAGTTTTGCTCAGTCCACATGTAGCACAGGGGAGGGGTTGATGGGGGTGGGTAAGGGAGGTTGTTGAACCTTTCTTCACTTGTCCCTCTTGTCTGCATCCTGTCTTTCTAGGGCACACTCTTCCTAGTCTGATCTGGATGGTAGGAAAACACATGAGCTTTGGGTAGGAAATCAATGGATGGGTTAAATGCCCCAAATGCACTTAGTTACATACACAATTTTGATCTCTCTCTATATATGAAACTTTTAAAAATATATGAAAGTAGTATAAATTACAAAGCCACTGTAAAATTATATTCAAGGTATGAAAATATGTCACAGGCATCTGGTAGTAATCGTGTTTCAATACGGAGCATGTGCATCAACCGATGGCAGGTATTATGAGACCTGAATAACAAACGCAAGTGTTAAGATTAACATCAGGTACAAGATTGTGTGTTAAGCAGAATACCAAGTAGTGTGCTAATATAACTATTTGCCCATTAAGTCCATGTAACTATGTCAGTCAGCTGACTGACTTATTTCACCCCGCCCCCAAATTTATCCACTCAATCTGTAGTGATCTGGAAGTCTCACAATTTTTCCAGAGTCATCAATTTTCTAAGGGTTTATATCAAAGCAGGAAGATTCTTGGATGTGCCTGTGGCATATTTGCATACATATTATAATTTTACAATGGTTCTGTATGCTGTTATTTGGATACATTGTTTAAAGTTGCATAGAAGTTAGATACAGCACGCATTCCTAATCTAAATGCATTGCTTCTGGCTTGCAACTGCTGTTCCTTGCTATCTGTGACCCATCACTCTTTCCACATGACTAGGCAAGGCTGGGCTTAAAGATGCTGGCATGCCACCATCATGTGTAGCTGAGACCTTATTTCATCTTTGTTGTTGAAATGGAGCCTCTTTGTGTACTGAGTTATCTAAAGGTGAGTTAGGGAACTGGAGACCTAAGAAGCTGCTTTACACATCAAATTTTAGCTTTAGGCAATAGACAGACAGTGTTGAATAACACTTGTCAAAGTTCACTAGGGCTATCAAGTCCACTGTGCTTCTCCTTGGTGATTTGTATGCTTATTTCAGCTGCTGTGGCATGCTGGCCCAAGCCCATTGCTCATCTGATAGCAGGTCCTCTGGGGAGTGGGAAAGCAGAAAGCCGCCACAGAAAGGCAAGCCCTAATATCCTGAAGCTCTGATATGTAGAACAGATGTTTCCACTTGAGCGCACGCAAGTGGCTCGAATGGCATTTGCCAGGGTTGCAGTTTGTCTTTCAGCACAAGTTAATTAATCCTCTGACTTTGGGGCCTTAGCAGAGAGACCTTGGAATGCCTTCTGCAGGGTTATGGTTCCAAATCTCACTTCTAAGGCTGGCTTTTCCTCCAGCAATCAGGGGCATGAGAGCTGCTTGAAAACGCATGGCTGGAGATTGCTTGTGTGGCATGATACTCGTGTGTGCAGCTGCTCTCTTGCTTCCCAGTAATTTGACTGTGGCTGCAAATGCCCCCAAAGGATTGTGATGGCATGTCACCACTGCATGCACTATGTAAGAATCTACTTCCATGCACAAACAGCTTCCATCTAACTGGACACTCAACCTACTACTAGATAGCTGAATGCAAATGTGAGTTGATCCAAGGATAGGTCAGATTTCAATTGCCTCACAAATAACTTCACAGTCACAACCAACATGCAGAGCAGGAATTTGATTTTTTTAAAAATCACACATTCCTCAGAACGCAAATCATGTCTTTATGTTTGATTTGGTAACACTCAAGAAAGCTTGTGCTCTCAGTTCAGAAACAGCACACATCTCCCAATGGGTCAAGAAACGAGCCTTTTCCAGTCTTACAGGTGAAGCACGAAAACAAGAAATGCAGTTCACTTTTTCCTTCCTTTTACCTAATTTCTCAGAATGTTTAAAATCTCATCCATCTGCAGTAATGAACATATGAGAGCTCAGACTGATGTATACCTAGTTTGTCTCTGACAGATTTATGTCTAGTTTGCTAGTGTTCTGTATTGTGAGCACAGAACTTATGCTGATGGGAGTTCCTACTTTAAAGGGGCAAAAGATTGTGTCTTTCATGCAGAAATTGGACTGAAGATCAACATGCTTCTGTTAATGTGTAGCTGAATGCAAAAATGGACTCTGTTATCAGTAAAAACTTTAACAGCATGTGAAAGCAGATTTCTGCTTTCTTTGTATGAATGTCAAATGCCTTTGTTATACCCATAAAATCTAGGAAGGAAAGTTCTCTCTTTGTAAGTGGTAATTGTTAAAACCTTGGCTATTCCTCCCAAGCAAACATCTCCCAATCTAGATAGACTTCAGTCTTAGATCTTTCATGTAGTCATACTGAATATGTTTACACTTCCTACTTCTGTGTGACAGTGTGTTTTTTTCAGCTCCAAACTTTTGCATAATATTTCTCATGTTTGGAGCCAGGGTTAGCCAAAGTGCTCATTTGCCTCTTTTTCCAGATCATGTGACATGCTTCAAAGGTCTATGCAATCTGCCACTCTTTGCCTCCTCTGCATCAGTTCCAGACCAGAATTCTCCATGCATGCTGGAGCAACAAGTATTAAGGACCCACTAGAATTTTATTTGGCTTTATTGAATGGAGTTATTTTTCTCAATTGAATTGGCTACTTAGCAGAGTTACTGTTCAAGGATCCCATAAAGCTTGCAAGCATCCTTAGCTTAAATGAGAACTCATGAAAAAGCCATGGATTACTTAGCATTTCCTTTCAGCTTTGATGCCAGATCACTTTGCTGCCTGGAGCACTGCCATTCTACTGTGTATATTATTTAAGTCTTTGGTCAACTGTATACCTGCAGTTTCAGGAGAATAGAGAATACCAGTGTAGGAGAGGTTATAGGTTGCTAGATGGAAAAGTAATTTGCAATCCTTGACTCAAATACACTATCAGCTGTTCTGCTTAGAGAGAAGAGTGAGATGTGAGGAAATCTGATACTGGTGGCATTGCAACTGATCTGTTAAGGGAAAACTGTACTCTCTTCTTGCAAGAGAAGCTTCTCTCCCCTCCACCCCTTGGCTAAAAAGAAAAAAAAGGGGGGGAAGGAAAGTGCCTAGCTCCACGGTACAGCACAAAGGGATTTTTAGGTGCTCCATCATCAATTTTCCTGATATAATTAGCAAAAGCTTTAGACCTCTATTGACACTGCTTTACCCTTGCTTCGCACTAGTGCATCTAAGGATCACAAGAGAAAAAGGGCATGGGTGGGGCATAACTTCTGGCAAAACCTGGAGCTGACAGCATGATGTCAGGGGTGACACTCTAGGATTGTCTGGGAAATGGCATCATGATATCACTTCTGGTTTTAATCAGAAATGACTTCGTGTGCTGGTGTGCCTACCACCCTGCCCCATTCCAGCCTGGGAGGTTGTCAGTGATTCAGTCTAGTAGTCACATAAAACCATAGTGTAATTAAACTACAGTTGGTATGATCATCCAAATAATGGTCACTCCATTAACTATGGTTTGGCAGGATTACATCAAACTATGATCTGCCACCATGATTTTAGAGTTGGATTACTAACCACAATTAGCCTAAACTAGGGTCTCATGTGATGAACAAATTTAAACATTTTGATCTGATTCCCCAGCACCAATCTTGGCATAGGAGGCAAGAGGGGAGAGGTATGGAAAGAGTGAAGATGATGAACGTGGTATCAAGGCCAGTTGGATCTGAATGATCATCTGAGCCAAATTCTGGTTTCACAAACTAACCATTGTCAAAATATGCTGCTTTGTATTCTGTCTCAATAGAGACAATGTGCTTACTGTTGTGGCAGCTGAGGAACAAAGAAAATTGTGCAGGGGGTGATATTTGTTCTCTTGTAGCCCAGTACAGCAGTAAACTTGGAAATATAGAAGTGTACAGTATGCATCAAAAACTTTGTTTTTGATCGCCTGGTTCCTTTTCTGTTTATCCTTGAAGTTGCAAATTCCATATTTGGGCTATAGTTTGAAATATTGTCTATGCCGGTCTCTGTTACTGACTGGTACCAAAAAAGCACCTGATGACAGAAAATAAATTTGAGACTGTTAGGGCAATGGGGGGAAAGTTAAAAAAGGAGACTGTGAAAATTGCCCTAACTGGGTGCAAGCCTCGACTCCAACAGTGACTTTGGAACTCTCCAACAGAGAGAGCTTGCTGAAGGCAAAGACCAGGCACCACTGACAGCTGCGTGGGCAGGAAATAGCTGCTCTGAGCTGCTCTAACCTGTGTGCTGCATGTTCAGCAGCGGGTGGTAAGAGGCAAGAATAGAAATTAGTGATGGAGAGTAGGGAACTTCCAACAAGGGAATCTCAGCCATAATGTGGATGACTTGGCTGCACATTGTATACTATCAACAATTCTTCACTGTGCTCCCAGCCTAGAGAACGAAGGTCAATACCTTATACACACAAAGTGGTAGGGTGTGATATTTAAGACTGGTTTTCTTTTTTCCTCTAAGGTGATCTTACTATTTACATCTGCATTGGGTGTAGGGAGAGAACTTGCCTGTCATAGGGAAGCAAAAGTAGATAGATTTTAAGGTTTCTTGGCTGCTAAAGGGGAAAAAGCCCTGTTTGATCTGGGATGTGTATGTGTGTTATTCTTTGCTCTCCTTTCTTCAAGTAGGAATACTGTGTTCACTTCACTTAAAGTTGAGGGCTTCCCCCACATTCATGTATATACATCTGCACATCTACTCCTGTCTGCTTTACTAGGATTGGATGCTGGGAAAAACCTACAGACTTGTTGCAAAAATAATACGGAAGTGCACTGATAAAAATATGATGCTTTTTTCATAATTATGGGAAGATGCAATTCAGCCTACTGGTCAGTTCAAATGCGCTAAAGGGGTGGGGGAGGGAGAGTGACCAGGGAATGAAGATGCTGTGGGTAAGTGCATTTGTTATTTAAAGAATAAAAAACATCTAACTTATACATTATCAGAAGACAAGAAGTAAAAAGCAAACAAGGGAAGTGAAGATCTGTTTGGGGAGTGTTAGTATAACAAGAATTTCCTCCTTTGAAAGTCTCTTAAACCTAAAGTCTGATTTGCAGCATTTAATTCAATATCTACTGTTTCCATGTTCTTTCGGTTGATGCTCTGAGACATTCCTCTCTTGATTCAGGAAGGTATACACATGCAACTGTCTTCCTGTTTGTAGGGAAACAGACTGGATAGCCTCTCTAGCAAATCTTTTCTACCTACAAAAGAGATCTTACAACTCTGTATTCTTCTTGCAGCTCGGCTTGGTTCTGGTTTGGACACCCGTGGCAATACCTCTGTACAACGCTGAGGTTCCCTCTCCTGAAAGGGAGCTCAACAAAAGGACCGTCTTCCTTACTATCTAAAATAAGCAACCTGCTACAAAACCTGCTGCTGCTTTCTTCACAGACATGAGCATCTCTCCAAGCTTATTTCTTTTGGACTTTTGACAGCATCAAAACAACAAACAAAATATTAAGAAAACCCTCTCTAGTTCATTGGGCTTCTGTTTGAAAATGTTATTCTATGCTGTTCTAGTTTTTGTAGCTTGGTGGTAGAGAAAGGCCAGCCTTTTTTTTTTTTTTTTTGGAGTTGAGTCTACATGGCTATATTAGTAATCTAAGAGGGACATTTATGTATTTGTTATTAATTTGTAACTTGGGAGCAAGAAATTAAATGATGTTAATTTGAGCACGGGGGAAGTGTGGTAGTTTACGCTTTATCGTAAGAACCTATCTGCCATTCAAAATGGCAGTCCTCACTAGAATTTGAAGGTTTGATGTGAAAAATCTTCCTTTCCAATCACAGTTCTGGAACTCTGACAATGTGTACAATTTCCCCTTATTTCATAATTATAAATTCATAAAGATCTCGTCATATTTGTCTGTGCATCTACCCCCAGTTTTCTCTTGAGTGGCCTTTGTCATTCCTTGACCTGTGGTAAGTAAAAAGCCAATTCAAGTTGATATTTCCCTTGTACACTATCCTTACCACATCCTTGTCCTTGTCATACATCTCAGTGAGATCTCACACCATTTCTGTCAGAGTCACGGTCTCATGGTTAAGAAACGCTTCAGGACATCTCCCCCACCCCTCAAGTGCCTGCCAAATCCACAATGTACTGCCTACTATACCTGGTTCATGCGAACAAATCCTGAAGTCCCTTTTTTTCTATTCAGGTGAATATTTCATTGTCCAAGGCATAAATTTTAAGCAGAGTTTCACTGGAACACTGAAATTTCCTTTGAAAGTACTTGTCAGGCTTGACAGCTGATTCCTGCCAATCACAGCTATTACTTGCTTCTCTTTCCCTCTCTGTACAAAGAAAGTGGCCACCATATTCAGCTTTGATTCTCCTAATAATGAAATTTTGCTTCTAAAGAGACTAGACGGTCTCCCACCCACACACACACATTTACTTTCACTTTTTAGCTTTTTGTGTAACTTGGAATTGTTTTGTAAGCAGTCAATAAAAATTCTGAAGAATATAAATATTTGGCTCCAGTAGAGTCACTTGACCTAAAGCCTCTAGTAATGCTCTTATCTCTACTTTGGAAAGCAGTATTTAAAACAATGAAGGTATTTTCCAAATTCTGATGGAGTAGGTAGGGACAAGAAAAGTCAGTAACAGTAATGGTTCTTGTCGTTTGTGCTAATTATACCTCTGTGCAAGTGTTCAATCATGCATACACTGAACACACGCAAGGGAAGTGAGTTGGTACACTGTGGGTTTTAGTCAAAGCTTCTGGAGGCAGCCACAAGTATTGAGGAAGGTCTGCATATTCATCAAGCAAAATGAAGGTTCCTCAATCACAGCACCTATGTGCATTCAGCTCTGTGCAGGTTTACTGCTGAACAGGCAGGGCCAGAGGCCATGACCAATGAATGCCTGTGGAAGAGACTATGTGCACACTATTGAATGTTTGCATGAGTTATGAATGCTTGACAAATATTCTGATAAAAGAAAGTTGAATTGAGAAAAAGACTGAGAAAAAGCCAGCTTCTTTCATGGATTTCTTCTGGGGAGGAAAAGAATGGCAAACTTTACCATATCCCGATAAAAACTTCAAGTTTTTTGTTTGTTTTAGTAACACTTTCTAAAAAATGAAACCATAGGGGAATATGAAAAAAAAAAACCTACTTGAAATGGTCATGATCTTGCACCAAGCAAGTAGCTCTGCATAAACAAAAGGCCAGATTCCTGCTGGATCAGACCACAGGCCAATCTGCTCTAACACCCTATTTCCTATAAGGGCCAATTATCTCCTCTCCCCACCTTTATAGTAACCCCCTTAGAATACATTATGCTGCTGTAGCATAGTGGTTAAGTGGTTCAGCTGCGAATCAGTACTCTACTGGTTCGAGTCCCACTGCTGCCATGAGCTCAGTAGGTGGCCTTGGGTTAGCTACTTCTCTCAGCCCCAGCTTCCCAGCTGTATTGTGGGCTTAATAATAACACGAACTTGTTCACCGCTCTGGATGAGGCACTAATCTGTCTAGAAGAGTGGTATATAAGCACAGTTGTTGTTGTTGTTAATATTAATAATAATATACATTATGCTGTCTCTTTAGCAATCAGTTGCTTGAGTCAGCCTGAAGTGTAGCGACAAATGAATATATTAAGTAGAAACTACTTTGCACATGTCCTGCCAAGCAGGGGTTTTTTTCTGGGAAAAGAGGTGGTGGAACTCTCAAGAGGGAAATGAGGAAGAAACACACGGGTTTCTTTGAAATAATATTATTTTCAAGCACTATTGCTGAGTATTTTCAAGAGGTGCCAGAACTCCGTTCCACCACGTTCCCCCTGAAAAAAAGCCCTGCTACCAAGTATCTTTAAGTATCTGATAAAGGCTGTAGCACATAAGACAGTAAGACCTTCTTGGAGCAGATGAAGTAGGAGGTTTGCTTGAACCAGCTGGTATATGTTTTATTCTGAAGATGACCAGTCAACTTCCACCTTGATTGCTTCAGCTCTCCTTGTGGCACATTAAGTTCTATCTGTTAGGTGCAAATCCATTAATGAAATGGAGCTATGGAAGAACCTGGCTCAATGAAGCAACCTGGCCTTCAAACCCCTTTCAGTCCTATGTTGCTAAGTTCCTTTTCGGATCTCCATACAATTTTTGTAATCAATCTTGGTGACAATCTTGGGTTTGTTAGGATGGTTCCATTAAAAGTGCCATGGCATTGTACCATTCTTTCAACATGCTTTTCTTGCAAGGAAATGTCATTGATTCACACGCTATAGAGTTATCAGACAGGCTTGCCACAGAGGTATACACAACTGGGAAATGTAGCCAGTCCCAGCTGTGGGTGTACCCATGTAATGTGTTACACCTGTTTTCTGTCACATTCAGTTTCTCAATATATTCTTTAAAATGAAATGTGTGAAGAGATAATTCATATACTGACAAGTACAGTGGTCCAGAAAGTCCATGGTAGTCAAAAATTGGATTTGTAGAACTAAATAAGGCCAAAGCTGGAATTATAAGACTTGATTTATGAAAGGGGGTGGTTGCGCTATAATTAATATATTGTTTTGTGGAAGTATACTTGGACTGTATATGTTACACTGCCTGATATAGCTCTTCAGTGTTCCATTAACTTTACTGTTTAAAAACTGAAATTTTACATCCCGTTCAAACTTTACTGATTCATCTTTCAACTATGCAATGAGTGGTGTTTCTCTGTAAACATTTATTCTTTTAAAACAGTCTGCTAAAGTAAATGGATGACATTTCATAATTCCTTCCCTATATGATTTACTTTTTCTAAGTCATAAACTACTTTTTGCAGGTTTCTACAAATATGCAAACATAAATTACCAGACCAGGAAAGTAACAGAGCTGTATTAAATTGCAGAAAAATATCTAAGGAATCTGTTACTTGACAGATCTGCCTATATATCTTTGCTGAGCTCAAATCAATCCATGATCCCAGTTTAGTAACAGTTTATATTTTGAAAACACATTGAAATAAGGCATTCTGCTTTTATATTTAGATCAGTTTTTGTGTAGTTTTCTTAGACGTTCAGGCAAAATGGATTAAACACTGGCTGGTGAAACTCGAAATTAATAGGCTTAAGCGCATGTAATTCTAGATCATGGTTTAGATTTGTTAGAAGTACCTTGCTCTAACATTAGCTCAAGTAGTAAAATATATCATTTATGTGCTGTTTACAGGACTTTCATTGAGGATTAAGATTCTGCTGTACTATTATGCTTTCTCCTATGCTAAGGGTAGCAGCAGCTGTCACAGCCACAGGACAAGTTTATAGTACATTCTGTCAGTCACAGCTGGCCCCATTCACCATATTATGCCATCTTTTTTTCTGCTGGAATCAGAGCTGGTCATACCCAGCAGGCAGATCAGGCAGAGGTCAATGGATTTCCCAAATCATATTGGAAACTTTGGGGTTGGGGAAGGTGTTATTCTAGTATTTCTCTTGCTGAGTCCAATCCCCACACTCTGACTCAAGATTCTGTGGGAAATTGAGAGCAACTTTGAGATTGATGGCTAGAATCAGGGCTGGCCCAAGCATTTTGGGTGTTCTAGGTGAGGATGCCCAAGCACTCCCCTGGGTGATAGCGTGTGTCTGGGGTCTGAGCCCCAGCCCCCAGACTTGCCAGGGGGGAATAGCAGGAGGCAAAAGGGAGGCAGCAACCCTGCCACCCCAGCCAGCAACCAGGGCCAGAACCTGCCTACGCCAGGGGGAAGGGGCAAAAGGTCAAAGCCTCAGGGGGCTGGAGGGAGCAAGGAGAGACCAGCTAGTCCCACCCTCCAGGGGGAGGAGAGGGGGCTAAGCGGGCCAGAGGAAAAGGGCCAAGGCAGGGGGCATAGGGGCCCAGCAGCAGCCCAAACAGAGCTCTTACCTGGCAGAGAGGAGAAACAGCCACTGCAGCCCAGGGCCACACCCTGGCTAGAGGACGGCAGCCTGGCTCAGGAGGTGCTAGGAGCCAAGCCCCTCCAGGTGGGGCTGCCACAGGCATTCTCGGGGAGGAGATGGGTAGCCCCGCCTGGCATCAATAAGCAGGCAACCCAGAAGCTGGCCAGGGCAGCTCCTCGCAAGCAAATCCAGGCATGCTCAGCAGCACAGAAGCCGGCTGGGGCAGCTCCTCGTGAGCAAGGCCAAGGAGACCTCAGCTGGGGATGGCTCGCATTCAACCCCACCCTGCCAGCAAGGCAAGGAAGCCAAGAAGGGATTAGTGGTAGAAGGGAAACACCTGAGGGAAGGCACAGCTGGGCCAAGTCAGGAGAGGGAACAAGCCTAGAAGGAGGGCGGGGCGGGGAAAGGAAACCCTATATAAGGTGGCTAGGAAGAGCCCTGAGGTGGTGGGTGTGAGTAAGGAGAGATGGTGTGGAGTGACAGCAGAGCAGTGTGAGAGTGGAGGCTTGGAGGAGAGTTCTGGGAGGAGGAGGAGATGATGGAGGATGCAGAGGGTAAGCAGACCAGGTTGAGCAGGCCAGCGAGTGGACTGAGAGGGAGTCTGGGTGATGTATACCGCCCCTCCTTCCACAGAGCAGGGTCCTGCAGTATCCCTGGTGCCCCTCTGATGTCAGGGCTGGCCCAGCTGGGGCCCCGCCCAGCAGCGGCAGCGACAAGCCCCGACAGCGTGCACCCTCCTCACTCTCCCACACACCAGGGGTCATGTTGATAAAATAGTGCCTGCCCTCCTTGCCCCATCCCCACACTGCAGGCAGGGGAAGGCAGGAAGACAGTGCCCATTTTTCTTGACCCCTGTAGCACCAGGAGGCAGGAAGATGGTATCCACTTTCCTGGTATCCCTACAACATGGGGAGGTGGCAGGAAAACTGCACATACTAAATGTTGCCCCACACTTTTTATATTAAAACTGTTTATACACATAATTATTTGAGTGCAAAGACAACTGGTGGGTGCTTGTTGTTTACAACAGATAAAATTCAAGGTGGCTGACATTTCTATAAAAACCCATCCTCTTGAATAGATGGAAAGTTCCTTGGCCTAAAAATAGGTTGAAGACATATGCTGCTTGGTTGATTAACTGTGTTTCCATGTTTGTCATTGGAAGACTTGACATCAAAATTATTGTAAATATCACCGGTAGATAAATGTCACAGGCCTCCTGTGATAATTGCTAGAAATGATGAAACTGAGTTTCTCTGAGTTTCTTCTGAGAAGCAAATTGCAAAACTGTTTTGAGGATGACAATTGGTTGCCATATATTTGAAAAGCAGGAATTTGAATGCACTGGTCTTTATTCATGACTTACACAAAGAAAGTGTGAGCCACTGGTTCCTTGATGAATGGGTGCAACTGAGTAAGAGCTGGCTCACATGAGATTGTGGTACTAAAGTTACTACATATTAATTTCTTCCAGTTAACCCTTCCCCATCTTTCTGTTTGAGGCAACATTATTTATTGTGACAAAAACATTCATGGATTAAAGTTACTTCACTGAATACATGTTAGCGAATATACATACATGGATTCAGAAGGGGAAATTGTGAAGACTAACAGGCTATGAGACACACATTTCTTTGCAAAGCTCAAATATAACAGAGCATTCACAACAGCAGTAACCAGGGATATATAGAGAAAACTCACAGGAAAAGACAATAATCCTAGGAAAACTTGAAGGTAGTAGGAAAAGAGGAAAACCTAGTATGAGATGGATTGACTCAATAAAGAAAGCCATGGACCCTCTTCAGTATTTACCATATGCCAGGAAAAGATTTTCAGTCTGTGTCTGTATGAGATTTGCTTACTTAGAGCCAAAACAGATGAGATGCCTGATGCATAGAGGACACGTGTCGGTTTCCCTCAAAGTTCCACAGGAAGTGTAGTGAGAAAGAACCTCTGCCAGGGAGAAAAGGGAGAGAATCCTTCTCCTTGGCAGAGGTTCTTTCTCTAGGTGTCTCGTCTAGTCTGCTTGGCTCCTCTCGCCACCACCAGCTTCCCTTGCTCCCATAAAAGCAGTCCCCAGTCAGAGAGAGCCGACTGCCGCTGCTAGTTCCCTCTGACCACCATCGGTGCAATTAGCTCCCTCTCACCACCGCCAGCACGCTCGGCTCCCTCTGGCTGCAGAGTGCTTTTCGGGGAGCAAGAGCTGGTGAGCGGAGCTAGCCGAATGGACTAGACAAGACACCTAGAGAAAAACCTCCCTGGCAGAGGTTCTTTCTCACTACACTTCCCATGGAACCTTGAGGGAAACCAACATGTGTCCTCCACGCTTCAGGCGTCTTGTCTGTTTCGACTCTTTCTTACTTTATTTATAACCCACCTTCTCCCTAGTTGGGACCCAATGTGACATGTAATTCTCCTCTCCTCCATTTTATCCCCATGACAACCTTGAGGTTGGTTAGGTTGAGTGTGTGTCACCCAGCAAGCTCCCATGGGACAGTGGGAATTGAACCTAGTTCTTCTAGATACTAGTCCAACTCCATTGGCTCCCTACAATAGCTTCCTCGTTTTCTTTAACATAAGGTTTTGTGTTGGCATGGTAAAATCTGCTAGATAACAGCAGAGATAGGGTGTAAGAAGTGTAAAGGTCGTTGCTGTGTTGTGTGTAAGAAGTACTTGTTTTCCTTATCAATTTTATTCCCCAGGGTCAATTCCTTACAACTATCTCAGCACATGGATGTTAGTAAGTTATGTCAGACTGAGCTTTTTAGAATGGTAAAGGTAGTCCCCTGTGCAAGCACCGAGTCATTACTGACCCATAGGGGGACATCACATCACGATGGTTTTTTGGCAGACTTTTTTGTTACAGAATGGTTTCTCATTGTCTTCCCCAGTCATCTATACTTTACCCCCAGGAAACTTGGTGTTTTTTTAAAAAAATATGGGATGTGAATTATTACTCATAGAATCATAGAGTTGGAAGGGGCCATACAGACCATCTAGTCCAACCCCCTGCCCAGTGCAGGATCAGCCTAAAGCATCTCTGACAAGTATTCATCCAGCCTCTTCTTGAAAACTGCCAGTGAAGGGGAGCTCACCACCTCCCTAGGCAGCTGATTCCACCTTTGAACTACTCTGACCGTGAAAGTTTTTCCTAATATCCAGTCGGTACCTTTGTGCATGTAGTTTTAGCCCATTGCTTCGCATCCTACCCTCTGCTGCCAACTGGAACAGCTCTTTGCCCTCCTCCAAATGACAGCCTTTCAAATATTTAAAGAGAGCAATCATGTCCCCCCTCAACCTCCTCTTCTCCAAACAAAACATCCCCAAGGCCCTCAGCCTTTCCTCGTAGGGCTCAGTCTCCAGACCCCTGATCATTCTCGTCGCTCTCCTCTGCACCCTCTCGATTTTGTCCACATCCTTTTTGAAGTGAGGCCTCCAGAACTGCGCACAATACTCCAGGTGTGGCCTGACCAAGGCAGTATAGAGAGGGGCTATGACCTCCTGCGATTTCGATGCTATGGCCCCTTTGATACTACCCAGGATTGAATTAGCCTTTTTTGCCACTGCATCACACTGACTGCTCATATTCAGTTTACAGTCCACTCTTACCCCAAGATCCCTTTCACATATACTACTGCCCAGAAGTGTATCCCCCATCCAGTATTTGTGCTTCTCATTTTTGTGGCCCAGATGTAGTACTGTGCACTTGTCTTTGTTGAATTGTATCCTATTCACAGCTGCCCACTTCTCCAGAGTATTCAGGTCTTGTTGAATTTTAATTCTATCTTCTTGGGTGTTTGCTACCCCTCCCAATTTGGTATCATCAGCAAATTTAATGAGCAGCCCTTCCACTCCTTCATCCAGATCATTGACAAAAATATTGAAAAGTACCGGGCCCCAAACCGAGCCCTGCAGCACCCCACTGGACACCTCCCTCCAATCTGATGAAACGCTGTTGACCACCACTCTTTGAGTGTGGTCCTCCAACCAGTTCCCTATCCACTGAACTGTCCTATAGTCTACTCCACAGTCTTCCAGTTTGCCCATCAGAATGTCATGGGGGACCTTACCAAAAGCTTTACTGAAATCCAGATAAATCACGTCAACTGAGTTCCCCCGATCCAGTAAGCTGGTCACTTGATCAAAGAAGGAAACCAGGTTGGTCTGGCAAGATCTGTTAGGAACAAAACCATGCTGACTTCTCCGGATCACTGAGTGGTCCTTCAGATGCTTACACATTGATCCCTTTAAAATCTGTTCTAATATCTTCCCAGCCACAGAAGTCAGACTGACCGGCCTGTAGTTTCCCAGGTCATCCTTCCTCCCTTTCTTAAATATTGGGATAACATTCGCTCTTCTCCAATCTTGTGGCATATCCCCAGTCCTCTAGGAGGCCTTGAAGATGATGGACAAGGGTTCTGCAAGTTCTCTGGAAAGTTCTTTCAGCACTCTTGGGTGCACCCCATCCGGCCCAGGGGATTTGTATTCATCCAGTGCAGCCAGATGCCTCTCCACTACCTCTCTGTCAATGTCAATTAGCCACTCAGGTGTCCTGTCACATTTTCTACTATCTCTAGATGTGCCTGAGTTCTTCAGAGAGAAAACATAGGCAAAAAAGTCATTAAGCCTGTCTGCTTTTTCTCTGTCCTGCATCAGAGTTTCTCCATCTACTCCCAACAGCGGTCCAATTGCCTCTTTTACCTTGTGTTTGCTTCTCACATATCTGTAGAAGTTTTTCTTATTGTAGCGAGCCCTCCTGGCCAGACCCTGCTCGTACTGAGCTTTGGCCTCTCTGATGGCTGATCTGCAGTACCTAGTAACCCTCATATACTCCTCTTTAGAGGTCTGTCCTTCTCTCCATTTCCTGAACATTTCCTTTTTCTCCCTTAGCTTATTCTGGAGCTCTCTGTGCATCCACATCAGTTTCTTGGAGCCCTTACCATGTTTCCGTCTTGCTGGGATAGCGAGGGCTTGAGCTTGCAAAAGCTCGTGTTTGAGAATGGCCCACCCTTCACTCGCTCCTTTTCCTTCCAGCACACCCCCCCACGGAATGACTCTCATCAAGCCTCTGAGTTCATCGAAGTTGGCCCTACGAAAATCTAACCTACAAGTCTGGCTACGAACTTCCTTGGCTCCCCACAGCAACTGGAATTCAAGAAGGACATGGTCACTTCCCCCTAAGGTCCCCACCACCTTCATCTCATCTACCAATTCTTCCCTGTTGGTTAATATCAAGTCTAGTATGGCCGAACCCCTTGTAGCTTCCTCCACCTTTTGAAAAAGGAAGTTATCGGCCAGGCAGGTCAGGAAATTGCATGATTCATGACGCTTTGCGTCATGATTTGGATTGGTTTAAATTTGTTGAGTTTTTCGTCATTATTACTGGATTGGTTTAAATTTGGTTGTTGTGGGTTTTCCGGGCTGTATTGCCGTGGTCTTGGCATTGTAGTTCCTGACGTTTCGCCAGCAGCTGTGGCTGGCATCTTCAGAGGTGTAGCACCAAAAGACAGAGATCTCTCAGTCTGTGACACTGAGAGATCTCTGTCTTTTGGTGCTACACCTCTGAAGATGCCAGCCACAGCTGCTGGCAAAATGTCCGGAACTACAATGCCAAGACCACGGCAATACAGCCCGGAAAACCCACAACAACCATCGATCTCCGGCCGTGAAAGCCTTCGACAATACATGGTTTAAATTTGTTGAGTTTTTCAAATTTAAAATACTGATGCTGTGAATCACCTTGAGTTCTATTTTAAGAAAGGTGGCCTATAAATGCTATAAATAAATATATTAGGAAAGCCTGACTCCTGCTGATTTCCAGTGAAGTCACACATGTCCCACCACAGGGTGGATCCAGCTTGTTGCATAGGTTAGCACAAACAGTGGCATTCTAGAAGCCATACCTGGGCTGTACTCTCAGGCCTTGGCAGTACATGCACACAACCAGCTTAGAACGAGCTGAATTCAGGAAGTCAGGTTTTTTTATCACAACCAAGGAGTGCCAATAGGTATGATGTGGCCCACTGTTTCAGGGCTGAGTGCTAAATTCCATCCTGCCTCTTGTAATCAGTGTACTTGATTTCTCATGTATGTATTCTTTAGCTCCATGTGGACTTTGGTGAAAGCAAAATAGATGATACTAGCTCTTATAGGTGTATCCATTTTGCTTGAAACCGCACAGAAAAACCTCCAAAGTATCCCAAACATGATGATTAAAGATTCACATGGTAAGAGCTTTTGGCCTCTTCTGACCTGGTCTGAGTGCTATAAAGCTCTGTATCTTATTACTAGTCCCTTAGCTGTCCTGTCTGTTCAGTTATTCTAGGGCATGTGAAACTAGATCTAAAAATAAAATACAGTTGAGAACACTAGGATCCATGGGCCAAGTTCTTAGGCAGGGCAGGTTTTGGTATCACCATTAATTTCGGGAGAAGTATTTATCAAGCTGGACAAATTTAAATTGTGACCTTTATGTAGGTGGTGGGAAAATGCTAGATTAGAACATATGAAGCTGCCATATACTGAGTGGTCCATCAATTCCAGTAATGGATTTTGAATGGCTGCACCTCTTCAACATCTCCAAGCAAAGAAATGTCTTTCCCAGCACTCAACATCTTGGAGATACCAGAAATGGAATTTGTGACCTTCTGTACATGAGGAGTCATTGAATATCTGGCTTGTCCATTTCAAAGAGTTTGGGAGAGGGGCTTTGAATCAGTGGAAGAGCTTTGCATGCAGAAGTTCCCAGATTCAATCCCTGGCAATTCCAGTTCAAAGGATCAGGAAGAAGGTGATGTGAAACCCTGAGACCCTGGAAAACCAGTACCCATCTGAGTAGACAATGCTAGCCTTGATGGACTGATTCAGTATAAGGCAGCTGCATGTGTGGCTCCCAGAGTTTGGAATGCATTTTTAAATTTTATTTGAGACCAGGATTGTCACTGTTTCAGACTGACATAGCTAGATTGCTTTCACTCAACTAACTACTAAAAGATCTAAGAATGACAGAGATGGGCACAAACTGCACGATGAACTGAAGTTTGTTGTGAACTGGGCTGGTTCACGAAAGCCCATTTCCCATGAACTTCCATGAACTGCAGACAAGTTCTTTTGGTTCAGGTAAAAGCCCAATACCCCTTTCCGTGCCACTGAGAAGCGGCATGGAGTGGGACATCTAAACCCCTGATCAGCTGCTTGTCAGGGAGATCCCCGACAAGCAGCTGATCCAAGCTGGTGGGGGTGATATGCCCTTTTCCTTGCCGCTGTGAAGCAGCACAGAAAGGGGTATTTAAACCCCCATATGAGGTGCTTGTTGTGGATCTCCCTGACAAGCTTCCGATCCAAGCTGGTGGGGACTGAAATGCCCCTTTCCCTGCAGCTGCAAAGCAGCACAGAAAGGGGCATTTAAGCCCCTGATCAGCTGCTTGTTGGGGAGATCCCCGACAAGTAGCTGATCCAAGCTGGTGGTGGGTGAGATGCCCCTTTCCTTGCCGCTGCAAAGCAGCACAGAAAGGAGCATTTAAACCCCCAGATCAGGTGCTTGTCAGGGGATCTCCCCGACAAGCAGCTGATCCAAGCTGGTGGGGGTGATATGCCCTTTTCCTTGCCGCTGTGAAGCAGCACACACTTCTGGCGATGGCAAGAGGCGTGGCATATGCTAATGAGTTATACTAGTAAGTTATGCTAATAAGTTCCTCCAGCTCTTTTTCTACAAAATGACCCCTGGTAACAAGCATTATAAAGATCAAATTTTTCCTGATAATCGGAATAGTTGGGTCTTCCAAAGACAAAATAAAATTATTTCAGGGTGTTTAGGGATTGCATATCCAGTTATGTTTTTGATTTGTGCTGAGTCCCAAAAGTTTTGGATCTTGGGGCACGTCCACCATAAGTGGATATAATCTCCAACTAAGCCACACTGTTTCCAACATAGTGGATTTATTTCAGTATTCATGTGGTGAACAAATTTCCAGAAGCGCACTTGTGCCCATGCAAGTACATTTGATGCAATGTGCTGAAATTGGAGTGATCTTTAGCAGAGAAGAAGCCACATATATAAGTTTTGCTAGCAGCTGATATTCACAATATGTCTGACCAGATGAGAAGCTGGAAGATTCATGATAAGATCTCAAGTACTCTTTTTGAAAAAAATTGCAAAGAGCAACTCTGAGAGGCATGATTCCAACTGGGGCCATGGTGCTGGGGTGGGATGACAAGATTAACTCTTCCCTCTGCACTATTTTCCTGATTTCAATTGCTGCCCACCCTAGAGCTGAATTTGCCTGTTTGCATGAAATCCATAGGCATTATACAGGGACGAAGACTGTGAAAAAAGCATAGGATGGGGGGCAACCTAGTTCTGCTCCAAACCATAGTATCTGTGGCTGCCATTTACAAAACAAAGAAACAAAAATGCAACCTCTAATCTTCCAGTGTATCATTTGGTTTTTTTTTTAATTCTTCAGTGAATTCCTGTAATATTGCAAAACTGAAAAAAGTCAGAGGTTATCCTAGTTAGACAAGAAACAGGACAAGAGCCAACAATGTAAGCTTTGGCTCCAGACAAGGTGTGCAAAAGCTTGTATTTCTTAAAAGAGGTAACAAGATTTTGCATGAGAATCCAAGGAAATAAAATGTAGCACAAATTCATCACAGGTTCCAGAGAAGATGGCATCACCAAATTAAGTAGAAAGTTTAAGATCCTCACATGCCCCCCCAAATGGCATCTTTCACCTATAGGCAGAGATTTAATAACCTCCCGATCTGCACTCAGGGCTGCATTTCAGTTTAGATGTATGCTTTCTACACTGCTAAAAATTAGTGCATACCATAATAACACATCTGTGGGATAAATAGCTTTTCCTTCAAAGATTAATACAATTTGGTCATGTAGACATCCCATTCTAGGCATGACACAACTGCAACTTATGCATTTTTGAGGCTTCCATTAATTCTGGGCCTAATTATTATTGCTGTTTAATGCAAAGCACATGGTGTTGCTGTAGATGTAGAATCAAGGTTTTCAAGTGATTAAGAGATTGGAAATAACCTACGGAACTGCACAGCCCCTTTTCCTTTACTTGCCACATTAAACATGATTATGCATAGCAACAACACTGATTGTTAATCGTGGTTATTGCTAATCCAACTTAATTAGGAAGTGAAATAAGTGTTTGAAGTTGGTTGGCATTTCCTGATTGAGAAGGATCAGTTAATGCTACCTGAAGCCAGCAGATGAGAGGCGCTTACCCCAGAGAAGGGAGAAACTGAGGAGGAGGGGAAGCACGTCCTGCTGGTGCTTACTCTGCAGTTAAGAGAGCCCCAGTGTTATGCCTGCACTGGCTATAGTTTTAGAGCTAGACAGCATCAGTGCATGGAAGACAGAGTCACAGTAACATTCAAAAGAATGCTTTCTGATGCAACCAAGATTGGATTGAAGAGCAATGTGTTGTGGTTTACCTTTTTATACATCAGAATAAGTAGAGCTTCTTATCAGCAGAGATAGGACATGCAGGTTTTTTGAATGGCGTGAGTAGCTCAATGATTTTGCAATTTTGGCATGCACACAGC
Source organism: Eublepharis macularius (assembly GCF_028583425.1). Lineage (NCBI taxonomy): Eukaryota > Metazoa > Chordata > Lepidosauria > Squamata > Eublepharidae > Eublepharis > Eublepharis macularius. The sequence goes on along the minus strand of NC_072791.1, from coordinate 134,199,976 downwards.
ATCTTTTCCAACACTCAAAAGATGACTATAGGCATACACTTTTTAACACTGCCTTACACTACCTCATGATGACCCATTCTGGTGCTACTATTAGCTATTGATGAAAGCTCTTCTTTGCCCATTATGATGCTGCATTAATTTTCTCTGCAACAACCTCAGTCCTCAGCAGTGGATTGCTCATTATAGCCATAAGGAAAAATCCTGGTGGCCCCCAGAGCCCGTGTCCACTCAGTGAGCTGCCACACAGGTAAGTCATGGACAAAGGCCACTTGCCTGCCTAGCCAGGGGGAGTTGCATGGTGGTGGCCCCTTGTGATGGACAGAACTGGCTCCAGCTCCACTTCTCCTGAGAGACAGCCAATGGAAGTGGGTGGAATGCTGGGCCAATCAGAGTTACGAGTCCGTTGTAGGAAAAATACGTCTTTTGGGGAGACTGAGAAAGGTATGAGGTGCTGCTAAGAGAGGAAGCAGAAAGATAGCTGGCTGTAATTCTGTTCTGTTACTTTGAAACTTTTCCTGTTTAACACCAGTACATTATTAGTTAAAAATCCATTCATTCCTATGTTCCATTGTGTAAATAAAGTTTATTTTTGCTTTGTTTAACCCTGGCTGGGCTGAAGTTGTTAGCTGAGGGGAAATAAGACAGGCAGTGTGTAGCAGGGGAACTCCTAGCCTTTACCTGCCTGGGTGGCAAGCAGTATGAAAGGCTTGTGTGTCTGTGAGGTGGGGGTCACCTACAATGCCCCTTGCCAGTTAGGGCAACCAGCCCAACAATGATGCAGACGCTGCAACCAAGTTGGGCACCACATGATGCAAGAAGGAAAGCAGAGTTACAACCCATACCCAGTGAGTTTCAGAAGCCTTCCAAATGGAGCACAAACTGCTCTGCTAGCATGGTAAGAGAAAAACAACTCACAAGAAGCTTTAAAAAGTCATTTTCTTTATATCATAGCTAGTAGTGTGCGGTTGGGTTCCAATAAAGACTTTTTAAAAAAATTAAAAACTTTATGAAAGATGTAGATGAATGGCTGTGCTTCAAGCAGAAACTGTTAAAATGGAAGAAGCAAAGACGGAGTGCCTTAAAGAACATTTCCTAGGGCGTACATATTTGCTGTGTGAACTTTGGTTCATTTTCAAGAATCTGATAGGGATCATAGTAAGTGTGCTAGATAGAATGCTGGTGTGTGTGGATTCTCCTGAAAATTACAGTCAACAGAAGGATTTCTGTCAGAATGGTGTGACTGCCCACTCCACTACAGACCCAAATGCCCACTGAAAAGCTGCTCCTGGATGAAAGAGGACCCACAGGAACCGTATGAAGGGTGAAACTAGAGGTCTGGAGTGGGAATAGGGGATTAGTGACACACACACACACATCCCAGCTTCCTCTTATGGAAATGTAAGGTAGGATCCAATACACTAGGCAGATAGCAGCCTAGAAATAAATAAAGTGATACAAAGGTATGCAAGTGATTAATAAAGGAAGAAAACCTTATTTCACATCAATAGGAATCAAGATAGAAATGCTTACAGTGTCAAGGAAAAAGAACAAAAATTAATCAAACTGAGGAAGAGAGAGAATGTAATCATTCACTGATATTCCCTTCAGGGCTGAAGCAAAATGATATTGGAGTGTGATGAAGGTGATGAACTAAGAGTGATGCGGAACAGATAGCTTATTTGTCTAGCAGTTGAACCATGTGTTGAATGAATATGCAGTAGCGACCCAATGACACACTTATACAAGTCACATAGATATTATAGTGATTATATAGTGTATCAAACACGTTATGAGATATGTGAAAAATCATATGGAGCTGCATTGCACTCTTCTCAAATCAAATCAAATTTATTATTACGGTCCTCGACCAGAAAAGAATTACAGGAATGATCAGTATTACAGAGATAAACTAGAGAATTCCGATTAAAAGATACCTCAGTAACATAATAGATTACATTGCCTTAAAATATTTAAAATGTTTAAAATATTTAAAAATGCTTAAAATTTAAATTTCAGCATATCATAAAACCCAGGTACTATAAAACTATAGTATAAAACTGTCTTTAGTTGGTAGTAAACGAACTCCTGTTCTTTATTGCCATCCAACCACACTTAGCAACCTTATGTGTTATGTCCTGGGATCTATCCGAGAGCATTTTTGAGAGTAGAAAAGCTCTTTGTCTACCTGGATGGGCAGAAAGTATAGGCCTTATGTAAACTTCTCGAAGTTGCATATGTATTTTGCAGTCGAAGATGTCATGTTCTAGTGATTCTATTTTCCCATCACCACAGGGACACAGGCGTTCTTCCAGTGGCGTTCTTTTGTATCTGCCTTCCAGTACAGCTGATGGGAGAGCGTCCCAACGCATTAACGTAAAGGTTCTCCTGTGTTCGTGATTGGCAAGGTTGAAAAGATAAGGCATAGGGGTTAGACTAACCATGGGGTCAGGATCAAACAGTAACACCTTGAATCTGTTCAAGTCGTGTTGTCTCTTGACCTCTATTATTCTCTGCTTAATGGCCTTTTTGGCTTGATTATAACCCATACTGAGCAATAATTGCTGTGATAAGCCATAGGAGGCTAGTTTACTACCTATCTTGCTGGCCCAAGATGGTGTACAATGATCAGTTAGCATTAGATTTACAAGTCCTTTAGGGAAGAAAGTTAACTTTAACCAATGAAGAATTGCTGCAATCCATAATCTGGCCTCTACTGTTATCAGGCCTGAGTCCAGTCGGACTGCAGCATTTGTAGTACAAAGGGGGACCTGAAAAATACCTCTCAGAAATTTTGATTGTGTTATTTCCATCGGGGTACAGTTGGATTTAATACTAAGCAGAGCTCCATACGTTAATTGGGCTAATGATTTTGCAGAGAATAACCTGAGCGCAGCTGTCAGGCATCTGCCTCCCTTGGTCCAAAATCGCTCCGGCAGACTTTTGAGCACTCAAGGCAACATGGGCAATATGCGCATTGCTCGACCCATTCGCCTGGAAGACCACACCCAGATACTTAAAGCATGGTACTTGCTCCATGCGGACTGAGTTCAGGTTCCATGAATAAGTTCTGGGTCTCTGGGCAAAGACCATTATCTTTGTTTTAGCACAGTTGAGCTCTAGAGTGTTATCCCGGCAATACTGCATAAGTGAGCGCAAAGCTCTCCTCAGACCTGTAGGAGTCCTGGAGAGTGTGACTGCGTCATCAGCATACAGAAGCACAGGAATATGCCTGTTCCCAACTTTCGGGAGATGGAAGTCTGGCTTGTTTAAATAGGATACCATATCATTAATATATAAAATGAACAGAAGGGGGGCCAGTATACATCCCTGTCTGACTCTGGTTTTTCTTCAGATCGCATAAACCTTGCACTCTTTTCCTGCGCTCTTTCCTGACTAGGGTAGCTAATTGAAGAGCTCCAAATTAAGGAACCCGCCCTCAGACACTAAGAACATGTCACGTGTGTCAGAACATTAACAGCACTTCAGACTGTACAATCAGACTGTATTAAATTAAAAATGCATTTTGCACTTTTGGCACATCTCTTCCTTTTCATTACTATTTCTACTAATACTAAATAATGAACAGTTCCCAGAAATAAGGAAAGGTGGCAAACCAAGCTCAGACTGAGAGTGATTCTCTGGGGTCTCAGGCAGTGAACTTTCATAAACTCCTTCTCCACTGGTCAATTTCACCAGTTCAGTTCCCATACTGCAGTGTTTTTTCATGACCATGTGCACCAGATTTGCCGCCATGAGTAGTCACTCCGGCTACTACAAGGATTTTCTGCAGCTTTCCTGGAAGCACGATTTTTTAAAACATCCGTGTTCCAGTCTACTGCTTCCCCATGCACACTCTCTAACACCTCTTTTAATGTGCCACTCTCTTCTGCCCCCCTGCCAGCCCACTTCATTGTGATTGGCTACTCTTGTCTAGCCAGCCACTTCATCTCCACCCACCTCCTTTTTAAAAAACTTTTTTAAAAAACTCCAGCGCAGGACTGATGAATCGCTGGTTTGAAAGCATGCAGGCAAAAGTTCCCTTTTTATTCTTTCTGCTTTGGCATAGGAGGGAATATTGTATAGGGGGAGATATGCCTCCCTCACCCAAACTTGTTCTCCCTCAACCTCATCCATGTACATTTCAAGCCAATACAAACCTCATGAATTAGAAAGTCGCCCCCTCCACTTGCTTTTTGCAATAACAAACTGCCCCCAGAAGATTACTGCCCAAGGAGGTTGTTCCCACCTCGAGAGAATTAGCTTGTTTTAAATGGAGGGGGGCTACTTGGACTCTTCATGTTTTCCCCATCTGTGGATATTACACAATGGAAGGAAAGCAAGCTCCTTCCCCCACCCTCTAACAAATGGATCAACAAAGGGAAGGAGGTGGAGAGGCTAAAACCCAGAAAATAGGCTGATCCAGCGGTCCAGCGATACATCAACTCAGCGTATGCGCAAAAAAAATAAAAGAAAGGCGGGTGCAGAAAGGGCTGGTACTGTGATACCACAAATTACGGCATCGGTGACGACAGCCCCAGTCCCTCATGATCCTGACTCATTTGACATGGTGCAGACTTAAAAGAAACCAGCACACCAACCAAACACGAGAGGTGTGAATAGCCACATACAAGCGATTCCATGCCTTTCGGCTTGATTTCTGGGATAGTGAGGAGTTATGCTCCTGGTGCAGAAGGGGCTATAGATGCAGGCAGTCACTGAACCTGGGACATCCTCCGTGCGGCATGTTCTCTACCACTAAGTCTTTATGATGACATACCAAAAGAACCCTCTTATCTGGGGGCAGGAAAGATATCAAGATGAAACGCTTCCCTGAATTGAGCGGTACTGCTACTTATGCAAGAAAACAATGTATATGCATGTGGTGGTAGAGAGTGCCTTCAAGTCATAGCTGACTTATGGCAACCCCTGGTGGGGTTTTCATGGCAAGAGACTAACAGGGGTGGTTTGCCATTGTCTGACTCCGCAACCCTGGTCTTCATACAGGAATACTATACTCACTAACTGCCAGGATGCTAGGCTGTGCCCATTTTCTTGTCCTAAAAGTGTATGCATGAGAAATTCATCAGGGTCTGAAGTCTAGTGATATTACAGGTCTATGGGACACATGAGGAAATCTGATACTTAATAGAGAGACTTTGGGGGGATGTGAAGAAGAGCAGGCCAGTCAAGCCTAGATGGTTATGTATTGCAGAAGCACCAGTTCTCAAACTCTGCTGCTGGGGATGATTTTGTTGCCAATTCAATATCTGAGCTAATTTGTGAAGGGAACATAGGGAGAGATGGCAATAAATCGGATGAAGAATCATACAATCAAAAAGTGCACTAAGCACAGGCAAGCTTGATCTCATCAGATCTCGGAAGCTAAGCAGGGTTGGCCTTGGTTAATAACTGGATGGGAGTCCTCCCCAAACAGACTGGATTTCTATGCAGAGGTAGGCTATGGCAAACCACTTCTGTTAGACTCTTGTCTTAAAAACCCCAGCAGGGGTCACCAGAAGCCAACTATGACTTGAGGGCATTTTCCTCCATCAGATACTGCATTAAGGGTTCAATCCTAAACAGACTTACTAGGGAGTAAACCCTATGGCGCTCGATGGGACATAATTCTGAGCAAATATGCGTAAGGTTGCACTGCACAACAAAGGCTGCATCCACATGGTGTGGATCTTCTATTTTGCATTCACTGCAGCTGCACACGGTTTGCTGTGCACTTTCCTCTGCCAGCCACCATCACCCTCATGTTTCCTCCTACAGTGCCATCAGAGGGCTTTAAAAATCATAAATTTCTAGTGTTTGTTTTTTAAAAAACAAAAGGCTTCTGGTGGCATGGCAAATACAAGGGGCTGGCAGAAGGGAAAGAGTGCTAGTGTGGGTGGGACCTCTGAAAATGTGTGCCTTCCTGTCCACGAAGTGTTGTAACATGCTTGGACTGTGCTCCTCCCAAAAATATTGCTGTAAAGCAGATTTGGGAAAGAATATGCTGAGGACAGGAAAACCTGGAAAGTGGACCATTAGAGGGCAGTATCACCTGAGGAGCCCAGAAACACACACTCCCGTTTGGAAGCAAAGTGGAGAAAAATGTCCACGAATCAGCCAAGGATTTACCATTCATCAAATGACGCCAAATATCTAATCGATGCTTTCAGCGGCTGAAATGAAGCCAAACACTTGTGATCCAGACCCTTCTGAAGTGAACTGCGTTGGGGAGACTGCAGTTAAAGCTTACTAGATGAAGGTCACCCATTTTGGCAGGAAGTTGCAATGCAAGTGACATCTGTTATTCTTTTCATAATGTTTTTAATGCATTTTTGTTCTTCTTTTTCATTTCTTTCCAATCCTACTGTCCAAGCAGGAGACCAGCTGATCTGTCTGGCAATGGCTCCGTGTTAAGTTTCTCCTGTACTCGCATCTGCCAATGCACAGACCTCACTCCTCCAGCCCTCTCTTGTACTGTACAGAGCTGCCATATGAGCACTCAAAGCAATCCATAACAGGCAGCAAATGAAGGGTGACTGGAGAATACACTTCCCTGTCAAACACTGCAAAGCAGAGCGTGCAATTCGGATTCTGAAAGCAAGAAACACCACTACCGCCTTATTCGTGCTTTGATTTCTTTCTGAGTAAACGTAGCACTGCTTTGAAAAGTGCCAATGCAAGACACTTGCAGGCGAGGAAGCGTGGCCAACGCATTACGAAGCTATTCCTACATACCAAGAAAATGCATCACGGAAAACTGCAGATTTGCTACAAACACGCCTCATCAAATAACACAAGTTATTCCAAACCACATCTAAAGCAGTAAATCAGTTCTTTTAAGGACCCCCGCCCAACACATACCGCTGAAAATGGGAGGAAGTTATTTTTACGTTTTCTTTGCTAATCAGCAAGCTAATTCTTAGTAAGACCAGTAAGTCTGGTTTCCTGCATATTTATTTATCCTAAAAGGAAAGGCTACAATAAGAGAGGCGCTGTACTGGAAATGGGGATGGGGGGTGCTTCATTACCTGCCGAGTGCTACTGGATGGTTAAAGGCTGCAGCTCGCCGCTCCCGGCTCCGCGTATGTAAAAACCTGTCGGTGCATCCTTGCTTGGACTCTTCCCATCCTAGTGAGGGAGGGGGGAGACCGATTCCTGCCCAAAATAAAACCTGCCCCACAGCTCCTGACTTAAGGCCTCCTCTGTTCTCACAGGCTGCTTGCACGGAGGTGTCGACCCCTCCGGGTGGCATGGGGCTACGCTGCAGAGAACCCTTGCCAAAAGGCTCTGGGGGAGAGGCGGGGTGGTGCAACCGACCGGGAAATGGAAGGTGCACAGAAACAGGCTTGAGTGCCTAAAAACCTGGAGTGGAGGCTCCGCGGCGGTGCTCCGTTCCCTTGGTGGCGACGGCCCCCTAGTGGCAGAGAGGCACAACTGCATGGTCCTCTCAACTCGTGTCGTCCTATAAACTGTTGCAAAAATAAACAGGAATCTTGAAGTTTAACAATAAGAATTAAAAAGTTACGCGAGAATAAAAACTATTTAGTTTTTAAGGTGACACAAAACTCCTAGTTTTGTTTTGTTGTTGTTGTTGTATCAGATTAACATGGCCAGTCCGCTATTCCGGTGTAAACTGTTGCTGTTAACTCAATGGGATCCTAACATCTCTAGTGTTACCCCCAATCTTGAATTCATTCTCTAATGCGGCCTGGAGAACCTAGCCTTTCCTGGATTAATCAACCCTTCCGTGCAAATGCGGTTTTCTGCCTATTAGTTGTTGAATGTTTGTATATTTTAAAGATGCCTCACATACTCTTGGCAGCCAAAAGTCATAAAATGAGAACACATAGGAGGATACTTTGCCAGGATGATTTTCTTATTTGTTCATGATTTCAGATTAGCCGCCAGATGTAACAGAGTACTTTTATATCAGACAGCAAACTCAAAGTACCAATTGTTTTTGAATTTTTGACAGGGAAAGCTGAGCAGCGTTTTCCGTCTATTGAGCAAGAAAGATTGTGCAGAAATCTGTGGTTTTTCCTTGTTGCTAGAGCAATGTGATTTCATAGATTTGGCTATGTATGCACCCTTCCTGAATCCCAGCACCATCCCACTGCCAGTGGGCTTTCCTCAACCCTTTTAGAATAGCAAAGAACTCTTTGGCATGGCTTACAACAACACGTGCAGCAAGTAATGTGATTGAGGCTGGAACTATACTGGGCCAATACAGAATTTGTTAAAAACCCAAATCGCCCTGGGCTGCACTCTTACTTGCTTGCTTGTGTGGATCCAGCTCTTTTGCACTGATCATCTCTCTTTAAATTTTGCTTGCCTGTTTGGGTTATAAATATAGAAACCTAAGCCATACATTTCCCCCCCCCCAAACATATCCCTCCCATCTTAGCCTGGTGCAGTTCCTTCAGCTGCTCCTATACTTGGTATGACCTTTTCCCATCCCCCAACCCAGCCCTTTTCAATCTCTCTCCCTTTCCTTGCTCTTCCCCTCCCTGGTGTTGTGGTGGCCAATGGGCTTCTCTAGAAGATCAAATGTCGCTATAACAGGAGGACTTAATCGCCTGGTGAGGTTTGCGGACCCTGCAGCCTGCCCCATTCAGCACAGAGAGCTCCTCGCTTCCCTCAGCTTCCCCCTTTCAGGTAAGGAGGATATTCAAGCAAGAAGACAGAGCAGGTCCGGAGAGCAGGGAGGGCTATGAGGGATATGGGCAGAGTAGTTCATGGGCCTTGAATGAGTTTTCAGGGTTGCAGCATCCATCTGTTTCCTGTTTTACCTGCCTTTCTTCTTACCTATTACTTCAAGTTTGTATTTAAAAAAACCCCTGAGGTCCATTGCAGGAAACAATTGTGCCCAAAGCAAAGCCTGTAAGTGAAAAACACATACAATCTTTTGCGGCTCTTGAGATTGTCAAGAAAAAAATGTTCCACATTCACAAAATACACTAAAAATCTGGTAATACTGACCCAGGTTTTTTTTGGGGGGGGGAGGTTCCCTATGACCTGGATTCAGTTAGAAAAGGATGGGCAGAACATAGTGCAAAAGTAATGAAAAGAAATCCTTTTATGTCAAGTGGGGCATCCCTTGATAATGTGTATGGCTCTCAGAAGGGAACTGAAGTCATACTATGGCAAATTTGTGCAGTTTACTATCCTGTATACAGTTAGCCTTTTTAAATTGCATTACTTTCATGGAAACGTTAATCAAGTAAGAACTATGGTGGCCTGATTTTGGATGGGGTCATTTTTGTGGATTCAGCACTGTTACAGAACCAAGCTCATAGGTGCACCAAAGGATGATTATTTCTGAGCTTTAGTTCCCTGACTTGGAAGTGGCTAAACTCCAGTTATACCTAGCATACCAGTTAGGGATCATTACCATATATGAATACTGGTGAAAATGCAATTTGTGAATATACAAGAATATGTGTTCTGTGTGGGATGCTAAGAACTGAAAAATATATGTGTGAATCAGGTCTTAGAATAGTTTGACATAATGACTAGGATGTATTAGGAGTAACCTCTTGATTAGTTTGTGGGTCAGTCCAACTTCTAAAAGTGGATCACATCTAATGGGGACAGCAATGTACTGAAAGGCATTTTTGACATTTAAGCAGTTTTATTGGTTAAAAAATGCCTACTTTAGTTGAAAATAATGGCATAGAAATGTTTTTGTGGTAGGAAAGGGCCTAAGTACGAAAACTCTGACTGGACTCTACATGTGGCCTTTAAAAAAAGTAGAACCTCTCTTATAGCTTGTTTGATGAATTTAATATGGTCTATCAGTTTGTTTTGTCTTCAGAGATGCTGAGGTCTTGCAGATTACTATTATACAAATAGACAATTGGCATATTATTATATGTTTTTATTCCTGTTTTTAAAAAGTGGAGTGGAGAATGCCATTTGTATCCAAATGCTGCTTTTCCTATACTAGATTATGATGTCGGTCAATGATCCTTGAACATGACATAACACAATATTAAGGACTGGTGCACACACTGCAGCTTCCATGCACAGGCTATTTAAATCATTCTGTATGACAGCTGCCCCCATATGGCAAATAGTTTGTGTAAGCAGCTTGCTGTGTAGATTGGGCAACTTTCTCAATCAATACCACTACAGACCTTTTTTGGCTGTTTGTGATGGTATGAAGACAATGGCACATGAGGACTGCCACCATAGGGCAGCCACGATGTGTGCACCAGCTCTCAGCCAAACTGGAAACGTTCTCTTCTTGCACTAATAGAACTGATGGTATGAAACACTCCGGAGCACACCTATCACTATAAAGGAGGCATTGGGCGCTACAGCACCTCCTCTCCAACAAACTCTGAAGTCTCAGGGATCAAATTGATTGTGACCATCATGGGACTGTGAAGAATTTTCTCATAGGTCACACACATTAACTGGCAATTTTCAAGAAAGGGCAGCACCTTTTCCTGTGGCACATGGCACAGTTCACTTGCAGGAGCCATTATGTGTGAGAGAGATTCATTATTCTACAGACCCCAATGATGCCATTTTGCTCTTCTCTTGTTGCTTCAGATAGCCTAGACAGTCTCTCAGGGGAGTGTTTTGGTGTATAGAATTGTGCTTCCATGCCATTCATATCTGTTCTGTAAATCAGCGATTCACTGATGCCTGACAATGGACACTTTGGTACAGAATATGATGGCTATATGATTTATGTAGCCTGTGGCTTATAACCATAGACAATGTGTTCTACTGACGCATTTATTTGTATGCAGAAGAAATTTTATCCCCCACCTTCAGTGTTCCTATCCAGCCAAAATCTTAACAGAAACATCACCAAGCATTCCAGCAGAGGGTGCAGCTGCATTAAAGAGGATGGAGATAGTCTTCCAAGTCCTCCTTATTCTTAACAAATTCTGTACTGGGAGACAAGAAGTGTATGAGAGCCAAGCTACAAGTGACGCCTGACACAGGTTGGACACTTGTCAGCTTCCCTCAAGTTTTGATGGGAAATGTAGGCGTCCTGGTTTTACAGCTTGGCTCTCCATTACAGCTGCAAGACCAGGATGCCTACATTTCCCACCAAAACTTGAGGGAAGCTGACAAGTGTCCAACCTGTGTCAGGCGTCACTTGTAGCTTGGCTCTGAGAGGCCAGAGGGACAAATGGATGGGATTAGAAATGAGAAGCTTGGCTTCTTTCTTTTTTAAACTCTGGCTGTTGGTTTCTTGATCTCAAATATAGAATCACATTTCAGCCGGCTAAATGGTTAAAAAGAATTTCACTAGGATAGGGAGAGAAGATGGAATAAGCGTAAAGAACTACATACTAGATGTTGTTAGATATGTCAGATTGACTGGAGACCCAGTCATGGGAGAGGATCTATGTGCCAATAGGTAGATGGGTAATTTAACAGCTCCCCCCCCCCACCCGCTACCTCTTTACCAGATTGCTACCTTCCTGGCCTGCTTTTCAATTCATGTCTATTTTCTTTCTCTGTCTTCCCCCCCATAATGTTGCTGCCTCACCTCCCTTGTATGGCCAAGGAGACGGAATGATTGATAGGAGGAAAGCTATTTTCATAAATGGTCTCTGAGGTGTGAGGGAGTGAATTCAATCTATCAAGCAGAAGATGGGTACATTCTCAGCTGTTAAGAAGCTCCTGCGGAGACAGGGACTCTGTTTTTTAAGCCAAGATTTGGAATAGATTTAGGCCAAAAGGAACATTATACTTTAGAGCGGGAGACAGGTTGAGGAATTTATGTGACAGAATCATGAATCCACTTTGTCTGCTTCAATTTGGCTCAGTAGTGTTGAACATTTACTTGTAATTCCTGCCCTTCATAGATGACCTAAAAGTAATGGGTTTATCTGAATTTTAGGAGATTCTTTTGAATTGCTAATAAAGTGCAACTGCCTAATCACTATTATTCTGTTGGTGCTGTTGCTATTTTCTTTAAATGTAATGAACACCCATTAGGTTAAAACTCAATTAATAGTAAGCTAGTACAAGGAAATTATGCTTTAAAGTGACTTCTACCTTAAGCTATTTTTAAAGGGTAAGTCTTCTAGTGTTTCTTGGAGATCAGCAAATGGAGACATCTGATAGAGCGGGACACGTAATGAGTTCCAAAGAATTCCCTGCCTCAGATCACCAAAAGAAGCGGAGCTTAATTAGTACCAAGGCATAGACATTAAAACGAGTTTGGAGCTGGGTTTCTCATCATGCTCTTCCCCCAAAGAGATCTGGGAATTAAGGGTAGACAGTCCGCCCCAAGATATTTTACTGCCCGTTGTGTCTGTATTGTACAACCCCTGCAGTGTAACAGAAGGTATGGGGTATACCATTCTCAGATTGTGCACAGGCATGCAGAATGTAACAACTACATCTTCTGCAGTTCCTATCCTTGTCACGTAATGACACGTTCTCAGAATACTTAGGTAGAAATTGAGGTAGTTGAATAGATTTGAAAGAGATCTAAATGCATAATGTAGAAGGCATCACCTTGTAACCAGTTTTGAGTGCTTCAGCTATGATATGTTTGAAAAATTAATAATAAAAGAATCAAGTCCCTCAGAGTGCCTGTAAACATTGCCCTTCCCTGCTAACTAAACTTATCCCTAAAACTGATGTTTGGAGTAAATCTTCCAGACAAAACTGAACACTTGCATTTCCCATTTTACCAGTCTAGATAGTAGGGGATGAACTGGCTGATCAAGATTTCCAACATGGTGTTTAAAGAGGGATCTCCATAGCAACCAAACCACAGTTTATACAGGCCTGTGTGAATGTGTAAAGTGTTATTAGGTCTCAGCCAATTTGCTGAGGTTTTCAAGGTGAGAGACTAACAAAAGGTGGTTTGGCATTGCCTTCCTCTGCATAATGACCCTCATTTTCCTTGGTCTCCCATCCAAGCACCAAACAGGGCTGACTCTGCTTAACTTCTAATGTCTGACTAGACTCAACTCACCAGGCCCATCAAGGTCAGGGTTTATGGAGACCTAGAGGAGTCAAAAGTAAGAATTGCTGGGAATGCTTTGAAAATATTATTAAATAGTTTTAGAATATAAGACTTTCCTGATGTAACAAGCTAAAAATGCATTAATGATACCAGTTTTATAAGAGTGTGTTAATGAACCTCCATTTGCTTTTCATATACCTTTCAATTCAAAGATGAAGCCTTTGAGTATATGATGGTTCTTCTTTGTCAGTGCATCTCTTCGTTAATTGGGTTTAATTGAACTTGTGATGACCCATATCAGACCATTTGGATAATTGTGGTTATATCATATTTCTATTGAGATTGTTGTTATTATAATTGATAATAAGTAATTCTGAAGTATGATATAACCACAATTATCCAAATTAACAACAACAACAAATAATTTATACGGTGCCATCAATGTGCATGGTGCTTTACAGAATATTAGAAGACAAGTCCCTACCCCGAGAAGCTTACATTATTATTGTTACATGATATTGTTGTACAGTTTCTGGCTTCTCCTCACGTCCATCACGATGAGGCCATATTTACCAATCATTTACCAAATGTAATGAAGGTCACATCCTAAGGAAGATGTATTCCATATCTGAAAGCAATTTTTTTTTTAAATGTAAAGAATTGTATTTCCTACTACTTCTATGAAATATGTATTCAGTGAAAGTAGTGGAAGACATCCAAACCGAGATGCCCCACCCAAGTAGAGCTGAGCATGGGCATGAAAAGAGAAAGAAAAAGAACATGCCCCCATAGATCTTTACTTTCTGCAAAAACACACTGGATGGGAAGCTGGGACAGACAAAGCTGCTCCTGCCTCTGAGTAGACATGGGCACGAACCAGAAAAAAACCAAACCATGGGGTTCATGCTTCGTGGGGTTTCCACGAACCAGGAACTACGAACTGGCACGGAAATGGGCCCAGTTACGAATCAGGTTATGGTTTGTGGTTCGTGGGGTTTAAATGCTGGAAAGGGGCATTTAATCATTTAAAGGGCCCTTTCCTACCTCTTGCAAGGGGCAGGACCCTTTAAACTATCAGCTGGCAGACGGGGAATCCCCCCCTGCTGCCTACCAGCTGATAGTTTAAAGGGACCTGTCGCTTGCAAGGCAGGGCCCTTTAAACGGCCCAAACCAAAACCCGCAGCCCCCCTACCCCCTACCCCCAGCCCCTCACCCTCCAAGCCCCAGCCCCCCACTTACATTCCCTCTGATGCTGGGGTGGTGGAGGCCTCCTTCGCCACCCTGCAGGCCCACGCAGCAGAGGAGAAGGCCAGAAACGCCCTTTCAGCCTCTCAAATGGCAGACGCAGCTTCCATTTGAGGGGTGGAAAGGGTGTTTTCGGCTTCTCCACTGCCCTGTGAGCCTGCAGGGCAGCAGAGGAGGCTGAACAGGACTGTGGCTGCCATTTGAGGGACGGGAGGGCCCTTTTCAGCCCATTGCCACACAGGCCTGCAGGGCAGTGGAGGAGGCCTCCACCACCGCAGCATCAGGTGGAAGGTAAGTGGGGGCCTGGGGCTGGGGCTTGGGAGGGGGGTGAGGAGCTGGAGTGGGGAGGTTGGGGGTTGGGACTGGAGGTTGGGCCATTTAAAGAGTCCTGCCACTTGCAAGCGGATGGTCCCTTTAAACTGCCGCTTGCAAGTGGCAGGAAAAGTTTAAATGGCCATTTCCACTGGGGAAATGACCATTTAAACTGGCCCTTTAATATGAACCAAGCAAACCAGTAGTCCAGTTTGTGGAAGTTTGTGGAAATGAGCGTCCACGAACTGGGTTGGTTCGTGGGTTTTTTTGGTCCATATTTAGGTTCGTGCCCATCTCTACCTCTGAGCACATACACAAGAGACCTTTCCTCCCAAACCATTTTGATGGTGAGTGCGGTCACACATTAAACTCCAGTAGAGTCGGAACTTTGCTACACATGAGTTTAGAGCATGTGGGACCAGACCACCATCATTTCTTTGAAAGCGGTCCTCCTCCTCTTTACTAGCAGCAGTGATGCCATAATTAAGTTAATCAATTTGACTATGTGATGATGCCACCAAAAGCAAACAAAACTAATTTAGAGTGATGACACGGACCTCACTTTGAAGCATATGTGCATGTGCAGGGCTTACACATGCAGGCTATGTACGTAGAGCAGGGGGTGGGATCATGTCCACTGGCTGCATCTTCCTCTACAAGGTTTATGTCAGCTCAGAACCTATGTGTGTACAAACTGTACATTCGTAGGGTCAGTCCACACAATCAAGAACCATTGAAAAGCAGCATCCCTGGATGCAGTTTGTACATGAGTGGGCTCTGCACAAATGTGGGTTGTAATGCACTTAAGTAGTTGCAGGGCTTGTGAGCACGATTCTGCTTCTAGACCCACATTTGTCATATGTACAGTGTTTAAATTAGCTTTACCATCAGCGATGTGATCATGTAGCCAGATTAGATTGGCTGTATGACTGCATGGCTGTTCCTAGGATAGAATAAACAACAGAATGGATAATTGGGGCTGCTCTCTCTGAAACTCTGTTGCCTCCATGCTAGGTACTGGGAGGGCTCCATGGGAGGTATGGGAAATGGTGTCAAGAGCCTGCATAAATATCTTTGGTATCATGTTTTTCAAGGAGGAAAATGTTAATGAAGTGCAACTGTCTTCAGCACACTGGCTTGGGTCCAGTCTAGATTTCCAAGATGCAAGGAAGGGTGTGTGTGTATTTTTGCTGGTTCTTTCCTCCCATATCAAGCCAAAACGCCCTCTGAAATGCTGCTTCTTGGGGAGGGGTGGGGCGGGGCTGGGGAACAGTGGGGGGTGGGTTAGAGGTCTGAAATCTCCTGCCTCCTTGCGCCCATGGAAATTTAGACAGCACCCAAGCCAATAATTGTTTCTAAGCAATGAGCAGAAGAAAACAATTATTTGTCCTGTTAATGTTGCATTGGGGAGGTTTACATGTAGCCTATAATTACATGTAGGTTTCCCCCTTGCCACAGATAGCAACTTCCAAGGGCTGTTTCAGGTTGGGAAAATGGTGTGGGAAGAAGGCTTAAGCATCCTCTCCCTATACATCATGGTCCCAAATCAAATTGAGGCACTGTGTACCTGATGATATAATTTTCTACAAGGCACATGGGCTTGACAAGACATGGGGCGGTCCTGCAAACAGTGTACCATATAGTTAGGCCTTTACATGTTGCCAGTCCATAATCTCCTACAGAAATATGACTTACGGTGGAAATACACATTACGGAGTGCCTAGGGACGCTCAAGTGAACCTCATTTCACGTATCCCCCCCTCCAACTTCCCATGTACTCACTTGCACAGCCATACTTCAATTTGCTCCATGTCAGGACATTCACGCACTTGATATCAGTTCCTTCTCAACTGCAAAAAGTATCCCAGGCTGTTTACATCTGCCAAATTCCCAGTTTGTCACACCTTCCACATCCGTTCATTGAAATGCAGATCTTGACACTTGCTCATACCTTAAAGAAATGCAGATTGGCAACTCAGAGGAGCCTAAAGTACTTGCTCTACAGTGTCCATCCCTGAGAGTAAAGGTAAAGGTAGTCCCCTGTGCAAGCACCGAGTCATTACTGACCCATGGGGAGATGTCACAGCACGATGTTTTCTTGGCAGACTTTTTGTTATGGGGTGGTTTGCCGTTGCCTTCCCCAGTACTGGCTGCAAAACCAGAACTGAATTTGAGCTCTGCCCTCCTGACACGCAGGGTTTGTACTCACTTGCAAATGCAATCACACAAAGGGAGCTCCCATGAAAGAGGCATGAACATGTGCTCAACAAGAGACAGCCTCATGTGAATTGAGTACCACACATAAAATCCAGCAGTTGAGTGTCCCCAGGTAATTTGCACCGTGTACTTCCACTCTTAGGGAAAGTAACCTGGGAGCATCAAGGGACCAGTGAACCTCAATATAATAGAAATGTTTGCTATCAGTATGGACGTTCTCTGACACTAAAACTAAGTTCTGCTGCAGTGCTATAACACTAATAACAATAAAGTCCAGAAGAAATATAGGCATACTGTTTAGTTTCCTAGCTTTCCACAAACATACACCCCACCATTTTTAAGCTCGATTTATGCATGAGGAGCAATTGGCCAATTTCATTCCAAATTCAAGTGAGTATTTTTATACTATGGTTAACAACTGGGATTGTTTGCAATTGACTTATTGATATTTCGGATTAACATCTTGCTATCTTAATTCTTTCACAGTCTTTCTATAATATTTCAGTTTATGTTGCATTACTGCCCAGATGTATTTTGAGATTAGAAGCCCATGATCAAGATTGAGCTAAGGTAGTGATGAGGGACAGTTCATGGGCATCAGGCTTGTCCAAAATATGCCATCGTGACCCTAAGTGCACTTTAAACCTGTTGTAGCACATCTGAGTTGGTGCCGGAAATGTTATAGCACATAGGCATCTTAGAATTGTTGCTTCAAATTAACAATAACAACATGCTTACATACCACCACCCTTCTGGACAGATTAGTGCCCCACCCAGAGCGGTGAACAAAGACAGTGTTACTATTACCCTCACAATACAGATGAGGAGCTGGGCTCACAGGAGTGTCTTACCCAAGGCTACCTGCAGAGTTCATGGCAGTAGTGGGAGTTGAACTAGCAGAGTGCTGATCTGGAGCCCAGCCACTTAACCACTGTGCTACAGCAGCTCTCAAGACTGGAACCATCTTGTTCAAAGAGCAACTTTTCAAGAGTAGAGCAACTTCTCTAGTAAGGTTTTTGTGCATGTTTTGGTGCTATCTTGGAGCTGCTTGCGATGAAAGACAGTAAACACCTACTACACACATTCATGGACACATTCACATATGGATTGGGCAGAGTGTTGGATAACAAAGCACTTTGTGAGGTTCCTAAACCCAATCCATTTTGCCACTGCCTAAAATCCCTTATCATTTTAAGTTCCTAGCCTAAAAGTGAAACATGCTTTGTTCTGTTCTATTCAGCCCTCTCCATTGGCTACCATGATCCACCATTTTGGAATCACTGACTGTCATCAGAGTGCCAACAGAATAAGCAAATAAAGAAGCAATTGAATGAAGTCACTCTTGGAATCTTGCATTTAATCTCTTAAAAGTGGTCATGACTTTGAAATATTTATTTCAAATAATTAAAAGTAAACAGTTGGATCCTATTTTCTAACAGTGAAGTTATCCTCCAGCATAAAGAGACTTCTGCCACTGGAAAACCCTTTTGCACTTGCAGAAAAGTGCCCACCAGCAGCGGAAGGCTTCCTGTTCTGGAGTACAGCCATTCTGCCATTAACAGAATGGACCCATAGGATCCAAGCCAATTAGGTCTATCGGTCCTATTAAAATGCAACCTGCATGGGCCATAAACAGAAATGAGCTTTTAAGTTATTAATCTTCCTGAATATCAGCAATTTTGAGAAATATAGTCACTTCCCCACATGCATAGCTACTTTTTCAAACTTTTTCCAACAATGGAAGACTTAATAGTCAAGGCTCATTTGTTTTGCCTTTGGCCAAGTTCCGCCAAAAAGGAAGGAATTAGAAGCCAGCAACATTCCACACACTTCAAATGTACTTATGGCAGCCTTTGGCTTCCATAGGATTGCACCAGTAAGAGTAAAGAAACCATTTTGATCTTATTCCTTTATTTCTAAGAAAGACTCACCCCATGTGTATGGACTGTTCAAAAAGTAAAGCGGGTATAGCAGTCAATGGTCCCACGGGAATCTTTGTAGAAATAGTTAGAGCCAAGCTACAAGTGACGAATTACACTTGCCTGGCAAGTGAACAGACTCACGTGTATTCCTCCCTGTTCACTGGCCATTCACTTGCTCTCCACTTGATCAAGTCTCAGTTTGAAAGGAGCCTTGATTGGATTTTATTGCTTTTCTCTTCACTATGGAGCAGCTGTATCACTCCATCCCAGAGACCAAAAATATTGTCTATCCGCCTGTTGTTGGGGTTTTATGACTGGAACATGTAGAGCCTCATAACATAGTGGTAAAGGCTATGTAAGCACACACCCTTCTTGGTGTTTACATTGTATCATTAAGTGTTGTTATGGGTTGCTGGGTAGGAATCCTTATATGGCAGGACTGTTGCCTCCGGGATTATTACTCACTTCTGAAATAGAAACCTTGTGAGCTGCAGATGTTCCTTAAGGATGCACATCTATCTACTTGTTACTTCAAGACTCCTCTCATATGTCAGCTGAGTAATGAAGTCAAGTCAAGGCTCAGATTTCCTGGGGAGGAGCTTCCCCCCCCCCTTTCTCTAATTTAAGCTACAACTGGTGGAGGCTGGATGAAATCCCTTCTGCAGAGTTTCTCTGTGACCTCCTTGTGTCTTCTAACTCTTTAAACAGATTTGCAAAGGCATTACTAGAAGTTACCAAAAAGATCTGTTGATGTATATCATTACCTGAAACTGCTGCTCCTTTTGAGGGGAGGAGAAGATATGCATTTTGCAATACAGAAAATTCTGCTTTGTGATTAAACATAGGAACCTGGGGCCACCGACCAGGCACTCTATGCTGTCAGCAAAACCAGTCTGTCAGTTCTACAATGGAGCAATGACTTTCATAGTTGTTGAGGGTTGGGGAACCATTGCTTTGAAGAGAGAACAAAAGTCTTTCATGTTACTGGCCCTTCCAATACTTACTCTGGGGTATGAAATCTGGCTGTAGTAAATACAAAAACTAACGAGATATCTTTATCCATAAATCCTGATTTCTGACATTTTTCCATATTCCTCTTTATAAGTGAATTTGCTGCTGAGCTGAGGTTATCTTCTTTTATTTTCTTTGACATGAATATAAGGCTTGTTGTAAGCTTAGCAAGTAATGGAGTGCGTGCCATATGCATTTGCTACCCATGCAGCAATGTAGAGTAGTGATGTCCAATGGGCCATTTAAGCTAAATCATCAGTCCCATTTAGGCAGTCCTACAACTCCCACTCTCAGTTTTCCTGTCTGTAGATCCACTCACAAGAGTTATTCTGAGGACAAATATCAAAAGAATTATAAGATAGTGTTGTGTAGTATTGGACTAGGATCTGGGAGAATGAGGTTTGAATCCCCACTTTCCTATGGAATCTCACTGGGTGACTTTTGGCCAGTCACACTCAGCCTAACCTACCTCACAGGGTTGTTGTGAGGATAAATGGAGGAGAGAAGAATTATGTAAGCCACTTTGGGTTCCAATTAGGAAGA
Source organism: Eublepharis macularius (assembly GCF_028583425.1). Taxonomy (NCBI): domain Eukaryota; kingdom Metazoa; phylum Chordata; class Lepidosauria; order Squamata; family Eublepharidae; genus Eublepharis; species Eublepharis macularius. The sequence continues at coordinate 134,179,783 of NC_072791.1, read as the reverse complement.
AAGATGGGGCACAAACAAAGCAAATAAATAAATAAATAATAAAAATGATAAAGTACTGTGTACCTTAAAAATTCATGGATGATTGTGTTCACTGTTAATAATAAAATAATAGTATTACTGTAGGGAACTGACTGAATTGTTGACAAGTCTGGATAATTACCTCAATGGTCTAAGGGGCCTACCTGCTCAAATACATTCCTGTCACAGTGTAGCCCAGATTGTACTCCATGTAGGGCAGATATTGGTTGTACGACTGCCTGATCCTAAGCAGAGTTACATCCTTCTAAGCCCACAGAAACTGCAGTGCTGCTTCAGGATTGTTCTGGGCTTGAGGACCAGGTTTCTAATCTGTGTTGAAAGTCAACAATGATAATTAAATATTGTGGACTTGGTTGTAACCACGTTCTTATCTGGCAAGTGACAGACTAGTATTCTGTTAGATTATTATTTTTTCCTGAAGCGTATTATGAATTGAACTGTAAAAATGATTTTCATTGCCACTGCTTTACAAGTAGAAGTGTGGGGTTTTTGCACTTCCACAGAAGGATTAGGTGTCATTTTTTTCAGTGCTGAATGTCATTTCAACTGTTGCTGATATGTGTGTGAACATGTATGTGATGACACTCATCCTGCCTTCATTTTGTTCTTTCATCTAGAAACCTACTGCCAACATGTCTGACACCGAAGAAGTGTAAGTTGATCATTTTTGTGGAGCTTCTTGGTAAAGACAAACTAGTGGACCTCCCAAGGACCAATGAAGACAAGTTCAAATGAATGTTATGGTTTCTTAATATGTCCTTGAGTTATTAGATACAAATTTCCAAATGCAGGAACATAGTAATATCTCTGCGCCAAACACAATGATTTCAGCCAGAACACTGATGTCAGAGCTACTTCTTTGCACATATGTGTGTGCAGAATGTAACATCTATATGTTTTGAACTAACATGGAGCACATATGGAGGTAAATGATTAAATAGCCATGGAATAGAACATGCAAAGTGACCCATCCTTGACTGGCCAGTTACTAAGGGGAAGAAGGCAGTGGTGCAGTAAATGAGTGGAAACTAAAAAAAAGCCTCTTAAGTGTTTTGCATACAGCTTTGTCAGGGGATCACAAATATGTTTATCTCCAGTGTCCTTCCCACTAATCATATTTAGAGTTTCCCTGATGAAGCTGCCTCCAAAATGCACAGGGGCTTTTATTTGTTTCTAGTTAATAAATTATCATTTCCCCACTGAACCACTGGCATTTGGCCCTTCCCTCTTTCAGCCTGGTGATGGTGCAGCCCTCTTGTTTTCCTGTTTAGTTGTAAGGGAGAGAAGTCTCCTTGTTACTACCTGTTTAGGAGAAAAAATGGAATTATGGCAGTTGCAAGGTATCTACTGAAATGGCTGCTAACGATATAAGATTCCTGTCTCCCTTTGCATCTAATCCCCTGTTTCATCATGAGTGCCCAATAGACTCCATACACTATAATAGTAACAGAGTAAGTACCAAGCACTATGACATGATGAAAACGCTCTGTATTCCCTTGTATAGCAATGAAGAATCAGGAGGAAGAATGTCTACCTACCTATCTCGTATCTCAGCATGGTATTGAGTGTTGGACTAGGACTTGGGAGACCTGGGTTCATGGATCTCACAGGGTGATCTTGGTCCAGTCATTCTCAGCCTACCTCCCAGGGCTGTTGTGAGGATAAAATGGGGAGGGGAGAACAATATCTGCTACTGTGAACTTCCTGGAGGAACAGAGAGATAAAAATGTACTTAATAAGTAAATCTCATCTTGTTCTTCATTCAAGGAGCCTAGAGCAGCATACATGTTTCTCTCTAATATTTTACTAGACTTCAGATTTCCTGTAGCTGCAAATCATGGAGTTTTCCTTGAATAACAATCAGATAAAACTTCAACTCATAAAGCATAATGTTTGATATTGATCAAAGAAAACATTAAACATTGAGGTCTCTGGCCAACAAGCCCTTCAACAAGTATCGTAAGATAGCAATCCTAAGCAGATCTTTTCAGAATTCTACTCACATCACGTCTAATTCACTGGGGCTTATTCCCAGGAAAGTGTTCTTAGGATACCGTCGTGACAGTACAGTCCTAAATCAATGGGCTTAGAAGGGTATCACTCTGCATAGGATGGCTTTGCTGCTTGTCATCTAAATAAAAGAGTCCTAATGGGGTTTCATAGTCACGTTACTGTTTTTCTTTTGCATTCCTGCAGTGGCCTCTGTGCAATCTGCAACATAAGTCTAGTTGATAAACCAGCATCTGGCCTGCATTGCTTCAAATTGCAGATGGGGCTTGTGTGTTCCTACCTGTAGTGATACAGCCCAGACACAGGTTTATTGCCTCAGTGAGAACAATGCCATAGAAATACCATAGGGGATTGGATTTTATAATCATGAAAACAGGAATGAGGGATTTTTTTTTTAGTGGTATAGGGCTAGAACAGAATAGTCCAGTGGCAGTGGAAGAACAGGGTGATGATGTTAAAATGTAATTCACTGTGGAAGCTTGCTTAAAATATTATCATTTTATGCAGAGATTTGAAACTAAGATTGGTATTTTTAGGGAATGAGGAGTGCTGTTTTTGGTACAAGGAATACCATAGTGAACTAATCCCATTATTTATTCTGACAACAGCTAAGAGCTTAGGGATGAAAACTGGCATAAGGCAGCATGTATGTGTTAGCATTACAAGCAGCAATTCAATCAACTGATATAAGTTAAGTAGCATTTAATGAATCTGAGCATGGCTTTATCTCCTTTGTGTTTTCTCTTCCAACAGTGAGCAAGTAGAGGGTGAGTATGAACAGCCCTTTCTAATTATATGTCAGAGTTGTTAAAGTCTATTTTTTCTATTTACTTTTCTGATGCATGTTAGTTTTTTTTATTTACACAGTACCAAAGGTGATGTTTTAAGGTGATATCCATTTTTGTTATTCTGTTAAATTGCAATGATTCCTGTCAAGCAGGGATTTTGCTTAACTTGTTTCAGCCATTTTTATGCCAAATATCTTCTTATTCCATTGGTCATCCCAATGAGTTTGAAGAGATGGCAAACTGCCTCAGAATTGAACTGTAAATCTAGTGGCATGGTGCTATGTGGTTATTTAGAGCAGCAAACCTGCTTTGTTGGTTTTAGGATGGCCGAGGCTGCCTTGTTTCTCTCTCCACCTGCTCCATGCTTTTAAAAGAACTTTTCATCATATTGCTGTGCCACATAAGGAATAATGCGAACTGGGGAGGCAGGTTCTTTTACACCCCGGCACTGGTAATCCTGATGCTATGTTCAGCACTCTATAACAGACCTTTAGAATAATGTTTATGCAGTATCCTTTGCTTATAAAATCCTGACTCATATAGACCTTGCCGTTAAGCCAAACTGCTGCTTCACACAGTTGGATGCCTGCCTCTTACAGGTTTGCAGTCCATCCATATTCCATCTTTTCTGTTCTCTGTGTTACTTTGTTGTTGTAGAGCAGCTGCCATCTGCTGGTGACACATTTTACAATTCTGGAGCCCATGAAAATGTGTCCCATTTTCTTGCTTACTCATTTCAAGCTTTGCTTGTTTTTCTGTTATCTTGTTGAGTATGAGTCTTGACACTCATTAGCCAGGTGGACTTCAATTTCCATCTTACTTTTTTCAGACGCCTCCAAACTTTTCATTTTGATGGGTTTTTCCTTTCCCCAAATGTGCATGTGTATTAGTAGTAGCTTGGAAAACAACTGACGTTCTGTATCCGTTTCAATTTTGCAAGATAAGAGAATAGAAAGATAGATCTAAACACTTCAGTTGTTCCACAAAAATATGAACTGAGCACTGTATGCTCCCTCTGTATCTGTTTATGTTCGTAATATAGCCCTTGTTAGAAAGGAACATGCTTTTGGCATAGTCTGTGTTGCATTGCAGCCACATGTGAAAGTAAATGTAGCTATTATCAAAATTTGGTGTTTGCTCATGTGAATATAGCCATATCATTTTGAAAAGAAGTTGAAAGACATACTTTTTTATATATTTTCCCTTCTGGTGAATTCGATTGATTGGAAAGTTATGTAAGGTACTGTAAAACTTGAATGACCAATATCCGCCTACACTGAGGCAGGATCATCCAAAGTTGAATTTCTGACATCAGCTAATGTCATAGATTGCAACCTATGCTTATGTTCCTTACTGTGCAATCCTCAGCAGAATTATACCATTCTAAGCCCATTGATCTCAGAGGATATAACTCTGCTTAGGATTGCACTGGTAGAGGCTCATAATTTTTCTTTCTTTCTGCACTTGTTGCATCCAGACTTTTGAATAAGATTTCTCAGAAGGAAATAGAATTGCTGTTTTTCTAAACAAGAGCAATGATTTTTTATCTTCCACATCACTCCTTGGGGTGCTATGTGTTGTTTCTATGTGTTGTTTGTTGTTGATTATGCTGCTTTTTTATCTCATTGCAGAGGAATATGAAGAAGAAGGTAACCAAAACTCATCTGGAATGTACCTTCTCTTTCTCTGATCCCTTGATCTTCAACTCTGGGGCCTGTCATTCACCCACCTCTCTGTTATTGTCTGCTACAGATGATGTGAAATTCCATAGGAAAATTTAGCTGCTCAATTTAGCATCAAAACTCAAGGCTGATTCATATGACCCAAAAAGATCCTGCAGTGCTTAAGATAAAAATCTGTGTTAAAGCTAACTATATGGCCACTTGATTTCCCAATGATTTCACTTTATAGTCCTCACTATCATTACAGAATTAGACTTGAATTTGTGACGGCAAAAATTCCCAATACTTTTTTCAGGTCTGAACATGTTGCCAGCAACACAATAAATTAAATGCATAAATCACTTCTACAAGATAGGAAATGTGTATCATCTTGAGCTGACTAATAACTATTTGACAAGCTGCTGAATAGCAATACAGGAGTATTAAAAAGATGGAGTTTAGAAAATGCTCTTCCACACAGATTGATCACTGATGAGTTCAGTTTTTGTAGATCTTTGTGGTGGGAACTATGACGACACTTGCAAAATCCGAGCGTTCAGCAAGATTTCATGCTATATTCCTTTTTAGCTGCCTGCATTCTGAAATAATGGAAGTATATTTCAGAATTGCTGATAATTCATCTTCCTAATTCAGTGAAATAAAAGTTAATTTTTGTCTAAGCCTTGATTTGTTGTGCTCAGGAAAAAAATCCTAGAAAATAATATATGGACAAACTTTCAGATGTCCTGAAGCCAGTGTTAATTACAAGATGTGGAAACCAAATTATTCACAGAGCATTTTCATCCAGCTCCGTTAAAAACAGTGGTGTACACTATTAGATTGTCAATGCCAGTTAGACTTGGCATGGGCTACATCATGGTCTCATGTAGTGAAGGCCACAAACACTAATCCTCCTCACAGGCTTTGGCTTATCAAGATTTTAGCCCTCTAAAGTTATGCGATAAATATGTGATGCTTTCCTAATGCCACTCACAGTCTTTTTGCAGTAATCAGTATACTGCCGAGTCCGACCCAATTGCCACTACTACTAATAGTAATATAAGGGTATACTTGGAACAGAAATGACATGGTTTTTAAAATGCCACACAGCCTTTGGAGAACTGGATATCCTAATAAGACTACTGTGGGAACCAAATAATACTGTTGATGGAAAACTGTAGGCAAACAACCTTGGTATAAAATAACATAAATCAAAATTATGCAGCTAAATGCTTGTATATTATTTGTTTGTCAGTATTTCCTGACAAACAACTTCCTTTCCCTGACCTATACACAGTGTTTGAGTCAGTGTTGTCACTAAAAAATAGTCAAGAAAAAGTCAATGCTTTGCTAGGGTTGTTATGAGTAGAGAAACTTTTCAAACTCCATCTTCAGCCACTTGTCTACAAAGAGGGTGCTAACCAAATGCAGGCAACCTATCCCAGTTAAGAAATATTTGTTTCCCTTCTTCACATCTTTTCTAACTTTATTTCTTCCTTTCTGTTTGATGGAAAACAATAATTTCAATAACTAAGCTAGGTCTTTTCCTTCACCTCTTTAATTTGCATGCTCCGTGTCCTCTGACCGTGTTTTGTTTTATGTCCTTCTGATTTCTGGATTCACATGTTTGTCTGATCTATATCTGTTGTCTTTCAAGGTGGCTGATTCCTGTCTTATGTATTCTTTTTAAGTACTTCTTCCCCCAGGCTTAGTTCACAAAGTTTTGAAGGTTCTAACATGTATTTCAATGTTGCTGTCTTGTTTGTCTTTGCTTCTTGTTCCATGATGTTTCCCACATGAAGAAGCAGAAGAAGGTATGTGATGCCTTTGGATTTCTCTCTCTTCCTTTTCAGAAGAGTGTTTTGCATAAAGGAATCCCAAAGTGATAGAAGAAAAGGAGCAGGAGAAAACAAAATATTAACTTCAAAGGCTTGATCCAGTGGCACTAACAAGGAAGAAAAAATTTCCACTGATGAAACTGAGTTGCTGCTGCTAGTATCTCAGTTATAAATCCCATGTGTATTCCCCCCTCCCCTTTTATTTGCTATAAATTGGTGTGTTAAAAGACTGGCTTCTTTTAAAAATGGTATTACTAAAACAAATCTATATTCGCAATAAGAGCCCTCTTTCGGTTAATAATCAGTTATGTGTGGGTCAGTTTCTTTTGAAATTTCAGAACTGGTTTACATATATTGAATCAGATTCTCTGGATCTGTTCCAATAAGAGTAACACTGACCTCTGTCACAAAGAACTTTTCATTGATGGAAAAGCCTCCTGCATCAGGAAGGGGGAAATTTGTGCTGAGGGAAAGTGATGCCATTAATGGAAGAAATCCATAGGACCCAACCCTCTAATTTCTAACAAAACATGGGATTTTAGGAAATTTTATCCAGCTCTGTTAATAAAAAATGCATGTTTTTTTTTTTTTAACCTGGTCATGCTCCTTCTAAGTCCTAACATTTCCAGTCAATCAGTCGGTGTGTCATTTCCATTCTACGAGGATTTTAATTTTATCCAACTCACTGTAATAATGTAATTCCTAATTTTCTTCTTGCAACCTTACTTGCCTCACACAGTTTGAGGTTTCTGCCTTCATATTTCTTGTTTTAACTTTGTTGACGTTCCGTTCTTTTTTTTTTCTTTTTACGATGCTTCCCACCTGAAGAAGTTCATGAAGAAGGTATGTGTCAAGGCCTCTCAGTTCTTATTGTTCAACTGGAAGAGCTAATGGCCATGTTGCATCTCTTAAGGTTATAAAAAGCAAAGTATGACCATAGTCACTATCATCAATAAGCACTGAATACAAAGGGAAGTAGATAAAATCTTTGCAAAGTATAAGTAGCTATTAATCTGTAAGATTATAGACTTTAAGCAATTCACACTCAGTTAGTTAATTTTTATTGACTTTAGCAGAATTCTTATGGGCTAAGAATAAGATACCTGACAATCAAAATTAAATGGGCATGTTTCTGTGTGGCCCAGCTTTCCCTTCTGTGGTCCTGTCATTGACCAAGCAGCTCTTTTCATTAGTTTCCAATGTAATTTTAAAGAAATCCACATGGAAGAATATAAAATGAAAACATCACAAAGTAATGAAAAGTCCACAACTGTTTTGCTTTCCAATATGACTATTTCCTTATGTGTTCATAGATGAAAAGTAGAGGCATGTTGGATGTGGAGCTAGGAAATATAGCCCCCCTTCGACACTGATGTTGTGTAATGCCAGGTCCAGAAATAATAAGACCAGAACATTGCATGATTATTTCGTGGCAAATAATTTGGACCTGGTATGCGTGACCGAGACCTGGGTGAGGGAGGGCGAGACGGTTGCTCTGAACGAATTGGCCCCGCCTGGTTTCTTGGTCCTTCATCAGTCCTGAACGGGAGGCCAGGGGGGAGGGGTGGTGATTCTTGTCCGAGAGTCTTTCTCCTTCAGGCCGCTTCCCGTCCCGGAGATCCCTGGCACTGATTGTGTAGGTCTGGTGTGGGGAGCTGAGGAGAGTTTAGCCATCTGTGTGGTGTACCGGCCACCTAGCGCACCAACAGATGCCTTGCCATGTCTGCTAGAGATGGTGGCTGGATGGACCTTGGAGCACTCAAAACTATTGGTGGTGGGTGACTTCAATGTCCATGTTGATGCCGCCGCCTCTAGTCGGGCTGTGGACCTGGTGTCCTCCATGGCCACACTTGGACTCTCCCAGATTGTTTTGGCCCCCACACATCAAGCAGGCCACATGCTGGATTTAGTCTTTGGGATGGAGATGGGAGTGGTACTGGCAACAATTGAGTTGGTGTCATGGTCAGACCACGTGGTCCTGAAGGCTCGGCTGGATATCCCACCCACCTCCTGCAAGGGTGGTGAGCTTATTTATGCTCACCCGCAGAGACTTATGGATCCAATTGGTTTCCAGAATGCTCTGCAGGATCCGATGCTCCCTGGCGGTTCATTGGATGAGCTAGTGGAAGACTGGCAAGTTCGTCTTTCTGAAGCCATCGATAAAATCGCCCCGTCGCCCTCTCTGCCCCCATACCAAACTAGCTCCCTGTTATACAGAGGAGCTACGATGGAAGAATCAGGAGATGGCTAGAGTGAGTATGGCGGCGAACTCACAACGAAGAGGCAAGAACATCTTATAGGACGTTTATGAAAGCCTATGAGATGGCAGTGAAGGCTACATAGAAAGAGTTCTATGCAGTCTCCATTGCATCAGCTAGCTCACACCCAGTAAAATTGTTTAATGTGGTTTGGTCCTTGGTCTCCTTATCAGGAAAGGACCATCAAAATTTAAATTTGGATACTGGATGTGAGGCTTTTGGGAGCTTTTTGGCTGATAAAATCTTGTCTCTCCGCCATGATCTCCCAGCCACAGTTGATACAGTGTGTGAACTGGAGGCCCCTTGGCCACGTTCTGGGATAACATTAGACCAATTCTGCCCACTCTCTGGGGATGAGATTGACAGGATCTTGTGAGCAGTTAGGCCTTCCCCATGCTCCTTGGACCCATGCCCTTCGTGGCTGGTAAAGGTCAGCGTAGATGGGCTACGGGATACCCTGGAGGCCATTGTCAACATGTCTCTGAGCTCTGGGATCTTTCCAGAAGTGTTGAAGGAAGCTGTGGTTAGGCCTTTCCTGAAAAAAACCATCTTTGGACCCTACTGACCCGGTCAGTTACTGCCCAGTTTCAAACCTCCCGTTGCTGGGTAAGGTGATTGAGCGGACGGTGGTAGAGCAGCTGCAGGTCTTCCTGAATGATTTCTCATCCCTAGATCCTTTCCAGTCTGGCTTCTGTCCGGGACATGGGACGGAGATATTACTGGTCGCCCTGATGGACGATCTCCGTAGATAGCTGAATCAAGGCGGGTCGGCACTGCTGATATTGTTAGATCTATCAGTATTATTCGACACGGTCGATCATGACCTGTTGATCCACTGCCTTGCCGATGTGGGGATTCGAGAGACGGCCTTGCAGTGGTTTGTCTTTTTTCTCCATGGTTGGGGACAGAGGGTGGCACTAGGGGAGAAGTTGTCATCCCGCCACCCATTGGTGTGTGGTGTCCCTCAAGGGGCAATACTGTCCCCCTTGCTATTTAATGTATATATGCACCCCCTCGCCCAGCTGGTATGGAGTTTCGGACTTGGGTGCCATCAATATGCAGATGACACCCAATTGTATCTGATGATGGATGGCCAGCCCGACTCTGCCCCAGATATCCTGGAACGTGCCTTCGAAGCTGGGACTGGATGGTTGAAGCAGAGTCAGCTGAGACTGAATCCCTTGAAGATGGAGGTCCTGCATGTGGGTCTAGGGTCCATGGGTGCGGGACTCCAGCTCCCCGCTCTTGATGGAGTGCCACTGACACCAGCGTCAAGAGTAAGGAGCCTGGGGGAGGTCCTGGATACTTCCCTGTCTATGGAGGCACAGGTCACAGTGGTTGTTTGATCCTCATTTTTCTATCTAAGACAGGCTCGACAACTTGTCCCTTACTTATTGACCCATGACCTTACGACAGTGATCCAGGCAACGGTCACCTCCAGATTAGACTACTGTAACTTGCTCTACACAGGGCTTCCCTTGGGCTTGATCCAGAAACTGCAGCTAGTTCAGAATGCAGCTGCATGGGTGGTTGCCAGAGCTCCAATCATGGCACATATAACACCCATCCTCCATCAGCTGCACTGGTTACCAGTTGAGTACCGGGTCCGGTTCAAGGTTCTGGTGTTGACCTACAAAGCCCTATGCAGGCTGGGCCCAGCATACCTTCGGGACCTCCTCTCCCCATATGTTCCCCAGAGGTTGCTTCGATCAGCTAATAAGCAGTTGCTGATAGTCCCTGGCCCCAGGGAGGTCCGTCTGGCCTCTACCAGAGCCAAGGCCTTTTCGGTTCTGGCTCTGACCTGGTGGAACTCTCTGTCTGAGGAAACTAGGGCCCGGTGGGATTTGTTATATTTCTGCCGGGCCTGCAAGACGGAGATGTTCTGGCAGGCATTTGTTGGGGGCTAGGCTGTCCTCTTGTTGGCCATACCACTGAAGACCGTCCACCACTCATGCCGGAGCTCATAAGTGTGGCGCAGGGCATGCTGTAAGAGCCAAGTCCTGTGCCTAAAATGCTGTATTTTAATATTTATTCCGCCAGTCGAGAAATTTTATTGCCTATTTCTGCCAACTGAGAAATTTTATTGTATGTGGAATAGTGTTTTAATGTTTATTTATAATATTTTTATTGTTTTTAAACTGTATGTTATAAATTGTTTGTTGTTACACCACCCTGAGCCTGTCTGATGGGAAGGGCGGTCTAGAAATGCAATAAATAAATAAAATTCAGTGGAAGTTAGAGTTGGAAGCAGAGCTTCAAATGAGAACTGATATTGATTAGTGAGTGACAGAGGTCTGTGTGTACCTCATCTACTATCTGCCAGTTATTAAAAATATGGTACAAACAAGTCTGCTGAAACTCAAGGTCTCATCTAGGTGCCATAGGAATATATTAGGTGTCCTTGCATGTGGGAGATGCAGGTAGTGGCATTCAACCAAAAGAGTAGGAAATGTTCTTGAAGCTAGCTTCCTCCCTAGGGAAACCAATGTACCAAACATAGGAATTCTGTTGTGTAGTACTTTGTGTCATTTGCAAAAACAGGTGGGAGTAATAGGGTGAATTGTATCCCTGGAGTGCATGGATTGTGGGGACTGGGCATTTCATTGAGTTCCCTATTCTAAAATGTACAGACATGCCCTAGAAAGAATGTAACAGCTTTGCAAACAAAGCTATCAGCATTGTTTGGCTTACAAATGATTTGCACATTTTGAAAGCTTTACATTTCCTTCTCTGCATTTGCATGCTCTGCACCCTCATTTTACTATTCAGCATTCTGTATTTGCCTGTATATATTTCGTCACTCTGTGTTCTTTATTTAAATACATTAATTGGCTTTCCAGTAATGAGTTTACTTCTTTCTTAATGCTGGCCTTATTACTTTCATATTGTTGTCAAGTTCTTGCCTTTTCCCCTCTAACATCCTTGTTTTCTATTACCTTAATCTTGTTCCATGATACTTCCCACCTGGTGAAGTTCATGAACCAGGTATGTGACTTGACTTCTGAATTCCCTTTCCATCTTATATGAGCGTGTGCTGCAATTCAAAGGTGATGGAAAAGAACAGGAGAGCAACACATTACCTTAACATTTGGGTTTGCTTTCATTGATATAACCTTTTTGTTTATTTGTTTTTGATTAACAAAGGGTGATGATTACAATGCATGAAAACAGTAAAGCTTTCTCATATACTGATCATGCTCACTGACTCCAATGACCTTATAGATGTAACTGAGCTGAGAACATTTTGTCAAGCACAGGATATCTAGCAGTCCAAAGCTTAGGCTTACCCATGGAAATTCTTGCTTCAATTACATAATCTTTGTGGTTTTCCTTTGGGCTGCACAGTGAAAATTATATACCCCTGTTTTTCACATGAATCTACCCCTCTTTCAGTGACTGAAGAAGGGGATGTTAAGAATATTGCAGAATCATTAGTAGATTTTGTGGAGCTGCTTTCTGTTGCATTCTCAGCCCTTAAAAAAGCTCCCGCTCTCCTGGCTTTCCACAAACTATGCAAAACTGAATTATTCTAGAGGACTTTCTACCAAGATTATAGGGCTGTGTCATAAGAAACAGCTCTGAGAAATGCCTTGGTACAGACAGGGGCTATGGACTATTCTAATGGGTACTGATGTGGATATGCTCCTACTGGGGAGTTTCCACAATGCTAAACATGCCATGTTAATTGTACTTTGTTTCAGAAAGATTTCTTCTCTGTGCTTGGCTTTATGCCTTTTCAGATTTTCTGCTATCATAACCAATTGTATTTGCTCACTGAATGTCCTAACTAGAGGTGGGCACTGACTGGGAAAAACCCACGGGCCGGAGGACAGTAGTCCATCACGGACCACAGACCACAAACTTTTCACGGACCCATACCAGTTCGCCGACCATTTTGTGGGTCTGTGCCCGCCAGTCAGCTGGAGCAAGGGAGGATTTAAACGTTAAAGCACTCCCGGCGCCACTTGCTAGTGATGCTGGGAGTGCTTTAACCCCCCCCCCCCCAATCTCTGGATTCACAGATGACAGACCAACAGACCGGCTGAAAAGTCATGAGGTCCGTGGAAAACAGATGTCCCATGATCTGCCAGTTTGTGAACACCGATTTAAGCCGGTCCATGTGAAATTTTGGTCCATTTTTAGGTCTGTGCCCACCTTTAGTCCTAACTGTTGTTCATTTTAGGAGGGTAGCTGTGCTGGTCTGCAGTAGAACAGCAGGTTGAGTCCAGTGGCACCTTAGAGACCAACAAAATTTTCAGGGTGTAAGCTTTTGAGAATCAGAGCTTCCTTCTTCAGACACAGCCTCTTTATGTCTGAGGACAGCTCAAGTCAGCTGCTTAGATGAGGGCCCTGCCAGAGAGGGGTTTCTAAGGTGTCACTGAACTCAAATCCTGCTGTTCTAACAGTTGTTCAGTGCTCAATGAATGTCCTAGCTGTTGATTATATTGTATTTCGCACTGTGTAATCAACCTTGGATATCAGTGAGAAAGGTGGAATATAAATAAATAAAATACAAATTTTATAGTTCAAAATGTGCAATTTCAGACCAACTAATGGCAATAGAAAACTTTGAGTTTTTGGTTAAAGAGCAACGACATTCTAATCTTTGTGGAAAGATGTAAGAGAATTTTATTTATATAGACGTTGCCTGCCTTATTCCTAGGACTCAAGGTAAATTAGCCATATATCCAAACTTAGGGTTGGATCCTATGAATAGCAAGAACAAGGAATTCATGGGGGCAGATCTTCCCCACTTTCCCCTTCCTCCAGCAACACGCTGTGATGCTGAGGTTTAAGGGACCTCATGGGCAAAACATTGCATGGTGTAGAGAGTTGCGGTAAGGAGGAGGAGGAGGAGGAGAGCAGTCCTCTGTTTTGCATTTGCAGAGGAAGAGCAGCCAAGCAAATGTCTGCCAATGCAAGGGGGGGAGGGGGATGTTCCCCAGTTCATCCTCACTGCAGCTGCCTATATCATTTGGCATTTTTTCCCATGAGGGTCCCTCCTTTGTAAGGCTGTCCTTTTCTTTCCCTTTACTCTTGCAGTCAGAGGGTGCCACAGTTGATACTTTTGTGCAAAGGTATCATGAGAACAAAATTAGGCCAAGTCATTTATTGAATTATTACTCCTCACCATTCATAGAAAGTTTACTGCAATGGATCCTTAAGAGTGCAGGTTCTCCTGTGCATTTAGCATAAGAGTTGCTGTTTCTTTACATTGGATAAAGTTTATATCAACAGATAAAACTTTTGTACTATGTTAATAACTCATGTATACCATGTTCATTAGCTTGTGAGCTTATGACTGTTTATGTTTTTTCATTCCCAATGCCCAGTATGCTTTTATAAGTGTTAAACTGTTGTGATTATGCTTTCATATCAGTAGCATAGCATTAAGAGTGCCCAAACTTTCCTTACTGAATTGACAGATTAATCTTTGGATCAAAACAAAAATACGCCGTAATGAAGGAGACCTCATTACATCTTGATAAGAAGATAGTTTAGCTTTAAGATATTGCTTATCTGGCATGGGGTTTTTAATATCCATATTGGAATTGGTAATATGTGAAGTAAACCAGAGGTCCAAGTAGCAAACTGTGTAATGCAGAAAAGCATGATGGGAAAGTATCACATGTGACAATATGATACTTAGCACATTATACAAAATATACCAGGATTTCTTTTGCATGTTCCTTGATCTCCTATTGCTTCTTATTTGCATGTTCTCTTTTCTCAGTCATCTTTGTCTCCTTTTTAGTTTAAACCAATTAAAGTTTACTTTCCCTCTTAACCTATTTATAAATTATCTATTTCAACCTTGACTTGAGAAAGTTCAAGGTTGTAACAATCCTTTATTTCTTTAATTGTCTTGTCTTCCTTTTCCCCTATTGACACTTCCCACCTCATGAAGTTCATGAACCAGGTATGTGACATGACTTCTGAATTCCGCTGATTTTCTTAAGAGGTAATGTACGCACAGGAATTCAAAGGTGGAGCAAGGAAAACAGGAGATAACAATAAATAACTCTTAACTCTTGCTTGTCTTTTAACTATACTCCTATAACATTGTTGTTTTGAAAATAATGTGGTGTAACATCCTTTACGTCTAAGAACTGGGGGTGGGATGAAACATACGCAGTAGAGAGAAATCTACAATACGTGGGAGGGGATAGCAAAGAATTTTCTTAACTGGGCAGCTAATGGAGGAGTTTTGGAGAATCAGAGAAGATCCTAAGGAGATCCTGATAGGTGGTTTGAATATGTTTAATGATAATGACTTCACTAATGCACTGTGGAAAAGTTACTAGATTCATGAATGAAAATACAGCCCAGTGGGGGGGGGGGGAATAGGTTAAAATATTTTAAAACCATCTGAAGTTATAGCAGATAGTTATAGTTCTTTTCAAGCACAGGTAGATTTCACAAGCAGGTCAATAGGACTGATGTACTTGAAGTGAAATTTGATCCACTGATGTGAAAAGAATACTGCAATGGAACAAATCATATTTATTCTTGTTATTAGAATAAATAATTGAAATCTTCTGCATAACCATGGCATTTTAAAACTCATATTCTTGCATGTCTGGGTACTAAAATGTTAAAATTAGGGCAATAGTTATTCTGAAATTAACTATGCAGGTCTGTGAGCATTTCTACCCCTCTTTATTCAAAGTATGAAAACCTACCCCAAGAAAAGCAACAGAAATACATGTAGGTTTACACTTCATACTGCTCACAGATCATAACACGGGCTAACAATGCTGTCTACTGAGGGGAAAAGAAACAGATAGAGATGTGCTCTTTTCTGAAGTTCTCGGTTCCTGTGCAATGCCTTTACTATTGCTGCACTCTAGATGAATGAAATCTGTTTAAATCATGATTGCCATCATGCACATGATTTACCTCTGTAAAACATGATGGTGAATCCTTTTTAGTTTTTGCCATGTGTACATCATTCATCTATGTGCCCATTTCCCTGGTAAAAGCCATTCACCACCATATCCTTTCTGTTTGGCTGCCTTTACATGTCCCTTTAAATGCTATACCTTTTCTTTCCCTTTGACTATGCCCTACTACATTTTTTCCTCTCCTCCTAATTTTCAGACTCACAAGGAATTCAAAACCTTGTAACTAACATGTCCCTCTTGTTTTCATTCTCTTGCTGTCCACTACATCTTGTTTTCATTCTCTTGCTGTCCACTACATCTTGTTCCATGATACTTCTCACCTGATGAAGCTCCTGAGCCAGGTATGTGACACAACTTCCAAAATTCTCATATTGCCTCTGATGTGTGCGCAGAGAATACATGAATGTGTGAATAGGCGGTTGAAAGAGAAGAAACAAGATAGACAATTCCTATTAATAAACTGTCACTTAACAGCTTGTTTTCTTTGAATGCTTCACACTCACAGCTGCTTTAACCTGGTGCTATTTTTCACATCCTTACAGTTTCTTCAGGTATCTATGCTGCAGTATTCTTGTTATTTTCTTTAAAACGAGAGTCTCTATTTTCCTTCACTCATTCCTTGTCTGTCCCATTAGGTTCAAAATGTTTACATACATATTATTTTTTCCTTTATTCTTTCCTCTCATTACTGCTTGCTTCCACTATGACACTTCTGGAAGAAACCCATGAAGAAGGTACGTGCTCTGTGTCCACAGAACCTTCCTTTCTTTTCTACAGCAGTCAAAATAACGTTCAAAAATATTTGAGCAATCAAGCAACTGTAGAATATAAGTTTCTACTTTTCTTAGTTCTGGATGCATACAAATCAAAACTGCATTGATAGAACAAATATGAAAAAGGGGGCCATAGAAATTTTAAGTGAAGAATGTAGCTGTAAATTTGTGAAAAGGAATTTTGGTTGCTTCTATATGGGTGTTGAATGCTTCAGAATATATCATTATTCCCAGAGGGTATGTTTATTCAGGCCTTGCATTTGTGGTAAAAATTTGAAGGACCAAAAGGATTATGAAGTGGAAAGGCAAAAGGAAGGAGGGTACAAAAGGAACATGACGGCTTCCACTGGGTTTCACGCTTGGTTTGCAGGTTTCTTGTTTGGATATACTCAGATATATACTAGGAAACCTACAATGCAACCTTATGCAGAGTAAGTCCAGTATTTCAGTGGGCTTAGACTGGCAAAACTCTGTACAGGATTGCATTCCTAGAAAGAACCATGCATCTACCTCTGTTATGCTTAAGAAGGTTTTGGTCTTGCATTTCCCGAGCAATACTCTTTCCCTCCAGGCAAACAGTTCTTGAAACTGAAGACAAAATCAGCTGGTCAACATGATAGCCTGTTTGTAGAAGTAAAGTAAAAAAAAAAAATCATGTCCAGCTATGAACAAATTTGAAGGGAATTGCCTTAGGTAAGGCAACAAAAAGCAACTATCATATATTGTTTAAAAGCATGTTGTTTCGTGCTTAACTAGACAGTTATATCAGTCAAGCAGTGTTGATTTACACTAACTGATAATAAACACTCTTGTGCCTTTACCAGGTACAGTGGTTCCAGAATCCTTTCTGCTTTTATAAAAACACAAATATGCCAATAACAAGATAAGCCCTAACAGTCTCTCTGGCTAGTTCAAAAGCTACTGCAAAGCAATTAGTAAAAGAAATATTGTTTCAGGCAGGTCTCCAAAATGTATTAGTCATATGGCTGAATGCTGACTTTCTGCACTGTACTGAGGCAACTAATGCCTGATCTAGGGTATCATCCACTAGGGGATATTTGTGGCGGGACTGCAACTCAGTAATAGAGTGCTTTGGCATGGAGAAAGTTCCAAGTTCATTTCCTGGTATATCCATTTAAAACAATCAGGTAGTACATAATGTGAAAGGCCTCAGCTTGAGACCCTATAGAGCCGCTGACAGTCAAAGTAGACTGTATTAGCCTTGAAAGACCAATGGGTTAAAACACGCACAAGTGTTCACTACTTAAAGCTAATAACTATACAGGGTCTACCCATTTTTTCCTGCTATATCTTTTGTTACAACAGTATATGGATATAATAATAATCTATTGCTTATTTTTAAAAACAAAAATCACCTTAATGGCAAGGAGAGGAAATGTCCTCTGTGGGGACATGTTCAGGAAAAATGGCTGCCGTGTGAGCTGGAAAATCTAAAGCAGTTGATGATCTTTCAAAAAACTTCAGAGCATAGCAGGTTTGAGAAAGACTGGAAGAAAGCTGGGGAAATCCCAGATGTGCACAAATGTACCTTGATGCTGTGGGAAAGCAGGAAAAAAACCTGCTTTCCAAAAGCGTTGAATTTCGGGTAGAAAATCCATGTGGAAGACACCAGAGCTGAAATAAATGATTCTAGTTACTAGAAGAGGGAAAAGTAGAGAGACAAGAAGAGAAGTGGGACATTGGGTCAAATGGTAGACAAATACTGTCTGGATTTCTTTCCTTTGACTTTTGCAGCTGGAGAATGAGGAGAATATTTTGATGTCATTTGGAAAGATCCTCATTTCTAATACACGTGCATGCACGCACACTAACACACACGCACCGCTGCTTCTAATTCTCACCCTAATTTAAAATCAGGAAACTGGACCAAATCATCACATTTACAACTGAACAAATTATTTGTTTCACCATATTATTGTGGACAGCCTACAGCTCCTTTTCTTTGATTAAGCCAGACAGGTTTTTTCATACTACCAGACCTTCCTCCCCAACATACCAGCTCAAATATCTGAAGTAACATCTTGCAGATATAAAAGAACAAGGTAATTCATGTCATCCATCAGCAGAGATCTGAGATTTTCCAATTGAGATCACTATTGGCTAGAAAATCTTACTGATGCGTTTTGAACTTCTCTAAATTTCAGACTCTAAACGGAAGCTTCGAGACTGGTGTACGTGAGATCACCAACACAATTTTCCTTTAAAAACCTTTTCCTCACTTCCAGCCTTTTTTCTTATTTTAGGCAAAGCATTGGAGGAGTCCTTCTTTTAGCAATATCATTGTGGGGATTATATTTTACAGAAGTATTATTAAAATCCAGAACAAGCTGAATATGAGATAAAGTAAAATGCATTGCAAGATATAATTTTGCCATGATGATCCTAGTTTTTTCTTGGTTTCCCTGATGGACAAATCATCTTAAAAATGCATCCTGATTTTGTATTTTTCTTTCTGTATAAACTACTTCTTGCTTTGTTATGCATTTGAAGATTTTCTTTTAATGAAAAAACTCCATAACAGAATCCGGACAATAAATACATAATTATAGCATTTTATTCCAGGATTAGAAAACGAATGTGGTACTCCCTCATTCCATGGTTCCATTAACACCACATTTTCCTGGAAGTATTCCCTCCCCCCAAATTGATACCTGAACTTCAGATAATTCAAAATGGCCAATAGTATCTGTTTCTTAAATTGTAAACTAAAATTCTCATAACAAACTATTTTTTTTAAAAAATGGTCTCTATAGTGAATGATTTGCTGCACAATCCTAAACAGAGTTATACCCTTCTGAGTGCATTGAAGACAATGGTTTTAGACAGGTATAACTCTGCTTAGGATTGCACTGATATTTTGCTATTTGAAGTTTGTAGTCAATAGGAATAAATTATTACTTGATGTAAGGGGTTGAGCGGAAGGGAATATTGTGTGTTTCTGAACATGAAATGATGTTTGTTGTGGTCTGTGTTTTCATCCCTTGTATTTCTTAGACATTTGATGGAAAAGCTGATCGTTTAATGGATGAGAAAAATTAAGTTCTACAAAATGTACATTCTCCTCACAATATATTAAGAGAATAATGAAATGCATCCAGATTTTCAGAGAAGAGCAAGATTCAAGCCCAGTAGTACCTTAAAGACCAACTAGATTGCCAAAGTATGAGTGTTCAACAGTCAGAGCTCCCAGGAACTCTAACTCTTGAAAGGTCCTACCCTGGAAATCTAGTTGATCTTTAAGGTGCTACTGGACCTGAATCTTGATCTTCCACTACAGACCAACTACCCACCTGAAACTATTTTCAGAGAGGAAAGTATCATTAAGATTAATGTAGAAATATAAATTATTAATTGGTTTTAATAGATAGTATAATGGTACTGTTATTTTGTATTAGAATGTCAAGTAAAATCCAGTCAGATTTGGATAATTCTAAAAAATGTTATTGGGGAGACTTGAAGCAAAAAATCAAAGAAATTATGCTGACAGACTGGTAAGATAGAGAGAAAGAGAAAAGGATTATTGGAAGTGATTGGATAAAGAAAGTTGATAGAAAGCAAGAACGTGGATTGTTGACACCTAGCACAAAATAATTGAGTTAAAAGAGCAAATAACATCATTTATCAACCCGTTCCTTTGGCATTACTTTGTTATCTTTCTTCTCTCCTTCAACCAATTGCACTAATCCATTCCTTTCTAAGGTTCTTACTTTTCTTTAGAACCTTTCCAGACAACACTTACTCAGCTCCATAACCTTAAAAAGCAAAAGCCATGTAAAACTTTTTAGGACCAATAAAAAAAATCATAAAATATCAAGCAACCTATTGAGATCTCTAAATCTCTCCATCGGGTTGGATGTTTAAAAACAATAAAGGGGGGAGGGGATCATGAAGCTACAAATATTTTTATTTTAAGCTTTTGTATTTTAAATTTGTCTTTCAGGAGGATGGTGGGGAAAGGCAAAAATCTTGCCCAGAACATTATTTTGCTTTAATATTACCATTGCAAAAACAAAAGGTTCTAGACATAAGAGGCATAACGTTTTTCAACCTGTTCTTCAAACTAATGAATTGCCTTGTGAATTGAGAGACAGGATATTCAACAGGACCTAAAATGAGATTTTGTACACAATACTCTGTCCAATAGCCGGTGGCTTTTTATTACTGTAATATTACCACAACCTCCCACCTCCAAAGTATGTATAATAGACACCTAGAATTTGAGAATTAGAACTGCTACCTTCCTGATGCTATGTTGAAGTATTCATGGAAGCTCATTTCATTTTTTGGTCATGTTTAACTTTTAAGTTAAATTAGTCTGTCACCTATATGATGTTTCAGTGGTATAGCCAAATGGATTTAACTTTCATTTTTTGTTTTAGCAAACAAGACTGAGATTTATTTCCTGGTTGTTTAACATTTTCTGTCTCTTCTTCCTTTGCCTTCTGTTTCTTCCTGGATTCCCACATGTAGAAAGGAAACCCAGAGTACCA
The DNA here is from genome assembly GCF_028583425.1 of Eublepharis macularius. NCBI lineage: Eukaryota > Metazoa > Chordata > Lepidosauria > Squamata > Eublepharidae > Eublepharis > Eublepharis macularius. The sequence continues at coordinate 134,159,000 of NC_072791.1, read as the reverse complement.
ACGTAAGTAAAATTCCTGTCGCTGTCATTATTCCTATATTTCAAACTATTTAACACACATGAAGCTGCTTTATACTGAATTAGATCATCATTCCACCAAGGTCAGCCTCATCTACTTGTTACGGTCGTTTTAACCCACCCAAGGAGGAACATTCCTTTTAAATAGACATGTGGAAACAAAGAGTCTTTTTGTATATTTTAAAGCAATGTTCTAATTGTAGAGAAAAATGCTTAACTTTTTTCTTGTATTTAGCCCTTCTGAGGCGGAATGGCTGCTTAAAACTTTGGTCAAGAGGCCTGTAGCCGTGAAATGGTGGTAGCGGTGGGATTGTCACGGCTACAGGCCTTCAGTGCCTCGACCCAGCTTAGGGAAAGAGCCAGCAAAGGTCTATCAGCCAGGCTAAACAAAATTAGCAAACTGGCAAGAGAAGGAAAGTCCCTCAAATGTCCTCAATTCTGCCACCAGTCCCTCAGGGTTCCCAAAAGCTTTAGGAGGAGAGGGACATCCTCCAAGCCTGTTAGGGAGCTAAAAGTAGCAAAGTCTACCTTGCAAGGGTGTGCTTGCAGGTAGAGTTCACAGCAAAAAATGTTAAAAGGTAGGTGGTTCACGAGAACTAGCAAAAATGGGTTTGGCAAAGTACCTTGAGTTTTGAGACCCCAAAGTCACACACCCAAACACAAAATATAATATATTTATTAAGGTGCAAGGTCACATACAATGGTACAAGACAGACTGTGAGGATTAAAACAAAAATACCTATAGCTTTATTTGCTCTAACTTATACATACCAATATCAAAGTAGAAGTAGATTGTCGAAAGTTGTCAAGAAGGCAAAAGGCAAAATCTCTAGTCACAGAGGCAAATTCAGTCAGGCTTCACAGCACAGCAAAATGGATGGGTTCAGGAACGTCCATCCCCAGACAGAGCCAGTTTGAGATACTGACCGAGTTACAATAGTGGTTACTGCAACCCAGACAGAATCTGAGGTCCATTATTGGTAATGGGTTTTTTTATGCCATTCTTGCCACCCGAGAGGGGAGGGCCAGTCCACCAATCGGCTAGCAAGAGTGTGATCTCATAGTTAAAAGTGACTGTGCGCAAAAAAGGAGTTAGGTGCGTGGCTGCAGTCCAAGACACCCCCTCCCATCATGCACGTGCAATTAGTTTCATGAAGCAAGAATGTTAATTGGTTAACTGTCTGGCTATGGAGGTTTTCTCTTATCCAATCTGCAAGGTCAGAGTGTTCGGGAAGCGAGAGGCATCTCCGTTCTCAAGAGAAATGGCTAGAAGCAGAAAAGGGGGAGTTTGTGGGCTAAAAAATGTCTTAGAAAAACAAGGCCTCTTGACCAAAGTTTTAAGCAGCCGTTCTGCCTCAGAAGGGCTAAATACAAGAAAAAAGTTAAGCATTTTTCTCTACACTAATGATCAAACCACAGGGCTGTATTGAAATTACTGTTCTCTCCCAAAGCCAGGGCTTTTCTGCACACTCGACTTAACTCTTGATTTTCTTAGCAGTCAATCCCTAAGCATTGGTATTGCATTGAGTACAGTTCTTCTGCATGTCTGCCTTACCTCAGCATTTTTACAGTTGGTTTATTTTGTTCTGCACATGTCTTAAATAATCAGAATTTTCAAAGTGCGGGGGCTGTCATCGTTGGTGACATCATTAGTGACTTCCCCTTTTATTTTTTATGCATGATTTTATTGCTATTGCAATGTAAGGGCTGGATTTTTTAAAAAAAAAAAATCAAAAATGAATACATGAGGAAATCTTTGCATGGGGGAGCCTTAAAGGGCAGCAGCTCTGCCACCCATACCTAAGATTCCTTCCCTGCAGTCCAAACGAGAGAGCCCCATCCAGGCTGAACCAGAGCCAGGAGGCTGAAGCCAGCACTGGTGGGGCAAACCAACCACAGTTGGGATGGAGCCCAGAGCAGCAGCAGCGATGTGCTTTTCAAACTATGCTCCTTTTTTTTTGGTGCCAGAAGTCACAAGTCCCCTCCCCGGGAACACCAGCGCTTTTGCATTTAAAAAAAAATCATATTGCTATATCAACCTACTATTGTAACAACAGATGCAGCAGATTCTCCGAATTCTCACCTTGCGTTTTAAAAAAGCAAGTCTCTAGATATAAGGAAAAAGGCATCTCTACAAGGGAAGGGGCTAGAGATTTACTCTTTTTTAAATGAAAGCTGGTAATTCTGAGAATCTGCTGCATCTGTTAGTACTACAGTAGGTCAATATAGCAATATGACAATTATGATTTTCAAAGCAAGATAGAAAACAAAACCAGGAAGGGGGAAGGAGGTGAGGGAGTAGTGACGATGCCAAGTGACGATTATCAAAAAGTGGGTTGGAGGGGGATGGAAGTGGGTGGGACAAACAAAGCCAAAAAATCAACTCAAAAACTGCTTCCAGAAAAAGATTGGAATAAAAGTAGTATTAAGAGAGTATTGGTTAAAAACAAACAATCATAAGAAGTGAAAACTAAAGGCCAAAAAAAGTATGTAGAAATCAGGGGATAAATCAAAGCAATATGGGGCCAGAACCAGCAGAAAAACTCATGTGGGACCCCCCTCCCCAGTCTCTTAGAAGTGAACAGCACTCTGACTGAAAAGAAGTTATAAGTTTATTTATTCCCAGGCATCAAGTGAAAACCATATATCCTAGCCAATAATTACTTAATGTTGTCTTTTAAGACTTTTATTTAAAATCAATCTAATCAACATTGAAATAATGAAAAATACAAAAATTACATACAAAATACGCTTTCATATGTGAAAGATATCAAAAACAGATAAGCATACATATCATCATCCCTTATCCTATCTACCTTAAATCTAAATGATAAAATACAATTCTAAAGAACGTCACCAAAGCGCTTTCAGAAAGATTAGGTAGTCCCATACAACCCACGTCTGAGAGATTCAAGGTGCCCAAGGGAAAGCCATCTTATACAAGCTCAGTTATATGAAACTCTTATGACCATACCAAAACCTTCCCATTCGTCACATATAAGAGTGACTTCTCTAAGCTTTAGAAGAAATTTCCTGTCAGAATATATGTACCAAAACTGTTTACTTTCAGATCAACTTGTTCAGATATTTGATTCTGGGCATCCATTTGACTTATTCAAAGTTATCTCTTCCAAAGATGTAACAGTGAGATGGGTGGTGGTGGTGGTGAGAATTAGCACAAAACAAAGCACATGCTTCTTCAGGACAATATTTGTATAAAAGCAGCCTTTGAGAAGGGATTTAATGGAAGAAAAGGACATGGTGATAGAGGGAAACTATTGCAGGAGTGTAGAGAGGTATGGAAAACAGTAGGAAGGTTGATACAAGGATTTGAATACAAAAAGTTGCATGATGCAGAGGGAGATAGAAAGAGGTTTAACAGTCAGTACAACTATACATTAGGTACATGATAGCATAGGTTATTATTAGAGGTGGGCACAAACCATGACAAATGAACTGTGCAGTTTGTGGTTCATGTGTTTTCATGAACCACGAACTTCCATGAACTGGGGCAAGTTTGCAAACCGGTTCGTGGTTCGTGGGGTTTAAATGCCCCTTTCTGTGCTGCTTCACAGCAGCACAGAAAGGGGCATTTAAACCTGCAGATCAGCTGCTTGTTGGGGAGATCTCCCGACAAGCAGCTGATCATTTAAACAGCTGGGCTGTTTAAACTGCAGATAGGGCTTGGCTTGCTGACCGGGAACTCTTGGCCGGACAGCCAAGCCTCCTGCTGTTTAAATGATCAGCTGCGTGTCAGGGCTGCTTTGCAGCAGCATGGAAAGGGGCATATTGGTTTAACATGAACCAAAGGAACCAGTAGACCAGTTCGTGGAAGTTCGTGGAAAATGAGCTTCCACGAACCACTGGTTCCGAACCACGAACCGAGCCAGTTCATGGTTCTTTTTGGTTCATGTTCCATTTTGTGCCCATCTCTAGTTATCCACCAAAAGATTTCTGCAAATGGAAGGGGAATGATTTTGCTGACCCCCCCCCCTTCTACTTTGGACACGTTGACGCGTCCCTCATGTTGTTCTTGGGGGTCCCTTGTCATCCAGGAACAGCATTTCAGGGTCATTTGGCACTGGGAAGAGGGTTGCGAGGAAGGTGTGTTTCATTGACAAAAACTCCTTCCATCAGCGGTGAATACAAGCTCTTATGTACAACACTGTCAACATCATGTTAGCATGGCAGGGTGTGAGCAACAAGACTAGGGGTTGAGTGAGCCACATTACTCTAGCAATATGTTCCTTTCTAAACTACAGGTCAATGACAACTTTGCTAAACTTGTCTGGTATATTGAGGAATGGAGTCTTACAGGACGTGAAATGAGGATGTCTTGGTGCTGGAAGGAAGGCAGTGGGAGGGCTTCTGGTGTCCTGGCCTCACTGACAGTCCTTTAGATGGCACTGGATTTCTAGCCACTGTGTGTGACAGAATGTTGGACTGGATGGGCCACTGGCCTGATCCAACATGGCTTTGCTTATGTTCTTATGTTCTTATGAGGATTTATAAGTTGCTTATAAGTATTATGTCATGGTAAACCAGCTTGTCCTTGTAAGGCAGGAGCATAAGGTCAGGCTTTTAGGGATCATCATAGCATCCCACAATACACCTACCAATATCCAATACCCCAAATAACCCCATCTTCTGTGCTACAATTTAAATTTTTTCCAGTTTAATGTCTAAAATAAAATTGATTGTTCAGTGAAAAAAATATATGGTCACCACACTTGACCATCTGATGGGAGGAGAATTTGACTTTTCAGCCTAATTGATTTTGACATCCTAGCTCAAAGTGGTCACAACATATTTTTCCTAAATGGGGTTATGTCAAGCTTGATTTAAGTAATGCTTTCTTGGGAAGCATTATCCCAGTTCTGAAAACATTTACCATTGGAGCTTTTATGTCTTTATCTTTTTCCTATTTGCATAGGCTGACCGCACCTAAAATACCAGAGGGTGAGAAAGTAGACTTTGATGTAAGTATCACTGGCTCCTATCAATTATATAGAATTACAGACCTCTCTAAACTTTCAAGTTAACATCAGCTAAGAGGATTAAGATACTAGAACCCCACCCCTGCGTTCCCTAATCAAGGATCATGCAAGGAAATAAGTGTCTGGGACTTTTAATAAATGATGATATCAAAGGATATGAAAAAAATATCCAAGAGATTATTATCATTATCGTTGTTGTCATAACCAATTTAACATATTATTTCTCTTCTCTCTCCAGGACATCCAAAAGAAAAGGCAGAATAAAGACTTGATTGAACTTCAAGCTTTGATTGATAGTCACTTTGAAGCACGAAAGAAAGAGGAGGAGGAACTGATGGCTCTCAAAGAGAGAATCGTAAGTCTCAGTAATGTGGTGTCCATAATTATGTCTTCTCCAAAAGTATCATATGTATTGTCATAACTAAAAGTAAATGATTTTTCCTTCTTTTTGACAAAAAGAGGTTGAAAAGAGAATTTTAAGGAGTGATCACATCTTCATTGACATAATTTTGAAGGGATGCTATGCAACCGCGTTCCAAGCACTGCTGTTTTGGATAGTGGGGGGAAATTTGATCCTTGAACTCACTCTCAAGAAATGAACTTCACCCAGCTGAATAGAAATAAATTTTGTGGTCTCAGTTGTCTTCAGAGGCAAGTGATATTTTAAACATTCCATCAAATTAATTGCAAGTGTTCTTGAACAAATATCAAAAACTGTATTATTCCAGATCTGATGCAGAATAAAAGGGGTGTCAGATTCCGATGCAGGGGACGTGGCATCCTATTGCCACTTACAGGATGCCACAAATGATCAAGCTACCCTCAGTAAGATAGCTTGCTTCTAAAAAAATTGGCCACCACTCCTTGTTTAACTAATTAGTGGATTAGATTTTGCAATCCCAGTGCTAATTTATTCCATTAGATGATCAGACAGCAGTTATTTAAGCATTTTTGTTCTATCCAGCACCATGAATACAGCCATAATGAAGCCACTCATTGCTCTTTCCCTCCATGTTCAATGTACAGGAGAAGCGTAGAACTGAAAGGGCTGATCAGCAAAGAATCCGTGCTGAGAAGGAAAAAGAGCGTCAGGCCAGGCTTGCTGTAAGTCTGTCTATATTTACCTCATCATCATGTAAGTGCTATGCAGAATGCTTTAGGTAAATGCTGCTAGTACTTTTGGCTGCACTCTAGAGTCTCACCCCAATCCTTTCAGGTTCGATATTTCTTATTCCACACAGTCTATTCACAAATCTAATTCTGGGCAATTTCTTCTCTTGCCCATTTCACAGGAGGAAAAAGCAAGAAGGGAGGAAGACGAGGCCAAGAGAAGGGCTGAAGATGACATGAAGAAGAAGAAGGCTCTCTCCTCCATGGGAGCTACTTACAGCAGCTATTTGGCTAAGGTAAGTAAATATACAGTTGGAATGAGGAAACATGATTGTGATAAGTAAACTAACGCATTGCTCATCTGAAAATCGCCTAGTTATATTTCCCTAAAAGCTTATGAACATATTACCATATGGCAGTAGAAAGTCTTTGCCTCTCAAGAAAAAGCCAAGGAAGAAGCTTTACTTTCAAGAGCCAGTTTGGTGTAGGGGTTAAGAGCAGCAGGACTCTAAGCTGGAGAACCAGGTTTGATTCTCCGCTCCTCCCCTTGAAACCAGCTTGGTGACCTTGGGTCAGTCACAGCTTCTTGGAGCACCCTCAGCCCCACCCACCTCACAGGTTGATTGTTGTGAGGATAATAATAACATACTTCATAAACTGCTCCGGGTGTGGCATTAAGTTGTCCTAAAGGGCGGTATATAAATCAAATGTTGTTATAATGTTATAAGGAACATTTTGTGGGGCTTTGTTTTTCTCCTGTATGGGCATCAGCATTGCTGACAATTTCCTAATTTTTTTCCAGCATATTCTCCTATATTCTCCTATAATGCACTATGGTAATGGTGCTATAGTGAACAGTTAAGGAAAGAAATGTTCTAGCCTCCATAAATATCAAACTCCTAAAGATACATACGCTAAGACCATTGACTTAAAGGCCGTCGTCACACGGGCTTTTATTTAGCGCTAAAATGGTGCTATTTCCCGGCAATCACCCACCTTATTTCAACACTGTAGCGATTTTCTCTCTTCTGCTTTGTGCTTGATAGTCGCGCTATTTTGTGCCTCAGTGTGAATGCCTCACATCGATGTATTTCGCCTCGCAATGTCCTATGCCCTCCCTTCAATCCCAGAATCCATTTCTTCCTGCGACTCCCCTTTTTTAAATTTTATTATGTCCTTATAACACCATAACGACATAACACAATGCAAACTTTCTGCTGAAGTAAAAATGACTCAATCGCCATGGCAGAGTCTTCAGCGATGGGGATCACGCCAGACAGGGAGTTTTCTGCGGGCAAAGGGCTATTTATATAATTTCAAAGTTGGAAAAACAAAAGGGTCATAATGTTTTGCTCTAACGGAATGTTTATATGCTCTTATTCCGTTATAGCGGAATTAAACGCCAGAATAATTTTTTAAAAAGGGGGAGGAGCTGCTTCTGCGCGGTTAGAGAGAACAGAACAGAGTGCTTCGGTGTGGACAGCTGGTGGCGCAAAGAGCCATTAGGTGACCCAAAGAAACGTTACTGTGCCGATAACAGGTAGGACGCTATATGCTGTAAATTTAACGGAAGAGATGCCCGTGTGACGACGGCCAAAGTGTCACTTTGCACCCTTACTAATCTGCAAGCATCTACTGTACTTTGGAAGAAAAAGTTAATTGGGAAAAAGAAGTAGAGTCATCCAATCCTGCTGGGGGAAATCCTGTGGAAGCAAAACAGCTATAATACAGCCTCCCAGAACCAAAATTCCATAATGCTTTGATAATAATCATTTTTTAGTTCTGGCACAATCTTTCCTACATTTAGTTATAAAGGGAGGAACGTGAGTAGGTTGGCAATCAGGAAGGACAATGGGAGATGTCAGGGAAGAACATAAACTTTTATTGCCTATTGGTTGCTTCGCTATTAGTGGAGGCCTCCTTCACTGGATGAGAACTGTTGCTCTGGGACAGGACAGTAATGTTTTCTTCAATGAATTTTTGCAGAGGTGTACCTTGTGATATTCTGAAAATACTGTTTCCCCTCAGGCTGATCAGAAGAGAGGAAAGAAACAAACTGCTAGGGAATTGAAGAAGAAAGTGCTGGCAGACAGGCGCAAACCTCTAAACATTGACCACCTTAGTGAAGACAAACTGAGGTAAAATGCCATTTTCCCCATTTTAAAATCAGGTATTTACCAGAACTGAGCACTAATCCCAGATAAAGTAGTTCATTCTTCCTGCCTTATTGAAGCAGTTTGTGGTGGGATTTCTTGTAAGGCTTTGTTTAGCTATGATAATATTCTCCTTTTGGCTAAGATGCAGAGATGAAGGATATTAGATACTTATTGTATTGCCACAGACATCTGGCCTTAATTAGACCATAACTATAAAGTCTATATAATCATGATTAGAGATGGGCACAAACCGTATTACGAACTTCAAAAACCCACAGAAATGACGATTGCGCGATTGCAATCCGGCAGTTCGTGATCGGCCACGGCCAATGAACCAGCATTCGGAAGAGGCCTGGTTCGGTGCGTTTGGCCACGGTTCGGGAAGGCAGACACTCAGGCGCCAGCAATCAATTCCCCTGGCAACGGAGCTGAGGGAATGCCTGAACTCTGTCTGCGCTCCTTCTGTCGCCCAGGAAACCCGAACGGAAGCCCAGCTTACCTTGATCGGCAGGTCTTCCTTCCAACCACGGAGCTGCAAAGCAGTTACAAGTTGGGAGAAGACACCCAGGGGAGGGAGGGGGAAAGGGGTGTCCTGTAGCCACGGGCACTCCAATCTCATCCCTGCAAACCCTGATAGGCAGCTCTGATGGCCATCCACAAACCTCCTGCGTTGCTCAATGGGACCTGTGCTTATAAATAGCCATGGGCTCCCAGGCTGGGTTTCACTTTCAGCGAGCAGTGGAGTGGGACAGAGCTCTTGCTTGCCAATTGCCAGCCTTTGGGGAGAGAGACAGAGTATAATTCAGCTTGGATTTGGGGGATAGGGATCTATCTCCTCTGGTTCAAGGGCTGCTGCCTGGCTCTGGGGCCAAGCTCAGTGGGCACCTTGGCTGAGGGCTCACATTGATTATTGATCAGTGCCTGATCGGGTCAGGTCTGTGGGAGTGGTGGGCTAGGGCTCTAGTCCCTCCCTCCCTCTGGTGCCAGGGCTGCTGCCAGGCCCTGGGGCCAAGCTCGGTGGGTACCTTGGCTGAGGGCTCACATTAGTGCTTGATCTGTTCAGGTCTGTGGGAGTGGTGGGCTAGGGCTCTAGTCCCTACCTCCCTCTGGTGCCAGGGCTGCTGCCAGGCCCTGAGGCCAAGCTCGGTGGGTACCTTGGCTGAGGGCTCACATTAGTGCCTGATCTATTCAGGTCTGTGGGAGTGGTGGGCTAGGGCTCTAGTCCCTCCCTCCCTCTGGTGCCAGGGCTGCTGCCAGGCCCTGGGGCCAAGCTCGGTGGGTACCTCGGCTGAGGGCTCACATTAGTGCCTGATCTGTTCAGGTCTGTGGGAGTGGTGGGCTAGGGCTCTAGTCCCTCCCTCCCTCTGGTGCCAGGGCTGCTGCCAGGCCCTGAGGCCAAGCTTGGTGGGTACCTCGGCTGAGGGCTCACATTAGTGCCTGATCTGTTCAGGTCTGTGGGAGTGGTGAGCTAGGGCTCTAGTTCCTCCCTCCCTCTGGTGCCAGGGCTGCTGCCAGGCCCTGGGGCCAAGCTTGGTGGGCACTTCGGCTGAGAGTTGACAGTGTCATCTCTCTTCATCTTCTCAATTGTTTGCTGGCATGATGAGGCTTCGGGTGGGGGACAAGAGTGGTCGTGGGGGGAAGTGCAGAGATTGTCCCAGTTGCAGCATGGGAAGCAGTGCTGTGCAGGACTCTGGAGCAGCAGAGACTCCTGCTCCCCCCAAATCACCAGTTGCGGCTTTGGAGGAGGCCAAAGAGGTCTTGCCGGTGGTGGAAGAGGAACTCCTGAAAATTTTGGGGGAGGAAGAGGCCGAGGGATCCTTGGAGGAATGGTTGGGGTTCGAGGAAACATCCAGCCCATCCCCAACTCAAACTACCGGTGGTGCTGTCCCTGCCTGCAGTCCACCCATCACTCCGTCTTCCATTGCCAGCTCCGTGGAACATCCAGCAGCAACCCTTCGTCCTCCCTCCCCTGGAACTGTTAGTGGGCCACGGTTCAACCTCATTGTTTGGAGGCACTTTTGGTCCCTTCCTACTGACCCCCGTGTGGTGCGGTGCTGTGTGTGTGAGGGCCTGGTGTGCAGGGGCAATGACCCAAAGCACCTGTCATTGATGTCCCTGACTCAGCACCTGAAGAGGCACCACCCAAGCCTGTGGTCTCCGTCCTTGGCCAGCGTAACATCCGTTGGGGGGAGACCAAGGGCCACCAGCTCGTCTGATCCAGGATCGATGGGAGGGTCTCTGGAATGCACCCCGAGCAAGAAGCCTTGCCTCGAGGGTGTGGCTGGTGGGAGTGGAAGGGTCAGGCAGGCCACCCTGGGGGAAGTTGTTCCATCGGGTTTGGGCGTGGCTCTGCTGAAAAGGGTGAGGTCAAGAGCTCAGGAGGCGGGCGTTCATGTGGTGGCTCAGACGATTGCCCTGCAAGGCTTCCCCCTATCAGTTGTGGAGGGTGTGGGCTTCCAACTGCTGCTCCAGCACTTTGCCCCATGGTTCTCCATGCCGTCACGGCACACTGTTGGGCGTCGAGTCGTGCCCGCCCTGTACGAGGCAGTTGAAGACATGGTGCTCAGAGAACTGTCGGCCACCCAAGGCAGAACAGTGCACTTCACGGCTGAACTGTGGAGCGGCTGCCATCAAGGGTACATTGCCATCACCGCCCACTGGTGGCAACCAGAGGACCTCTGCCTCCCCAGGCCAAGATCTGTCAGCCGTAAAAAGGTGCCCAGCTTGACACTGGGCTACAGGGCGGTTCTTCTTCAGGCCCGGGGGATGGACAAGGTCCACACCAGGAAGAACATCACCGCCACCATCAAGGCGGCTCTGAGGGAGAGTCGGTTTCGTTTTCTCGGCCATGTCGGATGCTCCTCTCCGCAGGTCCAAGAGGAAGCGCCCGAGCAGCCTGACCGGGTGGCTGATCTGCGAAGATTAGCCCCCAGGACTCCCAGTGAGGGAGGCAGGGTCCGGGACGCGGCGGGAAGAGCCCCCTGAAATCGATGCAGGGGGTAAATTGCCCGTTTGTCCCTATGGAGGCCGGCAGACGTGCGCGGCACCTCAAGTGCTGCCGGGCCATGGAAAACGGCAAAGAGCAGAACTAGGTGGAAGCCTGTAAGTAAGCGAATCCCTTCTGTTATTACAAGCGCACGTGAAGAAGTGGTGGGATCTGAAGCTAAGAAGGCTCGTTCTTCCCCCTCGCTGAGTTTCAGAATTTGGTTGGTGGTCCCCCCCCCTAAAATGGCAGCGAAAAAGCAGAGTCCCGCTTTGGGCAAGTCAATCTCAGCTGCCCTGCAGGGGAAAGGAGAGTCGCTCGAGGACTTGATGAAGAGGTCAGTTATCGAAGCCATAAAGCCCTTTGTTGACAAGCTGAATGAAACAGATCAAAGGGTGGGCTTAATTGAGAGCGAAGTGAAAACCATTAAGGAAGCAGCGGGGGGGCAGAGAAGTCTGCTCGGGAAAATGTGTCACTTGTGAGGGCAACGAATAAAGAGTTAAAGCTGGTGGAGAACCAGCTGATCGGGCTACAAGTGGAACGAACACAGACAATTTTGCGCCTCCAGAATGTGAAAGAGGAGGAAAATGAGGATTTATGGGGTCTGGCCTCGGAACTATTGGCGACACCCACGAGGGCAACTAAAGAAGAGGTAAAAAGCGCCATTTTGGAAGTCCGTCGGGCTTCTTCAAAATATGCAACGAAGCGTCAGCTGCCTCGCGAGATCATCATCGATTTTTCATCTAAGAGGATCCGAGACGCTATCCTATACAACTCATACAATGCGGATCTGGACTTTCTAGGTAATAAAGTTAAGATACTGAAGGACGTCCCATTTTTAGTTCGGAAAAGAAGATTTAAGTATAAAAAGTTCGCAGCTCTTCTGAGGGAACGTGGAATAAAGTATAAATGGCTATTTCCGGAAGGTATCTGGTTTAGTTACAAAGATCAAGCTTACAAGATAATATCAGAAGATCAACTAAGAGATTTTGAGGACAAAAATCAAGAATTTCAGCAAGACACCAAGCAAGAAGAAAAGGATTTGAAGTCTGAAGGGCGGGGGGAACGAGCACTGCGGTTGCAGTTGCTCAGAGAGAACTGCGTCCGAGGCCCGGGGGGGGGGGGGAGGAAGACTTTATTTGGATTGTAATCTGTATTTTGCAAGGTCAACCACTCCATCAATATCTTACAAAGGTTTAATTTTTTAATAATGGCAGTATGAAGGGAAAGCATTATTTGTAGTGTAGTGTTGTTATATGTTGCTGTTTTTTTTTCTTTCCTTCCCCTGTCCCCCTTCTTTCCCTCTGTATTGTTAGTTAATGTAGGTAATAAAAAAATAAAAAATTTTCAAAAAAAAAAAAAGGCGGCTCTGAGGGAGTGGACGTCCGAGGTGGAAGGGTTTGTCTGTGGCTTCATGGTCACGGACGCGGGAGCCAACATGTTGGCAGCCCTGAAAGAGGCATCCCTCCCGGGCCTGGTGGGCATGGCGCACAAGCTGCACCTCGTGATGCGGGACGTGCTCAGGCTGGGGAGCAAGCCGAGGGACAGCTGAGACGAGGGAACCTTGCGGATGTGCAATCTGCTGGACAGCTGCCGTTGCATCGCTTCCCACTTCTCCCACAGCATAAACTCTTCCCGCGAGCTGTTCCAGATGCAGGGGGAGGCAGGGGACCCCGAGCACCAACTCTTTCAGGACCTGCCCACCCACTGGAACTCCACCTACGACATGATATGTCATCTGGTGGAGCAGAAGGGTGCGTTGGAAGACATCCTGTCCTTTTCGGATGTGCTGAGGAGGGGAGAGGAGTTAAGCCTCAGCTCCATGGACTGGACAGTCCTTGCCCAGATGTCCTGGATCCTGAAACCTTTCAAGGATGCCACTGAGCTCTTGTGCTCCTACCAGGCCAGCCTGGGTCAGGTCCTCCCTCTGATCCACGGCCTAGACCAGTTTCTGGCCCAGGAGCTCCAGCAAGGGCAAGAGCTGCTCCCCAGGGTCCGGGACGTTGTCCAGAGGATCCAGGCCTGGGTCGCTGAATGCCTGCATCCTCTACGCTGTGAGACGCCGTACCAACTGGCCTCCCTCTGTGACCCCCACAGCAAGGGCAGCATTGCCATGCAGGCGGGTCAGATGCAGCACTGGAAAAAGGAGCTCTGCAGAGCGGTGCACTGTTTCCAGAGGGCAGGAGACAAGGAACCGGGTAGCAGCGAGGGGCAGGCGGTGGAGGAGGAGGGGGAGGGGGAGGAGGGGGAAGAGAGCCATGCCAGGGAAGAGCCACCCCAACAGACACATTCGATCTCTGGGCCTCGTCGGTGGGCTGTGTGGTTGGCCGCTGCACGGCAGGCGCGTCCCTCTCAGTGGAGGACTCGGCGGGGGCTATGGTGCGTGAGTACCTTTCTGAGCCCACTGAGCCCCCCCATGCCAACTTGTTGCATTATTGGGCGAGGAAATCTGACCAATGGCCGGACCTGTCCATCGTGGCAACAAACATCCTGTCCTGCCCTCCCACCAGCGTGCAGAGCGAGCGGGTGTTCTCCCACCTGGGAGACCTCCTCTGTCCCCGCCGCACATGTCTGCACCTGGACCTGGTGGACATGTTGACGTTCATCAAGGTGAACCTCAACCTACTGGGGCACCCTCCCGTGGACCTGGACCTACCCGGGTTCTGAGCCACCCTGGGGTTGTAGCCGGCCCAGCTTGTCCACAGCAGGCTCAAGCCTCCCTCAGTTCTCAGGGCTGCTTCCATGGCTGGTGACCCTTTGCCCTCCTCTCCCATACAAGTTCCCGTTCCCTCTTCACACCTCTCCCTCTCTGGATCTGCTTAGATGCCTCCCAACCTCTCCTGTCTTTCCCATCCCGTCCTTTCCGCGAAGGCAGGAAGGTGTGGTGCTGCAGGCTGATGCTGCTTTTGGGCACGAGGAACAGCTCTGCTGCTGTTGCTGATTTTAGTGTGGCACCACATGGTACCCCTCCCTTTCCATGGGCACCTGCTACCCCCTCTGAGCAGGGGGGAATGGGTCCCTCGCCCTCACACCCTTTCCGTGAAGGCCGGACGGTGGGTGCTGTATGATGCTTTGGCTTTGGGCCACGAGGGACAGATTAACTACTGTTGCACATAAGATTGTACATCACGGTGACTCCTGCCAACAGCAGCGGCTGTCCCCTCTAGGCAGGGGTGAATGAGTAATGCTGCTACAACCAGTCATGTCCTTTCCACGAAGGCAGGAAGGTGTGGTGCTGCGAGCTGATGCTGCTTTCTGCCATGAGGAGCAGCTGTGCTGCTGTTGCTGGTGTTAGCGTGGCACCGCACGGTACCCCCCCCCTTTCCATGGACACCTGCTGTCTCCTCTGAGCAGGGGGGAATGGGTAATGCTGCCACAACCAGTCACGTCCTTTCCGCGAAGGCATGAAGATGAGTGATGCTGGCGACAGCCTCCACTGTGACACAGGGGGAGTGGACAAGCTTCTGCCACAGCAGTTTGTGCACTCCTTCAGGGTGGATGTGGGATCCCTCCATCCCGGTCCTGCTGCGCAATGCGGCCAGGAAGCCTCAGGCTTGGCCCTCCTCTCCCACACAAGTACACAGTCCCTCTTCTCACCTCGCCCCCTGCAGAACACTGAGTCCCCTCCCAACGACCTCTCCTGTCCTATTCCATCCTTTCTGCAAAGGCAAAAAGGTGGTTGATTCTGGCTGCTGCCGCAGAGTTCCTCAGTGGGATCCTCGGAGGAGGCCTCTCGGCTGTTAGGATCTTCCGACTTCACAGACCCTCTTTCGACCTGTCCCTCTCTGGAGCACTCTGACCCCTTGAAACAACATCTCCTCTCCCTCCCGTCCTTTCTGGCAAGGCAGGAAGGTGGGTACTGTTGGCTGCCACCACAGAGTAGCTCAGTGGGCACTTCAGAGGAGGCCTCATGCTGTTGGTGGATCTTCCCACTTCCCCTCCAAATGACATCTCCTCTCCCTCCCGTCCTTTCCAGCAAGGCAGGAAGGTGGGTGCGGTCAGCTGCTGCCATACTGTTCCTCAGTGGGACCCTCGGGTGAGGACTCTCTCTTGCTGGGGGATCAGGCCCCCATCCAAATGACATGTCCTCTCCCACCCATGCTGGGAATACCAGTGCACTCCTCTTTGGCCTGGCGGGCGGGCACATGAGGGGTGCCACCAGCGAGTGGCCAGACCCTCAGCCCCCTAAAGTGGAGATGGCTCATCGCTGTCTCCCCATGCCCGCCAGGCCCAGCGGCCACCGTCAACACCCACCTTCTTTACAGTGGGCCAACGTCAACCGGTGGCTCTAATTGTGTTGAGTGGGAGTTTCCTGGGGGCCTTGGATGGGAGAGGGTATAACTCCAAGATCCCTTTTGCAATCTTGGGTGATGGCTGTAGGAGAGCCTGCAAAAGACTCCCCAGGAATATGGGCTCTGTAAGTGCCACGGTGGCTGTTCCGCGTCTCACTAACCGCGAACCAGTTCGGCAATGGAAAATGTTCGTTGCAGTTCGCGATCTCAGGATCGTCTTCGGCACTGAACCATGAACTGCTGGTTCGTTAAATTTTTTTGGTTCGCGCCCATGTCTAATCATGATACCATAGAAAGCAGGATAAGAATCAGAGTCTATAGGCTATATAGCTAGATTTATTTAGTAATTTTAAATATAGAGGCAAAATCTAGCCAAAGCATTGTGTCTTGAGATCATTTCAGTGGCTTTACTCTTTCCTGTTGAAATCAGTGGAACTTTGAAGCATTTAATTTTGCATGGATTGTTTGTGTTGTTTGCAAGCTCTCCCATGAGAGAGAAATTTTTACTACCATTTAGTGATTAATGATATTTCACAATGGCAGTGGCCAGGTGTTTGTTCCATGACATAAGCTTTAGGTTTTTAGTTTCTCTACATTTCCCCCTCCAGTTTCTCTGAGTTTGTTTGGTGGAAGGCAAAAGTGAGTTTTTAAATTACAGATGTGAAAAAAGCAAAAAGGTGTCCTGTGAAAATGAAGTAAATGTTTTTCAGGTGCGAAGAAAAATAATTGAGAAGGTTGGAAAAGGGAAGTCATAAATATTGTAGAGTCCTTATGTTTACAAATACATATGAACTGCTAGTAAACAGGCAACACAACTCTGAGGTCTGCCAATGTGGAGGCTGCTGGCTGCTTGTGCAGTTGTGGTGCCACTGGCCCATTCCTTGTGGACATTCCACAGGAGGAAACAGAAAGGGCCCTCTGGAAGGCAGAAACAGCATAGCGAGCATGCTGGAGTCCACAGCAAGCCCAGCAACATCTACCAGTCAAGCAATGGCAGCTGATGATGCCCCCATAAGTGACATACACAAGTGCAGCCAATAACCAGCTGCTGATCCAGCCACTGCCCCTTGATGCCGCTCCCCACCTTCCATGGAGAGTCAGCAAATAGGGAGAGAAGAGTGAGCAACAGCAAAACCCCAACATAGGCACAGGGCCCAAGAGCCCCCCTCAATAATCCATAGGGGACAGGCACCCATTTGGCAGATGGAATGGCAACCCGTTTCCCAACAAGGGCCTGATGAGCAACAAAAGTGCTGTTCACATGCAAACATTCCTGCTCTGAACCACACATACCCTCCCCCTGAAAAAGATAAAAGAGAAAGACCAAAAAAATACAGAGGTTGGTCTTAAACCCACAGACCTAAATCACTGGGCCAAGAGGCTATGTTCAAAAGAGGCATGCCCGTTGACAGTAGGTGCTCACTGCAGCCCTTGTAATGGAATGCATATCCACATCTCATTAAGGTTTCCCACTGTTCAGTGTAAAATTTTACACCTATCATTTATACGGTTCTTCTTGCAGTACTGTCCCCACAAAGACACAAACACTCTTTAGAGTTATTTTATTAAAATAAAATCTAGTATTTAAATAAAGCAAGATCTACAAAGATGGAACAGATGGCAACAAGAATGAACATTTCTCAATTAAATCTAAGTTTAAATTAATCAGATTGTCTATGAAATGCACTGAAGTTTCCTTAACACATATTACAAGAATATATTTCTCACCTGGATCTTCATGAGATTTCTTTCATCAAAACTCTGATCTGCTTTCTTGGTTAGCACCTTTATATGATATCTTAAACAGAAATCTAAGATCTTTTCCATGTGATAGCATAGATGAACTATGATTGGTTTGAGACTTAATTATTCATATTTTCAATCATGTGGCATTCTACCTAGCCAAAAAATGACACTATGTCCAGCTGCAAGATAAGATATATAAATCAGTAAAGATGACAGGAAGAGTTAAGTGAGCAGATCATCATTGGTCCATTCTAACAATTAGAGAACATTTATCCGCTACTGTCCACTATTTTTAATTGGCTGCCAAGATGAAAGAGTATCTGTGTAGTTATAGAACATGCTAGGAAAAACTACAGTAAAGTTCATACAGAGTTAACTAGAATACACGTGTATCACTAAGTATAATGTGCTGTAATCCATACTTCCGTGACACCCTCCCTTAACCTGTGAACTTAACTATTTCTGTAAATATAAAAGTGATACAAAAATATAAATGCATAGCATAATGTGTGAGAATATATACGGAAGCTATCAAAGATTAATTGGATAACAAAACTACAAAGCACGGTTAGTGAGAAAGCTGCTTTCACTGCTGAGAGCTGCATTTACTGCTGCAATCCGCTTTCATTGCAGAGAGCTGCTTGTAGAGGTGAATGGGTCATCCCAGCCAATGGGCTGTCCTGGGGATTCATCATTCTGGCAGGGATGCCAGTCCACAATGTCCCCTCCCCTGGATTCCCTGCCCCTGCACCAACAAGCTGCATGGCTTATCAGATGCCAGCAGTGCTGTGGGAGAGTGTGGGACCCGGAGACTGCCCCCCCTTCCTAGAGCAGTCATATGTACCCCCAGATCACTGACTAGTCTGTTCTATGTACATGCTACACACAGCAGCCAGCAGAGTGTATGTGAGGAGGGAGGGACCTAAGTGTGGGTTCAGCCTTCAAGGTGCCACTGCCCTTGCTATATGTGGCAGGTTAACAAAAGTCCAATGGCACCACAGGCATCCCAGCATGGGCATCTCTGAGTCAGAGCCTACTCTCTTGAACGTGTGATGGGTCAGCCCTAAGGGGAAGTCACAAATAGGGGGAGGAGGCAGATTTGGGAGGGGCATGGCCTTATCCTTTCACAAACAAACAGGCAGAGGCAGGGAAGAGTTGGAGAAAATCTCTGGCCTTATTACACTGCAAATTGTGAAGTGGTCTGATGAACCGAGTTGTTAACTCCCTCTGTCCAATATAGCACCCGTGCCTCTGTCAACTGCTCAGGGGCTGTGGGGAGACAGGCTGAGCCATCCTTAGCATAGCATGCATCTAAGTGAGGAGGACTAGTGACTGAGCAGAGTGGTAGGCACTGCAATAGTTATGCTCCCAGGGCTCCCTTTTGAATCAACACCTGCACAGATGCAAGAGAGGCATGTGCAGTGATGGCAAACAGCACAGATGCCATACTGGCCACAGCCATGCCTATGGTACCCCAGGAGGGGCCACAGTCTCAGCCCCATGGAGGGCCTATTTGGCAGGAGATCCTCCTAAGGCACATGCAGTTGGCATCCTAATGTTACTTACCCAATCTGTGAGGAAGTGCTCTGCAACTGCAACTTCTCCATTCAGTGCTGCTGCATAGGGCCTGGATCCTGCAAATCAATGAGGCCCAGGGTTTCTTGGTCACCTGACCCATACAGCATAGTGGGACAGTTGCCAGGCACCCAAATCTACAGTTGTGCCTAGTCATCCACTTCAGGTGACCCCCCACACACACATACGCTATTAGCTCGTCTCCCAGGAACTCTTCCCCAATGGTATGCCCTGCTGCAGGACATAGGCCATGGTGCCAGAAGGGGCTGGCTTGGTTTGTTCCCCCCCCCCAGTCTGTTGGCCTCAAGTGTGGGAGCCAGGGCATGCCCAGCTTCATGCAAGAGAATGGGAAAAACAGATGGGGACTTCCAGCTGTGGCAGGTACCCATGCTTACCTGCTTACCTATCTCTGTGTGGCTGCCCCTTTGGCTTGGGGTTTCAGAGATGGGTGCTTGTTAGGAGTCTGAAATGAGACACATTAGCCACATAGCATGGACTTTGCTCTCCCTCTTGGCTGTTAGTGCTAAGTGCTCTTCCAGTAGTGTTAAGAGCCCACTTTGTGCCTTTTCCATCCCCAAGGTACAATGCTGCATGCTCTAAGGCCACAGGCCAGAGAACTCAGAGACAGAGTCCAGTTCCATGCATCCTGCCTTATGACTTGTGGGGCATCCTAACTAGAGTGTACGTAGTGTTGGGGAAAGTGCTTTGGTGCTGGGGAGGGGAGGGGTTGTCTGCTATTGGAGAGGAAGGTGATTGGTTGGAGCTGTAGCCAGCATCCTGTGCTTCACCAGGGCTTTTGGGCAGGGCTGCAGGTGTGTGTGCGTGGGGGGGACTTGAACTTTTTTGTTGCATGGGCATTCATGGGTTACACCGTGTTTTTTGCAGGCACAAGTATCTGCCAGAGTTGGGAGTTGTTCCTTGGGGAGTAAGCTTAGGGAGCTGACTAACTCCAGTCCCACCCATGGGTCTTCCCCTTCCCACATTGGTGCAGGGCCTTACACTCAGCAGCGAGCAGCCATGGTGAACTGCACCGGTGGCTGGGACCAGCATGGTGGTGCCAGAGTGCTGCACCAGTACAACTGTTTATGCTGCTGTATCTCAGTTATATGCCAGCGTAGCAAATAGTTGCCCCCCTAAACACTTTTGTACCCATGCACACACCAGGATTGCACTGAACATCTTCTAGATGGCCTCAAAGATATTTGGCGTATATGTAGAAACCTTTGGCAATATTGCTACTAGTGCTATGATGTCTACAGAATGGGTGATGTGTGGAATTTCAATTATTCCCCCATATTTCTGCTTCTTCACCAATACACAGGGAAAAAGCCAAGGAGATGTGGGACTGGTTATGTCACCTGGAAACGGAGAAGTATGAATATCTAGAGAAGATGAAGAGACAAAAATATGATGTGAGTAGAGAGGTCTTAGTTATAATTCTTTTTATCACCTATCCCTAGGTGAAATAGCTTTTTGTCCCCCTCTGGAAGGAATGGCCTCAGGACCTATTACTATTTGGTCTATTTATCAGCAAAAATGAAATACTCATTTCTTTTTGGAAAAAAAAGACTGTTTCCTCATGATGTGCCTGATGGGAGAACACAAAAATCTAGAGCTATTTATTTACTTGTTTGTAAACTGCCTTCACTCACAACATGTCTAATTTAATGGTTTTGTTTTCCAGCTCAGAATTCAAGGAAGGGAGCCAAGGACCATTACTGAAAGATCAGCACTGGACTGAAATAACTAGAGGTCCAGTGCTGAGTTCTGTTCTGGTGTCCCCTGCCTCCATGCTCTCTCCCTTGGCAGTACTCCTATAGACAGAGGGTAGAATGATCTATATGTATGGTATCCACTATTATAAAGACACTGTAGTTGATCTCAGAGAAAAAATATTCTATGTTAATCTTCAAATCGTGAGCATGGTCCCAGCTCTCCTACCATGGGATAAGAGAACAGCCACTCTGCATACCGGCCAAAATCAAATAACATGCAGTCCAGCCATACATTTTTGGGTCTATGCACACAGGAATGTACGTGTAGGTGTATAAGTGTTACGCATGTTTCATACAATGCATGTAAGTAAGCTGCACCTTGGGGCAGAGAAGAGTGGGGATGGTGGTGGAGGGACAGATCTGCACAGTTCCATTATCCCACTACACATGGACTCTGTGCTTTGGAGGAACGTGATAATACATCAAATGGAAATGAATTCCATCTTAAAGCATTTGCTTGGTTAAAATGCTAATTTAAATATCATCCTTTGAAATTTGACTCAAGATAGGTTAGAGCCCTGACAGCTTTGAAATGTTTGGGGCTTTTTATCTGAATACATATTGTAAACATCTGCATTTGAGAAGTACCCCAAAGCCTAAATCGCCCGTTTGTCCCTATGGAGGCCGGCAGACGAGCGTGGCACCCAGTGTGCTGCCGGGCTATGGAAAACGGCAAGGAGCAGGATTAGGCGAAAGCCTGCAAGTAAGCGAATCCCTTCTGTTACTACAAGCGCATGCGAGGAGTGGTGGGGTCTGAAGGTTAGAAGACTCGGATTTTTCCCCCCTCATAGAGTCTCGGAAGATTGGCGGTTCCCCCCCCCCTAAAATGGCAGCGAAAAAGCAGAGTCCTTCTCTTGGCAAGTCAGTTACGGCGGCCTTGCAGAGGGGCGAGACGCTTGAGGAACTGGTTAAAAGAGCGGTTATGGAAGCCATAAAACCCTTTGTTGACAAGCTGAATGAAACAGATCAAAGGGTGGGCTTAATTGAAAGCAATGTGAAAGCCATTAAAGAAGCAGCGGGGGGGGGGCAGAGAAGTCTGCCCGGGAAAGTGCGTCACTTACGAGAGCAACGAACAGGGAATTAAAGTTGGTGGAAAACCAGCTGATCGGACTGCAAGTGGAGCGAACACAAACCATTTTGCGTCTCCAGAATGTTAAAGAGGAGGAAAAAGAGGATTTATGGGATCTCGCCTCGGAACTTTTAGCGACACCCACGAGGGCAACTAAAGAAGAAGTGAAAAGCGCCATTTTGGGAGTCCGTCGGGCATCTTCAAAATATGCAACGAAGCGGCAGCTGCCTCGTGAGATTGTTATCGAGTTTTCATCTAGGAGGGTCCGGGACAGTATCCTATATAATTCATACAATGCGGAATTGGACTTTCTGGGAAATAAAGTCAAGATATTGAAGGACGTTCCATTTTTAGTGCGGAAGAAATCACAGGGTGATTGTTGTGGGGTAATAATAACACTTTGTAAACCGCTCTGAGTGGGCATTAAGTTGTCCTGAAGGGCGGTATTATAAATCGAATGTTATTATTATTATTATTATTAAGTACAAGATGTTGGCAGCTCTTTTGAGGGAACGGGATATAAAGTACAAATGGCTACTCCCGGAAGGAATCGGGTTTAGTTATAAAGATAAAGCTTACAAGATTAATTCGGAAGATCAGCTAAGGGATTTTGTGGATAAAAATTCAGAATTTGGACCAGACACCAAGCAAAAAGAAGAGGATCCGAAGCCTGAAGGGAGGGGGGAGGCAATGAGCGCTCCGGCGGTAGCTGAGCAGAGGGAATTGCGCCCGAGGCCCAGGGGAGGGAAAAAGATTTAATTTGAACTGTAATTTGTAATTTGTATGATCAACCACTCCGTCACTATTTTATTAAGCTATTTTTTACTATGGCAGTATGAAGGGAAAGCATTGAAATGTAGTGTTTAGTGTTTGTAGGTCACCTTCCCCTTTTTTCCACCCCTCCTTCCCTTTCTCTTTTTTTTCCCCTTTCTTTCCCATCCCTTGTGCTATTGTAGTCTTTTGTAGTTACTGTCTTGTAGGTTATGTATGTATGTAGTAGTTTTGTATGTTAGACATTGAAAAATAAAAAATATTATAAAAAAAAAGAAGAGAGAAGTACCCCAAAGCCAATGTAATTATCTTGATCTCTCTTAGATTTTATCCCTACGTTGCAGGGTGGAGGCAATATCCAAGTTGTAAGTACAAAGGCTTCACCCACATGACAAAAGTAGCAAAGGCTGTTTACATGCATGAGCCTCTTGCATGTTAGACTTCAGGTTCACTCACATGTACAGCAAGCTGGCACTCAGTTCCTGTCACAAAGAGCAAGAAGCCATTCCTTGGTTGTTTTTTCTCCTCCTGTCTTCTATACATTTAGAGCAGGTTGAGGCACTTACTAAAGAATATATCTGCTATGTTTCTTGACCAGTTATACAGGCATCCTGTAATCAGGGGTCCCCAGTCTTGCAGAGTCTATGGGCACTTTTAGAATTTTGAGACTGGGGAGTGGGTGCCACTGCAAAATGGGCCCTAGGAAATCCATGGGCACCACATTGGGAATCACTGATATAGATTAACTGGATGATGGCACGGATACATAGAATGGAACTCATAATCCATAGATATGAGTAACTGATTGCAGCCTACACAATGGGCTGTTATCTCAGAAACCTACTTCATGGCATAAGTGGCACAGAAAAGTAAGAAGGAAAATAATATTCCTTTAAATAGAAATATTTTTATTGCACCAAGGCTAAAGTCATATGAGATTTTTATACAGGTTTGAAAACTGAACCTGAGGAGAAGCAATGAATAGTTGGGAAGTCTCTCAAGTTTGCTCATGTCATGGTCTTACAGAATCCAAAATGGTAGGTGAGTGCCAAACATCTGCTAGAAAGACAAACTTGATGTAGGATGGCCATCAACTTCCTACTCTAGATAGGTAGATTTTGGTCTAGATGGACCTGGAGTCTAATTCAGCAGGCAATTCTTAGATTTTTCTGTTTTCTGTTTAGAGTTACAGAGGTAAAAATTGCTGATGACATGAAGGCTATGGAGGCAAGCAAATATATTGTGCAAGGGAAACAAGGAAGGTAGCATTAAAATAATTAGTAAGAAAAACGTGAATACAGTAATATTCTTTAGTGTTTGCCTCTTTCTTGTCTGCCTTTGAGATTCAGGAGAGTGAGTGTCATGCCTGTTGTTTTCAACTTGCTGCAGGTTTAGCAGCAAAGGTAAGTCTCAAGCATTACGATTAAACTGATCAGCAAAGTTAAACTGGTCAATGCTCACTTCCACAGCATATTTCAAATATCTACAAGTAAGTATACCAGGTGGCTAAGCTTTCTTTTCTATGTTGTCCCATTGCCACCAGTATCCAAGTCTCATTTGTTTTTCCTTGCCATGGAAGAAGTTTGGCTTTGCAAATTCAAGATGGCAGACAAGATTGAAATGGTATAAACGGTACTGTGTATTTCAAAGTGCAAGCAGTCATGTTTCTAGGAGATTGTAGGTTTGCTCAGAATAATATAGACAGGGTTTTAAAAGACTTTTAGCCATATTGCGTTTGGCAGTGGTGAGGCAGGGGCTGAGTATGTTCAGTTTTGGAAAAACATACTCAAACCAGAGTCACCAAGAACTCATTTGAAATGAACGGATCGATTTTATAAAAGCCAAGTATGTTTCTTAGAAGTTGGGAAACAAACTGTATGGTGACCCGAGAAATTGGAACAATACAAAAAGTATTATAAACAATGGAATAATTAAAACTATGATTTGCTTTCTGCTGTTCTTGACTTGTATGAGCATGAGATTCAGTTTTCATTACCTCAACTGAAAACATAGCACTCCTCTCATAATAAATGAGAAATCTACATAGATTATTAAAATCTGAAAATTGATTTGGAATTCATGTCATGCCTCTTTCTATGGGGTATATTTTGTAATACTTACTTTCTAACAAAAGGCAGTGTATCTGATCAAGAGAGCAATTTCTTTGTATGCTCTTGTGGCTTCTTCCCATGCTGCTTCAGTAACATTGGGAAGCTGGATGAACCACAAGGGCAGGCCCTTATTTCCACCAAATGATTGACTTCCCAGACAGATGACAATCAGGTGGGCAGCATCTGTACAACTGCCTCATCCACATGGTTCTGGTTTTCATATGTTACCATGGAGTAACTAGAAGAAGCCATAGGTCATTGCTGGCATATGAAGGACCTCTTGGTTCTAAAAGTGGGGTTCTTCCACTGTCGTTGATGATTTTTACATTTTAATTTATTCATAGGGATTTTTCTACCAACTTTTTGTAAATCTGTCACAATCCTTGGTAGGTCTACAGGAGTAAATCCCATCCAGTTTAATGGAATTTACTAAATATTAAAGGACTGCAGTTTTTGTTCAGCAATGCTGATGTGTTCCAGTTTCTCTCTCCAAATGCAGTGACTCCCCTCTTTGTTTGTCTGAGTGCCACAGACTGGAGGCTGATGTGGCCTTCATGTTTCTAATATGCCATCTTTCAGAAGGAACCCTGGACTAATTTCTCCTGAGCAAATTCAAGTGGCTAACTAACTTTCGAGCCTTTTATTTCCAGCTTTCATCAATACACCTCAGTCCCCGTCATCCAAATACATGTTTGCTAACTGCGTGGTAAATCTCCAGCAAAGGAGTAGGAGAACCATTAGATTATGAAGAAATTGGCATAGCCAGGAACAGATCTTTTAATAGATCCAGTTTAAAATCACAAAGCAGTGAGCCAACTTTCAGTCTCTGTCAAGACCTCCAAAGTTTTCACAGAGGTCAGTTTATATTTCCCAATCTTGATTCCCTCCCACAATTTGATTGCATACCTCTAATATGAATAGTCCCCATGAAATTGACCAAGAGAAATGCTTTAACAAGGTGGTAGATTCTCCTGATTTCTTCCACAGTGCCTGCCATGAAAAGAACAAATTTGTTGGTGAGTTTACTACCAGTTAGCAATGTCTTTGTCTCTAGTTTTTCCTCACACAAGGACAACTTTATGGTCCACTCTCAGCTGCATGGAGCAGCTCTGCTACCAGGTAAAAACCTTCCCTCCATGATGGGAAATTAGATCACTTTAAAACTGTAGTCATATATGTTGTTTGCAGATTACCACCCTCAGAAACCGGATCGATCAGGCCCAGAAACAGTGAGTACCTGTCACATTTCCCAGCCCGTAGTCTGGAATGTCTGTTCAGATGATAGAAGCAGCCACTTCAGTCTTTGTTATCCACATGTTTTCTTGTTGGGAAGGGAGGAGGCAAAAGGCAGGATGAATTCCATCCCGTTCTCTTCCTTTTAGAAAATATTGGTGAAACTGAAGTGAATCCATAACTATTATGCAAAAGAACCTATTCTTCTTCCAACCATCTCTGCAAGGCCACCCTGTTCTCATACTGCTCTTTGCCCTTGCTTGTGTTTTTTAATGCAAGGATTTCCTTTGTGCAGCTTCTGAGATTTAGGTGAACAGGATGTAATAACACTAATACCCAGGTTTGCCACTGCCGCATGCACACCATGGGTTCAGGGCGAATGAGTTATTTTTACAGGCCATATGACCTGTTATTTCCTTCATATTATTTGCCTCCAATTCAATTTTTTTCCTGCTTGATTTGTTCCATGTCTTCAGTGTTGCATGTGTTCATTAAGAAACCTCTATACATCAGAGACAAAGGCTGACATAATCAGTTAAGAAACAAGTGTGGGGGGTGGGTAGGTGTGAAAAAAATGGAAGTTGGGAGGAGGTGTTAAGCTGTCATGTTCTTTATGCACAAGTCATAATATACTCTTGTTTTTTCCTGGAATTGAACGTTGTATGATTAACCTGCCACAATGTTTCCAAGTATTACTATTAGAGGTGCTATGTCCAAAGGGAATAATAATATCTATCATATGTAATCTTACTATATAATTGATTAAGCATATTTTAGACAACTCACTTTATACCCTGGTGCACCACCAGAGGGCACTACCATGGAGGGAAGCCTAGGCAAGGCACCATGTCCCTCCAGAAAACATGCCATGGTGGGAAGCCCAGGCCAGGAGCAGGATGGGAGCAGGTAGCAATGCCCATCCCCACCTTAGCCCAGCTGGTATTAGGGGTGGAGTAGGTGGCAATGCCCTCCCCTTGCCTTAACCCAGCTGATATTAGTAGTGGAACAGATGGCAATGCCTAACCCCCACCTTAACCCAACTGGTATTAGAAGTGGAGCAGATGGCAATGCCCACTGCCTGCCTTAACCCAGCTGGTATTAGTAGTGGAGCAGTTGGAATTTCCCCTCCCACCTTAACACAACTGTTATTAGGAGCAGAGCAGGTAAGGTCAGAGGTGCCACCCCCGACCTTAACCAGCTGGTATTAGGAGCAAAGCACTTGGCAATGCCTACCCCCCTTTACCCAGCTGGGATCAGGTGCAAAGCAGGAGGCAACGTCCTTCCTCCCTTCACCAGCTGGGATAAGGAGCAGAGCAGGTGGCAATGCCCGCCGTCTTCAACCTACCAGAATAAGCCACTGAGCAGGCGGCAATGCCCACCCTGTCTTCACCCTTCCGGAGTCAGGAGCCAAGCATGCAGCAGTGCCTGCCCCCCCTTCACCCAGCTGGGATCTGGAGCAGAGCAGGTAGTAAATCCCGCCACCCACCTTCACCTGTCAGGATCAGGTGCGGAGCAGAAGGCAATGCCTGTTCCTCCCTTCACCCAGTGGGGAGCAGGTAGCAATGCCCACCCCCCTTCACCCAGCTGGGATCAGGCTCGGAGCAGGCGGCAATGCCTGCCCCCCTTCACCCAGCTGGGATCAGGCTCAGAGCAGGCGGCAATGCCTGCCCCCCTTCACCCAGCTGTAGTCAGATGCAGAACAGGAGGCAATGCCCCCCCTTTACCCGGCATGGAGCAGGCATGGAACAGGTAGCAAAGCCCACCACCCCTTCACATGGCCAAGATCAGGCAGATCAGACGTGAAGCAGATGACAATGCCCACCCCCCTCCTTCACCAGCTGAAATCAGTGACAGAGGAGAAGCAAAAGCCCGCCTGCCCACCTGCCCCTTTCTAGAGCCCGTTGTATTTTTTCCCACAGTGGGCTTTGTCGTGTGAGTCTATATTTCTCTAGAAGCTTCCTAAGGAGCATACATTCTAAACCTCAGGTTTCTTATAAACCTGCTGTTTTACCTTGGAGAATACAGGTGTAAAAGACAATGGACTCAATGAAACCTTGGCTATTTTCACATGATTAATCTGCCCTGGATTCAATTTTACTGGGAAATGTCTGCCTCTCCTCCCGCTTTCCCACAGCATTGTGGTGATTCCATGCACCACCCAGTTTTTCTGCAGTTTTCACAAATCTGCTTTGCTGCAGTGTTTTGGGAAACATCACAGCAAAGCCAGGCTGCTGCCATGTGAGCAAGAGAGTCTAGATTTTCCCAGTCACACCTTCCCTACAGCCATTCCACTGGCCTCCCTGCTCATGCCACCAGGTGGCTTTTCTGAGGTTTTTTTTTAAATTGGAAACTGGCATATTGAGATAATAGTATAGTGTTATGCCCATTACCTTT
This sequence comes from Eublepharis macularius, assembly GCF_028583425.1. Classification (NCBI taxonomy): domain Eukaryota; kingdom Metazoa; phylum Chordata; class Lepidosauria; order Squamata; family Eublepharidae; genus Eublepharis; species Eublepharis macularius. Next base: position 134,130,771 of record NC_072791.1, on the reverse strand, counting down.
TTTAAAGCCTCAGAACCACCACCACCCCCTTCCCATAGCACAGGGGTTTGTGTGACCACCATAGGGACTAGGGCAGGGTGAATGTAGGGAAAGCTGCCATTTGGAAGCCCTGTTGCTGCTGCACTGCATTGGAACTTGAAGCAATAGTGAGGACCCCAACCAATAGGAAAGTGCTACTATGTGGAAAATGCCTTAGTCCTAATACTCACTTTGTCGGAGGTGCTATCGTAATTTGTTTTCTGAATAATTCCATTGTCATAATAAAATGGGTTTGCTACATACGACAGCACCCATGTTTAGGACTGTTCTGTGAAAAAACTGATGACAAGCATTTGTCTCTCATGTATAAAGTTTCTTTTCAGAATATTCTTCTAAGTTAATTAACAGGTAAAGTATGCTATATGTGTGCGTATGTGTGTATATGTATGAGAAAAACCACTAGTAACCATGTAAACATTAAAGATATATCTTATTGCTGTTGTATCTGAACATCTCCCCTATTATTGTTGAAGGCTTTCATGGCCGAAGAATGATGGTTGTTGTGGATTTTCTGGGCTGTATAGCCGTGGTCTTGGCATTGTAGTTCCTGACGTTTCGCCAGCAGCTGTGACTGGCATCTTCAGAGGTGTAGCACCAAAAGACAGAGATCTCTCAGTGTCACAGTGTGGAGAAGATGTTGGCAGAACATCTTCTTCACACTGTGACACTGAGAGATCTCTGTCTGTTGTGGAAATTGTTGCTCTGCAACCAGGGGTCAGTCCACTAGTTGCTTGGGTTTGCCTCTTACCGTAGGCATGTAAAGAGTGCAACCTCAATTGATCTTTCCCTAGTACTAAACTGATGTCTCTGTTAAGAATAATGTGCCAGCTGCAAAAAGGTCTTAAGTAAGACTGGAAGTTTTTATTTCAAAAGGCAAAGGAGAATACAAGCAGAGAAACAAGGCACCAGTTCAGGGCCTCACCTCTGCTGAACACTAGAACACTACAGAGATAGATACAGAGTACAAAATCATTAGTTAGACATAACAATAATACAAAACAATTAAGATATCTTTTCCCCCCAATCAAGGATCCTTGAGACCCCTCCATTGCAGAGAGCAGGGACCATTGAGGTCCCTACCCTCTAACAAGAGAAGGGTCCCGAGTATCTGGTTCGTCCTTCCTTTATAGGGAGGTATCAAAGGCTTGTTAACATCCTAATCAATTACATTGTCTTTGTTCTTGAAAGACAGTTCCGTTGAGGGTCTTTCGTGTAAACACAAGTCTACACATCTTTTACCTCTGTGATAGACTGCATCTTTGATATGCATTTGTAATTTGCAAAAGGAATGTTCACACACCACTAGCTATCGGTTATCCCGTTCTTCCTGAAGATAAGCTGTTTGCTGTTTGTCATGGTGTCCTCTTAGTGATTTACATGCAATGGCCAGATGACCCTTCAAAGGTCTCCAACTATTAACAACTTTTATAGCCTTATCTGACACAGAGGGTGAAACCTCAGGAAACGCAACTTTATTTTGCAGAGAGAGAGAGAGAGAGAGAGAGAGAGAGAGAGAGAGAGAGAGAGAGAGAGAGAGAGAGAGAGAGAGAGAGAGAGAGCGCCTTTGGACGATTTCTTTTTCCAAACTCTAGCTGGTTCTTTATTTCTAACATGGGCCAAAAAGGCCTGGTTCCGACCCACTAACAAAATTCTGACAACACTGTCTTTTGGTGCTACACCTCTGAAGATGCCAGTCACAGCTGCTGGCGAAACGTCAGGAACTACAATGCCAAGACCACGGCTATACAGCCCAGAAAATCCACAACAACCATCTCTCCTATTAGTTGTATGAGTCTATATTTCTCTAGAAGCTTCCTAAGGAGCATACATTCTAAACCTCAAATACTCTGGCTATTACTCCAGGTTGCCTTGTAGTACCATCCAGGGTTATACTGCATCCAAATACTTCAGGAATTTCAAGTGTTAGGTTTTATCAGGGTGTGCTTGAAATAGAAAAGCTGGGATTGAGCAATGCACAGGCATTGCAGGAGGAACCTATTACTGCTACAGTTCAAAGTTTCTAACACCAGACTAACTTACTCACCTGGAACTCACCTTTGCACCTAATTCTCACCAGGAAGGTAAGTACTATGCACATTTCGAGTGTCGCTTCATGCATGCAGAATGGATTATTTGGAAATCATTTGAACCATCTCTGGAGGACTGTACAAGGACTTGTTTCCCTCATTTTTAGGCACCTGGATTATTGGGATAAGTAACGATTACATATCTGTGCAGTGCTTTGTGAAAAATGTTTCATTAGATATAAACAAAGCATAACGTCAGAACATTTAGACCAATTTCTGTGCATTGTTGCCCTTTGTGGTTAAAATCAAGGATGGATCATTTCTATATTTTTGAGGGCTATTCAGTTTTTTACACAGTGGCCCACTTTGTTCCACAATAATTATATTAGATTGTATAAAAAAATTGGCACTACCTAACTACAAAGGCTTTCCAGTGCATGCAAGCATTTGGAGATGGCCCAACATAAAAAGAAATATAAAATTAAAGTATGGAATCTTTAATTCTTATAACTTATTTTATATATAAATGGAACTGTTGGAAAAATTTTACCACAAGGAGACTGCCACATATTTGGTAGAGCTTCTTTAGGTGAGATACTATTACTTCAGAGGCCAGATTTTATTCACAGACTGTTCGTTGTAGCTTAAATGAAAGTTACAACTGACTGAAAAATATTCCTTTGAACTATGTTTTATCCATTGTAATGACGATGCACCCAGTTGAAGGGACACCATTTTGCCTGTTCTAGTGACTGTTATCTACAGTGTAGAGCTTCTTGCTAAAAAGTGTGTGTGTGTGTGTGTGTATGTGTGCAAAGATGGGGGAAAATGTGACTGCAGCAGCCCACACTGACATATTCCTTTGTTCTGTATTACAGCAGCAAGAAGGCTGGAGCCAAGGGCAAAGTTGGAGGGCGATGGAAATAAAGATCCAAAAGGTGTCTGCAGGCAGGATCATCAGCGGTGGCATGGCTAAGCATTGCTGGCCTCTCTTTCCTTCCTTAAAAATTAATTCCATTTCCTCGCCTGAGCAAAACCATACTTGCCACATCAGCCTGGAATGCCTATTGCTTATTTCAAGAGCTCCCACCTCTTCCAGAATCAAAAGGGAGCCAGTTGTCCTGGGATGGAGAGATGACTCCCTGCTGATACCTCTTACTACCCGCTGTGTGTGTCCTTCATTTCCTGATACCAGTCCTACGCTGCCCCATAGATTGCAGTGTATGAATCTCTTGGTTTTGTAAATAAAGTGTGACCATAATATAATTCAGCCATTCAGCTCATGACTAGCCAGTTGTCTTTTTTTATAATTGACTTATAATTGGCCCAAACAGCTAGTAGAACATAGCAAAGGACTACAGAAGTTAATGCATGTATTATACCTAGGGAAAACTATACAATATTAAAATATCATGACATGATCATATGCATATTTACTTGAAGATGAGTCTCAGGGCCGGGCTACAAGTGACAAATGACACAGGTTGGACACTTGTCAGCTTCCCTCAAGTTTTTTTTTAATTTATTTTTTTAATACCTTCCCTCAAGTTTTGATGGGAAATGTAGGCATCCTGGTTTTACAGCTTGGCTCTCTGACTGCTGTCCAATGAACTTTTCAACTGTCACTTGTCCAACATTCCACCAAGCTGCCTACATTTCCCATCAAAACTTGAGGGAAGCTGACAAGTGATCAAGGATCACTTCTGTCAGGCCGTGGGAGAATGGAGCAACTGCCGGGTGAGCACGGCCAGTCCAGAGCGCAGCTCATCCCTCACCAAAGGGCCACGGGGCCAGCATGCACACCGCTTGATGGAGCCACAGGCCAAGGCCCCTGCTCCCAGAGGCGGCAGGATGAGGCCGCGGCTGTGGAGGGGGGGAGATGGACAGTCCCTGTGGTGAGCAGCTCTGCCTGCGGTCCAGCATCCAGGCGCCTGAGCTGGCCTTGTTTGGCCTCAAAAAGGCAGAAATTGGGATGGTGCAGAGCGCAGCAGCACAATCCAAGACCTCTTGTGCCACCCCAGCAGTGTTCCTGTGCCACATATTGTGGAATGCAGTGGAGCACTGTGGAATGCAGTGGAGCACTGCAAAATGCAGGAGCACTCCAGGGCCCCTTGCACTGCCCCAGCAGCTTTTCTGTGCCCTGCACCAGCCCGATTTGGCCTCAAATGGGTGGAAATCGGGCTCGAACCAATCTAGCATAGCACTAACCATGCCCATCTCAGCCATGTGGTTCTGAAAGATTGTTACCCAAAAGGCATCTGTGTCTGTACCCCTTCCCCCACTGTGGGGAAGTACTCTGAGCATATTTAGAATGCGTACCAGAAACCAAAGGGTTAACATGAACTGGGGCTCTCGTCCCAGACGGTGCTATTCTTGCTACTGAGGGAAATGACAACGGGAAAGGGGGAGGGAAGGGATGGAGGGAGAAATCTGGGCTTGCTGCCTCCAGATAACTCTGCTAACACAGCAGGAGATTAACCAAACAAAAGCATTTACGATGGGGAATTAATCAAACATAACTCTTAAGGATCCCCTGGTGATGCAGTAGAGTCGTTGATTTACAGCTGTGGTCAAATGGCTGAAAGGAAACAAATTGAAATTGAACCCAGATAAGATGGAAGTGATGCTGGTTTGGAATGCAGAGATTCTGAAAACGTGCTTCACAGCTGTCTACACGAGATGCCTCGGCTTGTTTGTCAAGTGTAGGGAGACGCAATGTTAGCCGGAAAGCAGAGTTTTAAAAGACAGATCACTCCTCAGAGGGTTTGTTAATTTCACCTTCACCTCATGGATGGCATCCCCTAAGGATCTGTCAATTTAACCTCTCTGTCTCTGTCTTGTTAAACTACCCTTCTTGGTTAACATTGCATCACCCAACTCGTGTTCTTCACATGTCAGATGTCATGTGTACAGAGACTCTCATTAAGAGACAAGGAGTTATAATGAATCCAACACTGTAGTTAGAAAGCAAATTAATGCAGCTGCAAAAAAGGCCTTCTCCCAACTCAGACTAGCCTGGACACAGACTAGCCTAACATGACATAGCTGCTCTGGCCACCTGGATTCATGCTACGGTAACATTAAGACTAAACTATCGTAGTGCACTCTATATAGGAGATTCTAGCCGCTGCAGCAAATTGAGCATGCATATTACTCCCATTCTGCAGTCACTCCACTAGCTACCCATCAGTTACCAGGCACAGTTCAAGGTTTTGACTATCACACAGCCTTGGTCCCTCATATCTGTAGGACCACTCTTCCCCTATATTCCACCATGACAGCTTTGGTCATCTGAACAGGGCCTTCTTCAGATACTGTAAGGGAGGGAAGGAGAAAGCAATAATATCTCTGTGGCTGTAAAGCCTGAATGCCTTTGTACTTCACATGTGAGAAGCCTTTCTTTTCCACTTATGCAATGGGGGTGGGGTACAAAACTCCAAACCTTGCCTCTCGAGTGATGAATTCTACCATGGACACCCTGGGTCCATTTTTGGGGTTCACTGGCTCACAGTTTGCAAAGCAAACTACCTACATCTTTGCGGCTGCATGGCAGACAGAGCTTGTCTTTGGGATATAAATTTCCCTATGGCCAAACTACCTGGTTTCAGGTTTCAGTGTTAGCAAATATGAATGCGTGCTGTCACAGGATGGCATTGTCAACAATATTAAAAGGCACCGAGAAGTACAGAAAGACCAGTGTAGAGCATTCATCAGGGCAACCAATGATGTCTGTCTGCCATGATGAGGGCAACAATCAGACTGAAACAGATCATCTTTATGACTTAGCAACAGGGGTGGATAGGGTTGCCAAAATAGCCATGGAAAATGGGTCTTCACCTCCACTGGCCCCAGCAACACTCTTCCAGCAACACTGCCTCATGTGGTGGAGGTTCACCAGCTACTGGACTAATATGCAAGTACAAGCCAGCAGTGGTTTCTGTGTGTGTGTGTGTGTGGGGGGGGCATAATGGCAAACTGCTCCTCCTTAAAAGCCCCTTATTTGTTATATTCTAGCGTATGGCATTTGCTGCTCCACCATCCTCAGTCTCCCCAGTCTTACGGTTGCAGACTCCTGCTTGTACCAGGAGATTTGGGGGTGGAATCTGAGGAGGGTGTGGTTTAGGAAGGGAAGGAACCTCAGCGGGGGAATAATGTCACAGTCCTCTCCTCCAAAGCAGCCATTTTACGCAGGGGAATTGATCTAGAGATCAGCTGTAATTCAAGAACTCCAGGCCCCACCTGGACATTGGCAACGTTACCTAGTCTCCAGCTTTTCAAATCAGCTCTGCTGGTCTCCCTTGTATGCTTGAATCATCTCTCCAAGCACCTACTGATCTTTTAGTCAAATCCCTTTTCAAGTACCAATACTTCATGCAGTTTTCCAACCAGTGTGTCATCAATTTTTGCATCACTGGTTTTGTTCACATTCACACACACACAAATAGGACATCTCTTTTTGATTGTTAGTTGAAGCCTCCAGCCAGGTGACCCCTATTGGCTTGAAGTCATGTTTCAAGCACCAGGCTACTTCCAGACAATAAAGCTAAAATATTGTTCTTTGGTGTCTTTATTACTTCCCACTGTTTTTTGTGGTACTAGTGTTTATTTAGTGCTCGTTCCATGTTGTTCCAGGAACATTTTGGCAGGGAAAGGATTAATAAAAGCATGCTATTGCCATGTTTTCATTACTAAAATATTATTCGCTGGTGTCTTTAACACATCCCACTGTTTTTTCTGGTACCACTATTTGTTTAATGCCCGTTCTGGCCTGTTCCAGCTTTTAACCCTTGCCAATTTAATGGCACAGAATGGTAAGCCGCAGTACTGCAATCGAAGCTCAGCTCATGACGTGGGTTCAATCCTGGCGGAAACCAGGTTCAGGTAGCTAACTCAAGGTTGACTCAGCCTTCCAAGGTCGGTAAAATGAGTACCCAGTTTCCTGAGGGTAACGTGCAGATGACTGGGGAAGGCAATGGCAAACCACCCCATTAAAAAAAAGTCTGCAAAGAAAACGTCATGATGTGACGTCCCCCTATGGGTCAGTAATGACTCGGTGCTTGCACCTTTACCTTTTAAGGGCACGACTGTTCATGACAGCTCTATTAAGTCTTTAGGTGCCACCGGACTCCTGTTTAATTTTGTGGCAACAGACTAACACAAGAATTACAAACACACATAAAGCTGGGGAAAGCCAGTCAACGAGCGAGCGCTCAGGGCCGCTGCAAGTCCCCCTTTGCTGCAGAGGGCGATGGCGCCCTGATGCCGGAGAGAAGGTGGCTGGGGGGCAGGGGGCAGTAAAACCGCACACGCCGCCTTCCCTGCCGGCTTTCAGTCGGGGCATGGCGGTGGGACGCAAGCGCCGTTTTACCGCCCGGCGCATTCCATCCGGAGCCTGAAGCGCAGCCTTGGAGTTGCACTGCGCCGGATTTCTTCATGGGCGGCCATAGAGACGAAGCGGCTCTTCGCCCTTAACGAGAGCGGCGTTGTCCTTCGCTTCCGGGGGCTGGCGGGTTGCGGCCGAGTGAGCCTGGCGTCATGGCGAAGCGGATAATGTGAGTAGCGGTGGGCCGCGCGACGCCTCCCTCCGGGCAGGGACGGGTCTGAATCTCGCTCTGGCTTCTTCGGCGCAGGCTAGATTGGCGCCGTCCCCTGTCGAGAACGAGGGCTTGTAGTCGTCTTTTATGCAGCACCGAGGCGGGGGGGGGGGGGAGGGATGCTGAAAATAAATTGGTGCGGAACGTTTTTTAATAAAAGCCTCTGAAATAAACCAAGCAGTCTTTTTAATGTATGCGTTCAGAAGGTGTTCTGAGTAGCAGAAATTCTTAATTTGATGAGATACACGGGTTGGGAGGCAGCACAGAGAAAACGATTAGGAGTTCAACCCTATAGTGCAGTATGGCCGAGCTCTGAGGCTCTTTTCGCAGGAGCCGAGATCTGGGGGTAGCCCAGCAGTAAAACTGCTTATCTAGCCCGGAAGTTCAGTGGCAAAATACAAAGGGGCGAAAGTGCCTTTTTAACCTTTCTCTTCCCTCATAGTTCCCACAGTTTGGTGAGTAGACACTGAGGGCCAAGCTACAAGTGACTCATGACACTTGAACAGCAAGTGTATTTCTCCCTGTTCACTTGCCCTCCACACAATCCAGTTGCCGTTCAAGTGTCATTTGTCACTTGTAGCTTGGCCCTGAGGGTGAGAACTTCATGAGTACAACCCCCAACCTTAATGTCACTTTCCTGGTCTCCCATTATAACCTGAGCTGAATATCCCAGGCAACCCTGATCTTATCACGTCTTGGAAGCAAAGCAGAGTCGACCTTGGTTAGTAATTGGATGAGAGAATGCTAAGGAAGACCAGGATTGCTATGCTATGCAAAGGCAAGGTGATGGTAAACCACCTCTGCATGTCTCTGGCCTTGCAAGCCCCGACTGGTTTGTTTTACTACTCTGACACATTGTTAAGAGTAATACATAATAGTAGATTTAATTATATAGATATAGATGATTTGGGAAAGCTGGGAACATTTTAAGAACCTTCCCCTTATTTTGAAAGCCAAAAGAAGCAGTTTATTTCTCTCATATTTCTGATTTTGCATCACATGCTAGTGATTACAGTTTCGTCATACCAGGAAGAAACAAATGTAAAGTACTTTTCATTAAAATTCTGAAGTTTTCAGAGCTATTTATTTCCTTTGCCTACAGTTATCCCCTGTACCAGCTGGGTAATCCTCAAATAAGGGTTTTCCGGACCAATTACTTCTTGACATTGGTGAGGCCTGGTGTTCCGCAGATGGAAGACACAGTACAATTCCGCATTCCCATGGAGTAAGTACACACAGTAGAGGCAACTATCTGTTTATCATATTAAAATTATTTAAGTGAATATCATCCAGTTTCCTAGACTATCACAACTTACAAACAAGTTGGGGGGTTATGTCAAAATGTGCAGTTCTTAGTGAATGGTGAAAAATAGGTTTGTGGAATTTTGTATTGTTCTTAGAGTGCCTACTGCTACTGGTGAGTTGGAAAGCTATATTTAAAGGAAATTCTCCTTAGTTCTGTTTTTGATCAAAGTGGCTTTTCTGTCCATCTGTTCTTCAAATATGGGTACACATCATAGTGTAGCTAAAGGATCGTTCAGAAGTCAAGTCCTAGCAAATGTATACAGCTTAGTGCAATAATTGCTGACTAGTTCCTATTACATGTTGTCTCTGTAATGGTCCCTAAGGGACTAGACATACAAACACCTTAAAAAAAATTGGAGGTAAATCCCCCCCCCCAGGCTTCCCTTTTGGGGAACATTGAAAAAGAAACTACTTTGAAATGTTCTCTTTGGAATGAGTGAAATGTTTTGAAGATAAAGACTCTTCTAACTCAAAGTTTGTTCTAAGAATCATGTAGAATGGAGATACTTACGTAGAAATTATCATTTCTGTGTAGACACAATGCTAAAATCTAGGACAAATTTTTCCATCTAGAGGGTACTGCAATATTCATGAGAGGAGAATACAGGGCCACCTTTGCTTATGAGTTGTTGCTCACATTCCTCTTGTGACAGTGATCAAGTTTGGTGGAGATACTATTTCATCTTTCCTTTAAAAAGGGCTGTGACACAGAGAATCTGCTATACAGAAATAAGTAGATGCCTTGCTGCAGGATAGTTAATAATAATCATAACATTTGATTTATATATATACTTCAGGACAACTTAATGCCCACTCAGAGCCGTTTACAAGTTAGAAAGGTGGAGAGAAGAAACTGCAAAAGGCCCAAAGTTCTTGTGAGTAGCAGAGGAGAGAGTTTGCATCTGACACTGAAGATTTATGTTCCTAGATAGTTTAGGGTACAGTATGGCATAACACATCTCACTTCACCACAGAAAATAGAAATATCATTGCAGGACCTAGTATTTTCAGCAGTGATTTTATTGTAATGTCTCTTGGCAATCTTCAGTAAAAGTACAAATCATTTAATAATAGAATGTTTTAATATGACAAAAGTAGATATGCGTGAAATTTTTATCATTCTTATACACTATTCAGTGGTGGTAGATAAATTCATTTCTTAACCAGTTGCTTTCTGTACTGGCTGCAATTCTCAATTCAATTGATGTTTTTAAAGTAATAACAAAATTATGAGAAATTGAGGAAATCTTAGGTAACGCAATATTTATTTATATATTACAAACTTTGTCATATCTTGAATAAATAAAATTATGAGAAACTATGAAGAGTTTAGGATTAGGCTCAGAGATGTGAAGGCCCAGAAACATTTGAGGCCCAGCTTGAATATCTAGCATTTCTCATTCAATATATGGTAAGAGTCTTTGCTGTAGAATTTTGAGCATCACTTTTCTTGCATGGGAAATTAGTGCAATAGTCCAATAGTTGCTGCACTCTTTGGCATCCCCTTTTTTCAGAACTGGAATGTAGACTGAGCGTTACCAGTCTGGTGTCCAAATTTCTGGAAAATTTACATCTCTGGTGCTTTGATTATTGGTAAATCAGCACTTCACTGGTTCAGCTGCCATGAGCCCAGGAGGTGGCCTTGGGTAAGCCCTGTCAGCCCTAGCTCCCCAGCTGTATTGTGGAGATAATTATAACATTGACTTTGGTTACCCCTCTGAATGAAACACTAATTTGTCTAGAAGGGTGGTATATAAACGTTTTGTTGTTCTTGTTGTTGATAATAATAATAATAATAAATAGTCCTGACCAAGTGAAAAATACATTTCCTCTGAAAGTGTTTTAGAATATACCTATGGAACCTTTTTTTTTTTGCAAATTGAAATATTGACAGTATTTTTACCCTCATCTGATATTTTTTCTAAACATTTGGTACAGAATGACACGATTGGAATTAAAAGATTACCTTGAAAACATATACAACGTACCTGTGGCTACCATAAGAACCAGGATACAGTATGGTGAGTCTGAAGTCTAACCTGCCTTATGGAAGGTACTTTAACATCTATTTTGTGTCAAAACATTCCTTTATATTACCTTTGGAGAGGCAGTGGCTTGGTACTTAATGGAGGGAGTTCTAGCCATAACATAAACAAGATTACTACTTCTAATCATTCTTATATGAATGGTACTTTAGTGCCCTTTTCTTTATTGAGAATCAAATTTGGGTTACAGCCTGGGTATTGTTATTGATATCTCTAAAATTTCTTGAAATACATCTGCCACCATCTTTGTGTGTTTCCATTAAAGCCCGAGATCTTGAGGCAGTATTTCTGTCAAGGTTTAGTCCTTAATTAAAATGTGTTTTTCCTTGTCACAGATGGACTTTTGTCATTTAACGTTACAATGTCATGTTACTAAAAAGCAATCAAATTCTTTAAAAGGAAGTCTCGAATCTGTTACCTACAACATGGATGCTAATGTTATGTTTGCAAGGCAGCAATGCCAATTAAATACCATATGATTGGTTTAAAAATAAATCTATTAAAGAAGATAGGAAGCTTCAGGTTTCTATAAGAAGATATTATTTATTCAAAAGAAAGGAGGGAAATGAATTTGCACGAAGGAAAGGATTGATAAAGCATCCTCCATTAATTAAATGAGAAATGCTGCATTGAACTTCCTAAATGTGTGTAAAGCACTCTAGTTGTATTTGAGAACAGTCTGCTGGGAACTCTTCTTGTGTAAGGCTTATTTAAGTGAATGGACAGGAAGTTGTACTCTTAAATTGCATAGTCACATGCAAAAGAAGCTTCCAGTAGATGTCTTGTCCATCCCTAGAGGTCAGTTACTGCCAGCTATGCACTTAACTTTTTCCATACATTTCATGACTTCTGTCCTCTTCGTAGAACATTAAGTCACGTAGTGATATTGTGCATGTAAAAGGCACATACAGGGAGAACTTATAAGGAAATAATAGGTGGGATTCCAACTCTGACCACTCAAAACAAACCCAAAAAAGTGTGTCTACTTAAGGGTTAGTATTTATTTTAAATTTTTAAGAGAAATTGCTTTTGCATTGATGCCACATGCTTATTTGCTAAGGATGGCTTAGCACATGTTCCTCTAGATTCAGTAGAAGTTTCTCTTTATAGTATAAATTTTGTATATACAAGATAATTTACACAGTTTTAATATCTGCATTGATACAACTGTGCTCAGTTCAGTAAAGCACCACTTTGAATGTAGGAAAACTGCAGTACATTTGCAACATGTTTAATGCTCCAGGTGTGATTATCCTTGCTCCAAGACAAAGATCTGATCGTACATCCAAATTGGGGGAGGGGTCGCTAAGTAATAGGGCCATTTCTAGGCAATATGCAAATATTTCTTCTCTAATGACAAAACTGAACTCTCCTCCCCCAATCAAAACTAATTGGGAAAACCATGTAAGTCTCTATATATGAAAGACCATATACTGAAAGGAGGAAATTGTTTGCTTACAGGCAGGGCTTTTTTTCTGGGAAAAGAGGTGGTGGAACTCAGTGGGTTGCCCTCGGAGAAAATGGTCACATGGCTGGTGGCCCCGCCCCCTGATCTCCAGACAGAGGGGAGTTGAGATTGCCCTCCCCGCCGCTGAGCGGCGCGGAGGGCAACCTACACTCCCCTCTGTCTGGAGATCAGGGGGTGGAGCCACCAGCCGTGAGACCATTTTCAAGAGGTTCCGGAACTCCGTTCCCCAGCGTTCCCCCTGAAAAAAAGCCCTGCTTACAGGTAACCTTTCTTTACTTCACAGGTTCCAACAGGCAGAGGGATCACAAAAACAGACGTATCAAGAAGCCAGATTACAAGGTTGCATATGTACAGTTGGTGAGTAAATATATTTGTTTGAATGTGGGAATGGAGCCCAGACCCCCTGAGGATGGATGGTTTATAAATCGAAATAGTAAAAAAAATAAATAAGGGTATTGTTGTGTATATTAAGTTAGCCAGGGGATAGTTATTTATCCAAATAATTGATAGTTATTTATCCAAATGACTAATAACTAAATTACAATTCAAAGGATTTGAATTGATCCAATTCAAATCCTTTGAATTGTAAGGCAATTATGTGTATGTCAAAAGTTTGCCAGGGATGGGGCTGTTTCTCCAAATGGTATTGAGGGAAAGCTACCACTTAAATTTGTAGGGTCATCTTGGTGTGGTGTATTGCTATAGGTGAGATAACAGGACACAAGCATTTCCAGTAACTTTATGTATTACAGATGATCAGCCAGCTACCAGTGCTTTTGTATAGACTTGGTTTTATCAGCCCTCTCTGTATTAGCATATTAACCATTCCATAGTGAAAAGGCTCACTGGAAAGTGTTCTGGAACTATAATTTCGTTTATTCTCAAGATTTATACCCTTTTTAAAAAACTGCTGTCAAAGCCACATGAAACCAGCACTAATAAAAACAAGAGCTACCTTCAGGCATAGAAAATTAACAATTAGTCACTAAAGATGTACAAAACTGTGATATATAGAAATAAAGCAGTAGTAATCCAAGTATAAAGTAGAATGGTAGATAAAATACCAATTTTCAGAGGCTCTAGGGAATAAACAGTCTTTCTGTTTTCTACAGAAGGCCAATAAAGATGGTGCCAACCATATTTCCAGGAAGGAGACAACACCAGGGAAATCTTTCTTGGGTTTCCACTAATCTAACTTTACAATTACAGGGTTCTTTCACTAAGGTCTCATCTGCTGACCTTGGATCCTGGGCTGGGTCATATGGATGGATAGAAATCCAAACCATTTAGGGTTTTAAGGGTTAAAGCCTCACTTAACTGGTCACAAAATTAATTGGGAGCCCATGCTGTTCATAAAGCATAAGTTTTATACTGTATATTCATTGCACCTGGTGCTGGACAGCATTCTGGCCACTGTTTTGCACCACTTGAAATTTCTGAACATCCTTCAAAGGCACATAAAACATGTTGCTATAGTCCATCCTAGGTATTACCAGGGTGGCTTCAGATGGTGGCTCTAGGTTGTTTTTCTCTAGGAACAGCCACAGTTGACCAACCAGTTTAAGCTAATAAATGGCTATTTCCAACACATATACAAAGTAAGTTTGATATTCAGAAGTATACCTGGTTATGAGTTTAGTGTTTTGATTGAGGTCAACCCCATACAAGGCAGGTTGTATGATTATTCCCAAGTATTGCTTCACGACAGATCATAAGTTAAACTAGTTTAGCTGACTTTACTGCCCCACAAAGTACCATGAGATCCTCTGATAGAGAATTTTCAGCTCTTCACAAAACAACAGTCTCCAGAGGTTCTGTCATAGTTAAAATGCTCTTTTGTATAAGAATGTCTAAATGCTTTGTCTGCTTACTCACAAACGTGGGACTAGAGATTCAACTAAATAAATAATTCAATTTATGCAAGTCATCAAAATGTTATGTAATTTTGAACGTATCTCTCTGATTAGAGGGTAGTTTTATGATGTTGGGTATATATAGTTTTTTTGGTTTTCTTCCCATTGGGGTTCCAGAATGACTTGCGGCATCATTCTCCCCTCCTCCATTTTGTCCTTGTAACAACAACCCTACGAGCTAGGTTAGGCTGAAAGAGAGTGACTGGCCCAAGTGAGCGTCCCTGACGGAGTGGGGATCTGAAACTCAGTTCCCTAGATTCTCTGACCAGACCACCACATTGTAGTTTGTTGGCAAGGACTGGGACTACACCCTTTGATTTGAAATGTTGCCTTTGTAAATTGAGATCATACTGATTTGCATATTTTGTCATGTTCTTGGAGAGCAAGACACTGTCAATGTATTTGCGGTCCCGAGGACTATTGAGGGGAACTGGAAGCTTGAGTAGCCAAGTAACTGACCTACTGGGATTGGACCAGCAAAGTATTGGTATAGGAGTGCCAACAGCCATTGCTGAGCCAGCAGAGAAACTAAGATTGGTGCTACTACCCTGACATCCATTCCAGAGCCCTATTGTCTTGGGCAACAGCTCCTAAGATCAAGATGTTCATCTGCTTTGCAAGTAGTGAGCAGCTTCTGTTAATGTCTCCATGAGGTTCCTGCTTGTTTGGCAAAACCTGAGCTACAGACTTTTTGAACAGGAGCAAGCACCTGAAATCATTTAATTGTACTGTTATTATTTGTAGTTATTTTGTCCTTTTTATTCTTCCCAGTGAGAATGTGTATCCTTTCTAATGTAGTCAGCCAAAAGCTGTGATTGCTACTGGTTTTGGCCTTCCATGCAGCATGCGGTAGCGGCATGGTCTCCCCTCTGATGTTGACCCAGCCTTTGGAAATGCTTGAAAGCCTTGGTGCTTCTGCATGCCTCGAAATCCCAGTATAAGGTTAGACGTGGTCCCCCACCTACTAGGTTAGATATCCTTGGTGCTAGTGAGTGCATTTGTAGACCCCTGGAAATTTGATTTTTCAAACACATTTTGAGCTTTCCTCCAACATCCATCTTCCTTTTTTCTGCAACCAGACAAGCCTTCAGTTTGGTCCTGTCTTGCTGTTGCTGTGACCACAGGTCATGATGACCAGCTATGCAGTTTCTTGAGAATGTGCATAAGGGCTCGTTGTGTGAGGAGTGGGGGTGGATTTGTGGGATGAATACAGTGGTAATCAGAATGCCTCTACAGAAACACAGCTGGGAGCTGCTTTTTGTACTTCAGAACAGCTGCTTTGGACCTGATAGGCTGATTCCACTGCACCCTCGTAACCTACTTAGAAAATATGGAAAACTTTCCCATCTTGCTTTGCCTGCCTGGGAGAAAAAGTGGCACATAAATTGACTTGCTCATTCCTATAAGCTAAAGAAGAACATGTATGTGACTGAGAAAATGTGCAGGGCCTCTGTGCATGAAATTCTCCCCCTACACAAACACTGGGCAGTACATGTCTGTGTGAGGTCTTATTCATACTCCCCCCCCCCCCCTGCACAGCTGTGTAGTTGATGTAACTTGCTAATATGTCTCCCTTGGCAAAAATGTTCTTGGGTGTCTCAGCAGAAGTGAGCTCTTATATGCCCAAGATTTGTGTAAAACTGTTTGGTGAGGTAGATAAAGTTGTGCTCATAAAATGAAAACAAAAACCCTCAATGAATTTGCTTTCCATTTCTATGGCCAATTTTTGAGAGTTCTATAATGAATAAAGTTAGTTCCGCCACTAGTCTTGGGGTTTCCAAGATTTATATTGCCTTTATATTTTACTTTCTTACCTACTTATTCTGATTTGCAACAAAGTACAGGTCCTTCTGGCTTTCCCTATTTGCATCTTTTTGATTCCTTTGCGTCTCAGGACTACATTTTAACCATTAACTGGCCTCTGAAATAACTGAAGTGCTAGTTCTTTCCCACCCCGCCCCCCTTAAAACTTCTGGAAAATCTCTTATTCTTAATTGGTTTGTTCTTCTCTGCTTTGTTTCTTGATTGCCCCTGATCTTAACAGTTTTTTTGTACTAAGCAACACTTAACTTTTGGTTGCTCCAAACTCAAAGCCTTTGAATCAATAATAACACTTTCAAACACCACTTCCATTTAAAAATGAATCAGTTGCTAATCTTGTAAGGTTCCTGTTATGTTTTCTAGCCGAGGTATCTGCAGTTCAACATGAATAATATGGGAAGAAAACTGCTGCTTGAACTTGTTTTGCATAATACTGATTACTCTGATTTCTGTAGGTGAACTCATGGTGTAGCACAAATCCCTGCCAGCTGCCTGGACTTGCTGTGTATCTGTGGTACTATATAGTTATTCCAGCATGAAATAGACAAGCAAGTACTCCTGAATTAGGTAGTTGTTCTTTCCTTGCTTGTACTTTGCTTCAGCTTCTGGCTCGTTCTTTGGAACAAACCTAAGGCCCAAAGGAGCATGTTTGTTTTCAGGTAAGCCCGTGAGAGAGCTCCTTGAATTAGAAGGCATTTGTGGTGGCCACTAGGTGGCAGCATTATTCTTTGTTGTATTATTTTCACTTGCTGGCTGCCTCGCCTATGTGAGAGAAATTGTTTTGACTTGAAAGCAGGAGTTACGTTTCCCTACTCTGGAAGTCATCAACTTCCATTTTCCAGGCCAACTTATGCAACCTTATATGCACACATTAATCATTGTATTCCAGTGCTGGATGATGAAAAGGTTGGTGTTGGACATCATATAACACAGAGCATAATGGGTGAGAATAGAGAATTGACTTGAATGCATAAGGAACATATCGCCTCTTTTCTCTTGACAAATCCTGCTTCTTGATGACTGAGTACTTTCTTTTCTCCAACCCAGACTTGGCAGATGAGGTTTTCATCGCAGGTGGCATTTGTTTCCTGTTGCAAGTGACCTCAGATTAAAGCTTACGATCAATATCACCTTCTATAGTTTCCCTCTGTTCTTAGTGTGCTCTCCCCCACAACCTTTCCAAGGAGAAAACGTTTTATAACACTACTTACTATAGAGAACTGCTGCCTTCCATTTATACTTCACAAGCTAGAACCAGGTTATTTTTACTTGAGAAAGTAACTCTGATGCTTTCAGAAATCCTGCTCTCTAGCTTGAAAATGTTGAACTGTCAGTGGTTAGCTCTGAAGGAGCAGTGGGTGCCCTTACCGCTTGTGCTGTAGCCAGATCACTTGAACATTGTGGGCAATGGGCAGGAGTACCCAGTGGCTAACATAATCATATGATGCGTACAGGAGTTTCTCACATCTCTTAGCTCTCTTGCTCCCTCCCCACCTTAGTTTTGACATGTATGCTTTGTCAATTCCAGGCTATACTCAACATGCCTCCTGTGTAGCATTTTTTTTTTACTTTGCTTATATCCCACCTTTCTGTCCAGTGTGGACCCAAAGCAGCTTACAACTTTTTCCTCTCCTTCATTTTATCATCGCAATAACCCTGTGAAGTAGGTTAGGTTGAAAGTGTTTCACTGGCCCAGGGTCATCCAGCAAGCTTCTGTGGCAAAGTGGGGATTCAAACCTGGGTCTCCCAAATCCTAGTATGATATTCTAACCGCTTCTCCATGCTTGGGTAACTGGGTTTGATTCCCCACTCGAAGCCAGCTGGGTGACCTTGGGCTAGTCACAGCTCTCTGGAGCTCTTTCAGCCCCACCCACCTCACAGGGTGATTTTTGTTGTGTGGATAATAATGACATACTTTGTAAACCACTCTGAGCGGGTATTATGTCATCCTGAAGGGTGGTATATAATTCGAATATAGTAGTAGTAGTAGTAGTAATCTGTGATGCCTGGAGCTTGATATGCTTTATGGTTTTACAGCTTGACTCTTCTGTCAGATGTTGTGATAGCTGAACAAATTGCTGTGCAGTATCTGGTCACATGAGCATTTGATTTCTCTTTCTCTGAGCTGGTTGCTAGCATACACTGGACCCTCGGAAGAAGCACATTAATTGCTATTTCTACATTGAGATAATTGCACCCTGAGCAATGAACCTTGAATGCAACCCAGGAAAATGGAAACGTGTTTTTATATGACAGCACTCTTGCAATCAGTAGACTTCAGCATTGGTGACATAGTGTCTGGCAATAAGATACATCTTTATCTGCATTTTAATAGGACTTTCTGTAAGCAAACTTAAAACGAAAAGCAGATCCAGCTGTTAGCCTTTGTTGAAGTACAGTTTCAGCTTTAGCAGTATTTCAGAATAATTCACAGTGATCTTTTTAATGCTAATTTTTCACATTGGTAGTGTTACATCTGTTCATAGAGCTGAAAAAGTAAGCACTACAGGCTGTAGCAGTGCTTTGAGAACTTAAAGGGCTGGCCTCCCCTTGTGTGTGTCCTTTTCTTTGATAATCATAAAAAAATGCTAAAATATAGGATGGCCACTCAAATGAATTTGCTAGGTTACTAAACTGGACTGACTTTTAGCACTGAGACTGTATAGTAGCAGTTCAAGTGTTACTTTTTAGCTGTTGGCATTATAACTATTCCCTCTAACCTGAATTCTGAAGGACAGCACTTAGCATCTCAGCTTTCCAAGTAAACCAAAGGACTTTCCTCTGTTTGCTCATTCAGCATAATTAGAGTGAGAGGTTAGCCCATGATTCCTGCACAGAATCTTATCTTACATTGTCAAAAAAGTGAGAGGACACATCTCAAGTTCAGCCAGGACATAAAATGCTGCTCTGTGGCTCATCAGGGGGAAAAAGTTTACCACAGTAACAATGGGCTGTATCCAACAACTCCATTCAATTGGAAAGAGGTCTCTGTTTGTGGAAGGAGTTTTATGATGGCAAAAGATGGCGTTCCTGTTGATGGAAAACTTTTCCACCAGTGGAAAGCTCAGCCATGAGCTGAAGGCAGGATCTGCTAACTGGGCAGACCCTGTTATATTTAATGAAGGCTGAATGCTATTTTTCCCACAGTTGTCAGGTCTTCAGAGCATGGAGGTGTGATGATTCTTTCTGTCTCAATTTGAACTTCCAGATGCAATAGACAATAGCACCAGTCAAAATCTTCACCTGGGCAGAAGAGAGCCAGTTTGGTGTAGTGGTTAAGAGTGGCGGGACTCTAATCTGGAGAACCGAGTTTGATTCCCCACTCCCCGACTTGAAGCCAGCTGGGTGACCTTGGGTCAGTCACAGCTCTCTCAAAGCTCTCTCAGCCCCACCCACCTCACAGGGTGATTATTGTTGTGGGGATAATAGTAACATACTTTGTAAACCGCTCTCAGCGGGCATTAAGTTACCCTGAACGGCGGTATGTAAATTGAATGTTGTTATTATTATAAGGCTGAGACCTTTTCACACACACACACCCTGCTCCCAGATTCAAATCTAGTACTCATCATCCATGCCTTCATAACTTTGAAGCTAGATTATGATAAAATGATATAGGCCTTTGGCTGTTTGGAAGAACATAACAGCACTTCTCCTGACAAGTGCAGATCCATGAGAGCACATTAAACTAGAACTTGCTAGGTCAAGATAAAACAACTTATGAGCATGTGTTCACTGCTCATGCAGTTTGTGTGTGTACCAAAATCCTAATTGAAATGAGTAGCAGTGCCCATGTATATTGAGAGACAGATTTTATCTGTGGATTTAAAAAAAAAATCAAGTAGTTCTAATTATGGAGTGCATTGTACACTATAAACTTCAAGGGCTAGAAGTACAGGATCCCAGTATAGATATTTAGCTCTCTATGTATAATTATCCCTTTGGGTATAGTTGAAGTTACAAAATGGCAAAGATACATACCTTTGAAGAGTAGCTACTGGACATGCACTGTAACTATTTTTCATAAAGCTTTCAGCACTTTAGAATCTGACCAGTGCAAAATTACTGCACAGTATTGTTGTTGAGGATTTATAAGGCTTTCAGTTCAGAGAGTGCAATGTAATGCCTTGGCTGTTTCAAATCCTATCTGGCTGCCAGCCAAAATCAGCATTTCTCGGCAAAACAAGAGGTGGAAAGAGCCAACTTGTCTGCAATGATTTTTTTATTTATTAAAAGGTTCCAAATTGACTTCTGCTCAGTATTTGATTTTGACCAGCCTTGAAATGGGAACTGGAAGCAGCTGAGAGGATTCTTCTTTGGTTCCATTGTTGTCTGATTATCCTCAGTGCCCCTTCCTAGATTATTTTTAAAGAGAAGATTTGAAGAAGAAATCTGCTGCATTTTATGGAAACTTCCAGTCCCAACCATTTCCTTTCATCCTCCAGTAGTGCAGTGATGAATCTTGGAAATGTAGAGTAAGGAGTATCACCTTGGCTTGAGCTGCAGACCGTACCCTTGCCCTTTGAGGGCCGCGGAAGGCCCTGTCTGTCTTGGAGTGGGCCTTCCATTTCTCATCTTGGTAGTAAGCCCAGTCCTAGTATGTTAACAGTGTTACTCAATGACAGCATTGTGCATGCAGAGATAAGGGACAAATGGCAACCATGCAAATGTTGCTGGATAACTGCTCAGTATTGCCTTTGGTGTGTTGTGTTAGTAGACTGGTTCCTTTAAAAACAGATTTCTTCAGTGACTTGCCTCTTAGAATGAAAGTGGGCAACAATTACTGTAAGAGACAAAATGTTATGATATTAGAGATATTCAACCAAGATAATGCATTAAAATCAGAGTCAGGTTTTCTTTTTTTAAAAAAGTTATCTTCCCTGCCACCCTTGTGGCCTTATGGATGGTGGGAATTCTAGAGCGGCAAAGTAATTATCAAATTACTTCTGTGTCTTTCTTACTTGAAATATAGAAGGATAGTGTTGACAAAATGCCTTTGGGAGAAGAAAATGATCACCCAAGACAGAACGTTGAATGGCACACACCAGTGCTTTTCTTAGATTGGGCTCAAGAGCTCTGATATAGGCAAGTAGCCAGTACAGCAGAGGCTTCTTTATGTGGATGCAAACCAATAAAGAGGGATGCTATAACTGCAACTCCATGCAGTGGCTGGAGCCCCAGTTTTTAGTGTATGTATGTCATGCTGGGGACTCCGGACAGAATAGGGATTCTATTGGTGTACTGCCCATCCCCCTGACCAACAGTCTCTCTGCCTGAGACAGTCTCCGGCTTGATGTTGAGGACCCTGAGACTTTCTAGTATCTATGCACACAGCAAGTCATGTACTTGATTTGATTTCCTCTGGGGATCAAATACATGGCTTGGTAATGGGAGGATTTTCCTTTCTGTCCTTGTCATGGACCAACCATTGC
Organism: Eublepharis macularius; assembly: GCF_028583425.1. NCBI lineage: Eukaryota > Metazoa > Chordata > Lepidosauria > Squamata > Eublepharidae > Eublepharis > Eublepharis macularius. The sequence continues at coordinate 134,109,127 of NC_072791.1, read as the reverse complement.
CTGGCGATATTTGGAGTCACAGACACTTGGGACCTCCACAAGGATAGTGGGGACAATTAGGATGGTCTGCTTCTGCTACAGCCCTGGTTGACCTGTGGAATATGTAGATGACTCAAGCTGTCAACATGATTGCCCCTGAGCGCTCTTTCTTCTTCCATGGAGTCCAGAATGCCCCTTGGTTTACTGAGAAGCTTCATATGATGAAAAAGTTGAGCAGACTGTTAGAATGCAAATGGAGAAAAACCTGAAGTGAATGCAAACAAGCACAGGTGAGAGTGCATTGAAAGGAACCATCCTTTCTTGGAGGGGTTACACTCCCCTGAAGAAGCAGGTTTGTCACTTGGGGGTGCTACTAGACCCTGGCCTATGGTTGGAGGCTCAGGTCCTTTGTGGCATATAGCACCTTTTATCAGCTACAGCTATGGCCATTCCTTGAAAATCATGATTTGGCAACAGTGACCCATGCTCTGAACACATCCACATTGGATTACTGTAACATACTCTACAAGGGATGGGCTGCCTTTGAAAATGGTTCTAAAACTTCGGTTGGTCTAAAATGCAACAGACAGGCTACTATCTGGAGTTGGTTACATTGTATCTCCCCTGTGCTAAAAGATCTGCACAGGCTACCCATCTGTTTCTGGACATAATTCAATGTGCTGGTTCTCACCTTTAAGGCCTTACATGGTTTGGAGCCATGGTACCTAAAGTGCCTCCTCCTCCCATATGGTCCAGCCTCCCAGTTAAGATCTGTTTCTCAAACCCTGCTCCCCCACCTTCAAAGGTGATGCAGGTGGCAACTAGAGGCAGGGCATTTCCTGTGGTGGCATCTCACCTTTGTAATGCCCTATCCCTTGAGGCTTGCCTGATATATTCTTACTAGCTTTTTAATTGTCTAATCTGTTCTACAGACAGTTATGCTGTGTATGTCCAATGTTTTTTTTTTATACTGTGATTTTAATTTTAAGCTTCCTAGAGCAGGACTCTCAAGAAGTGTCATACACATATTCTAAATAATGATCCAGAGGAGTTAGCCGTGTTAGTCTGTAGTAGCAAAATCAAAAAGAGTCCAGTAGCACCTTTAAGACTAACCAATTTTATTATAGCATAAGCTTTCGAGAATCAAGTTCTCTTCGTCAGATGCCTGATCATCTGACGAAGAGAACTTGATTCTCGAAAGCTTATGCTATAATAAAATTGGTTAGTCTTAAAGGTGCTACTGGACTCTTTTTGATATTCTAAATAATGCAGTCTGGATGATATCACAGGGGGTTACTGACAAGTGCAAACTGTGCCACAGATGCGGATGTTTGTTATTGGCAAATACCTGTTTAGCTTACAAAGCAAAATAGAATGTCAGTAAAAACACTCATGTCTTCGGAGTTTTATATCTTTTTAATATTCCAGGTTCTTCAGGGGTGGGCTAAAGCTGTTAAGGTATTTTGGGAAATAGTTTCAAAATACCTCCAGACTTTATTTTTATAACACATCTTCCTATGCCATGTTATTGTCTGATAGTTTTATTATATTGTCTTCTACTTGAAGTGAATGGAAGGCAGACAGGGTTGATTTTAATGAGGTCGTCAACACTGCAAACAATATGGGGGAAAAAAGAGATAATGTCAACGGAATAGAATGCTGTCTTAGAATAATAGATTCCTGCTGTTAAATAAAAGCTAAAAGGTCAACTGATGAATGTTTACCAAATGGGAGACGTTGAGTCTGTGGCAGTGTTCTGTGTTGGCACAGACTCCCTTCGTTATGGAAAATGATCGATGTAAATTTAATGCTGTATTTCAGGAATGGCATGAATTTCATAGATCACTTGGGCTTGCATGATACAATTTTGCCTAGCATATTGTTTCCTCATTCTTTTATGAAGCAGACATCGAGGCACTGAATAGCCATTGTTAGTTCTTCATTTAACACTCTCTTTATTTCCACTGTTGTGGGGTCTTAAACCTAATAGACATAGTGCTGAAGAAATGATTGAGGCATGCTTTAACTGATCTATTTCCAGTGTAGCCTTTCTGCTTTTTTAATAACTGTCTTAAGGTAGGAGAAAAGTACTTATTAGGGTGTTGAAAATTTGCACTTACATTTTCCAGTTACTACCTACTCCCACATCCCAGAGTCTTTCTAGTTTGTTCCTGCCTCTTTTCTGTCTTTGCAATCTACTGTGTCACTTCCTATATACTTCATGAAGATACTAGATAGTCCCTATGTCACCCCATTCCGCATGTGTGTAGCTACTACCCTCCAGCAGTCTTATACTGCTACACATGGTTAATCTGAAGTCCAGCACTCATAAAGTTTCCTTAACTTTGTGAGTTAGGCTAAGAAAAATGAGAGGGCTAAATTAAAGTCCCTGTGATGGATATGTGCAGCCGTATCTGCCGCAGTTGAGAAATGTGTTTTTGTAAATATATTCTTACTAGAGAAAATGTATCTGAGTACCCAGGGATACTACTTAAGTTGAACAGGTTTGCCTGATAACCAGGAATTGCATCTTGAATCGTATGGTTTTTTGACTTTTAATGTATTTTTTTAATGTTGTTAGCCGCCCTGAGCCCATCTGTGGGGAGGGCGGGGTATAAATCAAATCAAATAATAAATAAATACGCCCATTGCACACCAAAGTATTATGCCATATTTCACAAGTGATAGTATTTTCTGCATGGGCTTGCCTTCTGTGGGACAATCTGCTGTCTGTCTGTTCTGTGGGACAATCTGCTGTCTGTCTGTTACAGGTTGGCAGTTCTTTGGACCAGCTGAAACTTGCCATGGCTTATCTAAAGACTGCTGCAGCTGCTGATAGACATGTATTTAAACATTTGTTTTCTGTCTTTAGGGTGCAGGACAAACTTTTCAGTTTCCAGACTTGTATCCAGAGAGACCAGAAACCATTGAGCCTGGCTCTCTTGAGGACATCCAGAAGAAATTCATGGAGGATGAGATGCAGAGACAGAAAGATGACCCCAAGCGATCAGGAGTTCCTAGCTGGTTTGGACTTTGATGAACTCATCCTTCTGTTTTTCCTTTGGGTATCTTGGAGGAACTGCAACCAGTACTGGTCGTCATTTTGTGTATGAACTTTAAAAAAAAAAAACCTTGTGAATATCTTGGTGGTACCATTTTTATGCAAGAGATTCATTAAAAGAACTTTCCAGCTTGTTTTTGAGTGTGGAAAGATGTATCACCTGAACTACTCACCTCTTCCTATTGTAAGCAGCTTATTGGAATGTCATTTATTGGAGCATTGTAGAAGAAGAATGTATAAGGGGGCTGAGCTAGCCGTCCCCTGATGATGCAAGTGTCTATCTATAAGAATGACTGTGACTTGCAGAAGCTAGCAGGCAGGCTAATACTTTGGACTTTTTGCAACTTTCGGAATTAAATTTTCCCTAATACAGTACAAAATGGAGGTATGTTCTGAGGAGGAGGTGACACAAAATGCATTCTGGCACCCTAAAGGAAAGGTGGTAAAGTTTCAAAACATGCATAATCCAATCAAAGCCAGTCCAATAAATATCATTGCTTTGCTAAGCCTCTTTCAGTGCAGTTCATTTGTTGACTTTATCTGTAGAGATTCTCAAGTGTTTGCATTATATTTCACTTTTTTCCTTGTAAAGAAAGTGACTAATTGTGGAGTTTTGATCTTTGCTATGAGTCTTCTTTGGAGAGACTTCCCTTCTCCCTTATTTTTGCTTCAGCCTGGTTTTCAGTTTACTCTTATAGGTTCATATGTCAATTTTCCATCAGGACTCACAACAAAAGCAGCCATCTGTGTGGAAGCTTAGTTTCAGTGTTTTTGAGGAAAAACTACCCCAGATGTAATGGTCTGTGGAGGTCTGTCCAGCTACTTAATCTACCAGAGTGTTTCAGTAAACAGGCACTCTTGCAAAGTCTGCACCAGTGTTTAATATACAACAAAACAAATGAAGAACAGACTGGCCAACGCAAGCTAAGATCTGTCTGTGTCTTCAGCTCCAGAGCTGCATTCTAACCACCAACCATGTGGTTGGTGCTGTATTGACTCAACCAATGTGATGAATCTAGCCTTAGTGACTCCTGTGAGTTGTATTCACAGCCTATACTGGCCATTGGAGGATGGGTTAAAGGTTGTATAGCCACAGTCAGACTACTTGGGAGATAAACAGTGAGATGGGCTTGCTTAAGCCTATAGATAACAAACTTTGCAGAATTAAAGACTTACAGACTGCTGATTTTTCAGGTTGTCCAAGTCTGCAGTGTCTTTCATATTCTTTTATTCTTGTCTGGATGCTACGCTTTGTGGTCCCGATGTAAACTTGTCCACAGCTGCAGGGTATACGGTATACTCCTGCAGAGGTGAGGGGGTCTCTACTGTCTTTTGCTGATCGTAGCATCTGTTGTATTTTTCGGGTGGGTCTGAATACTATGTTCAGCAGTGGCTGAACATAGCCTAACTCAAACAGGGCACAGTATCTTATTCCAGGACACCAAAATACTGGACAACACTTCCAACTACTTTGTCAGACTGCACAGGGAAGCCATTGAAATTCACAAGCATAAGCAAAAGAATGAACAGAGCATGGTTTCCAGTTCTGAAAAACACCAGGCTAACAAAACTCTCTATACTCGACAATAGCCCTGCAGAGAAGATTAGCACATCAAGCACCAATCCATATGCAAAAGAACCTCCTCAGGATACAGTGAAGCCTCCTGCCATTAGCATTCCACACCCTGGGAAACTCTTACAGGATGACTCAGCTCAACCCCACCCCTCCTGAGTAGATACAAATGACCTGCCAACATCTTTTCCACACTGTGACACTGAGAGATCTCTGTCTTTTGGTGCTACACCTCTGAAGATGCCAGCCACAGCTGCTGGCGAAACGTCAGGAACTACAATGCCAAGACCACGGCAATACAGCCCGTAAAACCCACAACAACCATCGTTCTCCGGCCGTGAAAGCCTTCGACAATAAATCTGGAAAGACTTGTGGGGGTGCACCTCTCTTCCCTAGTTACTCATTTATACCCCACCTTTCTCCACAATGGTAACAAAGCAGGTTGCCTCATTCTCCTCTCTATTTTATCCTCAAAACAACCTTGGAGAGCTGGTTGTAGCATAGTGATTAAATAGCTAAGTTGTGATGCAACATTTTGCTGGTTTAAATGTCACTGCTACCATAAACTCACATGGGCCTTAGGTAAGCCACTTCTCTCAGCCCCAGCTCCCAGCTGTACTGTGGGGATAACAGCATTCATTTTGTTAACCAATCTGGGTGAGCCATAAGAAGAGTGGTACACAAATGAACTGTTGTTGTTGTTATTGTTGGAGTTTTTCAGAACAGAAGGGATGGAAAAGCTAGAATCTTCTCAGTTTCCTCCTGTGGTTATTAGGGGTGTGCAGCCCGAAAAGATTCGGGTTTCCCGCTTTGGATTTACCTGAAGCGGGGGGAAAATTCAGAATTATGGTATTTTTACTCGCTTCGGTATGCTCCATAAATATTCAGAGCATACCTAAGTGAGAGGGAGCATAAATCCATGAAACTCAACTTTCAAGCAGCACAGTGCTGTGTTTTACTATGTATGAGTGTTTATTGTTAGAGGTGTGCGAGAACAAAACTTCTAGTGGCAAAAATAATGAAAAACCCCATTTTCAAGTCTTGTGACTCTCCAAAAACACTAGTTCTGGCTGCTCACAGAAACTCTCCTTCATGAGATCTGTAGGGTATGTTGGTTTTTTGAGTTTCCAGAAAGGCAGCATAATCTTCCATTTCACTTTAATCTGCATTGAATTGAATTTCTCCCTTCCAATCAGATCATTCCAAGTGAGGAACAAAAAGCACTCCCAGCAGATCCCAAAGAAAGCTACCATGCTCCTCCCCCGCCCCCTCATAAGCTCTTGAGAAATAGAAAAGTCTAATGGAGGGCAGGGCTTGCTCAAGGGTTGGCAAGATTCAAATGCTTTCTCCAATTTGCTTGAAACCTGGCGGTTCTTTGAAGGGCAGGCAGAAGACAATCCACGACAATTTGGGTGACATTGGGTTGAAAAAATCATGAACTCCTCCCCCCCGCCCCCGCCGAAGTCTCCATTAGAAACAATGAAAGTATGAAGGCTGGGTCAGGGCTTGCTCAGAGGCCCATTGAATTCAAATGCTTTGCCCAATTTGCTTGAAATTGGAGGTTCTTGGAAGGGCAGGCAGAAGGCACTCTGCTGCAATTTTGTTGACATTTGGTTGAAAAACAACCCCCCCAACCCCCAACCCCCCCCCCAAGTTCAGTTTGCAACTGAAGCCTTCCTCTGAGAGGAAACAAACAATAAAACTACAATAAAGAAGGAAGACAAATGCAGAGTTTTCAATGAAAAGGTAAATCTTTTACTGTCAGCCACTGTAAGAGTAGGGAAATGAAATGAATGCAGACAGGGCTTTATTTTTTAAAAAATACTGCTGCTTAACAGCCATTTTAGGAATCAGTGAGAACTTATTGCAGAAGTGCAGAGAAGGAACTACTTTGGGGGTCTGTAAAAACACCCCCCTTTGTTCAAACTGCTTGAAATTTAGGGATTCTTTAGATTAGAGGGCAGATTGTGTTCTGTGCTATTTTGGTGCCATTAAGTGCAAAAGAGCTGCCCCACAGCCTCCAATGGTCCCCCCTCCTCTTCCTTTTGAAAAGAACAGCCCCAAAAATAATGAGATCAGGAAAAAAAACTGACATTCACAGTCTGACCTGGCAATGTCCCACCAGAAATCTACCCAATCACTATAAGCACTTCACTCAACAGCCCCAGATTGGAAAGCACAATAAACAATTTCTAGATGCACATCCCTGTTTATTCTACACTATTAGATTGGGGAGCCATAGTGGGATGCAGAGGACTGTAGCTGAATGGGGGAGGCAGGAAAGATCCATTCCATGAGCAAAAGTTCACTCACAATTCAGTAAAAGTGGTAGATTGTAGACTGGGGTACCTCAAATTTTACCTCAAAAATGCATGTAAAGTGCTTGTTGGTTCTCCAGAATAGGCAAGCAAATTGCAGGGTACTTGTTCTTCCTTTTCCTCCCCAGTAATGTATCCAAACTTACAAACAATGAAGTTCTTTTTGGAATTCATTCTCCATTTTGGGTGTGTGGATCTATTTCTAGGGTTTTTAGAAGTCTTTGTAATTGCTCAGCTATTACTGCCAGAATGTGGAGTTTTCATTAACAAGATGCTGCAAAAGAATGTGTAGGAACTTTTGTAGTTAAAATATGTAACTGTCACTGATAATTAGACAAATAAGACATTTGGGTAAAGAGAAATAAAATTCAAGTGGAAGGAAGGCGATTGTGCACTGGAAGTACAATTCAGAGTTGCAAACTTGGGGCAACCAAGAGATCATGCTTAAACACATCTCATAAAAGTTATAGTGCTAGACAGGGCACTGCAAATGTTCAAGGGGCTAGTGTACCTTCCTAGTGAAGAAAGAATAAAACAATTGGTGCTTTCTAGTTTAGAAAAATGACAAGGTAGAACATAATATGGGTTTATAAAATTGAATGTTATAGAAGCAGTAGCTATAGATCTTTCAATTGTAGAACTCAGAGGTTACCCAATGAACTGGAAAATTATGAGCAGACAAAGAAATACTGTTTATCATAGTGTGTAATTAACTTCAAGAAGAGTTTGCTGTCAAAAGCTGTAGTGATAACCACCAATTTAGATGCCTTTAAAATTCTTGAAAGACAGGACTGTTAAAAGCTATAAGGCATAATACCTCATTTGAGCCTCTTATGTTCAGAAACAGCACATTTCTGAATACCAGATGTCAGGACAAGCAAAGGGGGAGGGCTGTTTCTCTCATCCCTTGAAGAGCTCATGGAGCAAAATTTGCTTTCTCTTTGTGAACACTGAACAGGCAGCTTGGTTCTTTAGGAGACTCCACGTGACTAGAGAGAACTTGAAATTACCCTACTACTGAGTTCTGTCACTATGAAAAGTATTGGACCTTTTCCATTGACACCTTTTCCCACCCACCCCCCTTCCCCTACCCTTGGCCACAACAAATGTTTTCCGTTCAAATTTGAAATCAGAACAACTAATAAAATGTTTACAAGGAGACAGCTGTTCCCCTGAGAAGCAATCTAAATAGGATTTTACACACACCCCTTCTGCTCATTAGCTGCCTTTTCCTCCCCCCTCCCTTTGACAATCTGATTTGTGTAGTTTGTTGCTTACAACTCTAGAGAGCTGCCTTCTGCCTTTGTGTACAATAACCAAAACAACTATTTTAGAATGCGTCATGATCTACTTAAACTAGCAGGTTGATCCAAAACAGAAGGCTGAAGGGAATGGTCAAGAACATTTTGCCACACAGTAGTTAATGAGAAAACGTACTTGGTTAACCTATAGCCTTCCTTTAAAATTAAAATTTCCAAAAAGGATATAGGGTTGGACTTACAAGGAGGTGGCTCACTGTTTTGGAAGGACTAGCTGGCCTTTATCTGAGTAACACATCTGCTATACTGCCTCTTTTAATATTGAGTGCTACCTGTGCATCAGCTGTAATACAAGATGAGAACGGCCAGAAACATGAATGGAGAATAAGGATGCTAAGTTAAAATTTATACCCTGTGAAGGAATGGACTTGCTAGCCCCTCCTGTTCCTTCTGGCTGCCCCCCAGGAGGTTAGCCACCCATGACTGTCCCAAGTATCTGCTTGCTGCCGCTGCCCCTTCCCATTGCTCCTTGGGGAGTGCCAAAAACAAATGGTGCCACCTGCTTACCATAGACTCCGGGAGCATGTCCTGCCCATATGTGGTCATGCATCTAAGACTCTGTACCTATAGTGCTGATTAGAGGCTCCACCTCATTTCCACACCTCCCATGGCACTCCTACAAGCAAGCACAACGATCTATCACAATTTCATAATAATAACAACATTCGATTTATATACTGCCCTTCAGGACAACTTAACACCCACTCAGAGTGGTTTACAAAGCATGTTACTATTATTCCCACAGCAGTAACCACCCTGTGAGGTGAGTGGGGCTGAGAGAGCTCTGGAAGAGCTATGATTGACCCAAGGTCACCCAGCTGGCTTCAAGTGGAGGAGTGGGGAATCAAACCCGGTTCTCCAGATTAGAGTCCCATGCTCTTAACCACTACACCAAACTCATGCTTTGAGGTATTGTGCTCTGGATATGGCAAGCTGACTTGCTACCACACCCTATTGCCTCAGTTCAGATCTCAAGGCCAAAAAAGTGTGTGAATTCCAGAAATCATATGTAGAGCATTCAGAATATAATTTAATAAATGGATAAAAAGAATATTCGTGTTCAAATGTATCAAATGAGAATTTGATAAGTCACATTTGGGGGAAGTTGAAAGGCTAGATGAAGCTAGGATGGGTCAGGGCAGATTTTGCTAAAAGAGTAGGTCTGATGGGAAATTTTGAAGAGAACAAAGTGGGACTGACAACTACAGAACAGAAGGTTATTTGAGGCCTAGAAGGTGACGTGGCAGAATTGCTGGTGAAGGAAATAGAAGGAGAACCTCTTCCTTTGCTTTTTTTCCTGGCTAATGGAACAGCACCCAACAGATGGCATACCTGCCTTTGGGTTGTACTGTTAAGCTGGTGCTGCATATTTAACATGTTAACTAGATAGACTTCCAAGCTTGTACATTGCACTGTGAACCAGGGAGAGCCAGAGCAAATGCATTAATTGATGGCCTTGACTGGCGTTCCTCATTCCTGCCTTCCTAACTGGTGGTCAAATAGTGTTGGGTATAGAACCCAGTGGCTTCTCAGTCTAAAACTGCACTGTAGGGTGGCCATAATTGAGCATACAATAGTTATCTGACCAGTTTCTTCTTGCCCTCCATGCATCTGACGAAGAGAACTGTGATTCTCGAAAGCTTATGCTACAATAAAGTTGGTTAGTCTTAAAGGTGCTACTGGACTCTTTTTGATTTTGCTACTACAGACTAACACGGCTAACTCCTCTGCACTCATACAATAGTTGGAGTTAATTTTGCATTAGGTACCAATTCTATGTATTCTCAGTAGCATTTTGTATGAAATCTTGTGTAATGTAAAAAGAGCGCAAGTTGTCTGCCAAAAAGCCCCAGGTTCAACTATAAGCTCTTATGAATTTAAATAATCTTGGGCAGGACATTATCTCTCAGTCTCAGATCCCAGGTGCAATATGGACACAGGGCTGATTCATTTTATGTTGTGGTTGTAAAAATTATGGAGGTATGTAAAGTGTTTTGAAGACTTTTTAAGCACAATATAAATGTTAAGTATTATTTGCTGAATGTGCGCTACTTGGTGTAAGAAGCAGGCTCAATAGAGCTCTCTTCAGTGATACCAGCTTTTTTTGCTATTAAGTGGGTGGAGATTTATTTTAGAGGACTTGAGAAATTTTATGGGTATACATTGAGACTCTGTAATGTAGACTCTAATTTCTTGATTGGGTAATATAATTAGCTAAAGCAGAATAACTAATAGAATAAGAAGTCCATTTGTTAGTAATCCTAGTAATTAGATACTGATATAGCAAAGCATGAACCAACCAACATTTCCAGTTTTCCCTCATTAATAGCCCCATTTCCACAAAAATAAGGTATGTAGGCAACCCGGAGGAATTCATAATTGTTATAAACTGGCTGCTGTTTGCTGCCACTGGACATTCCACAGATTTTGATGTCACTCTTTTTCCAGGCTAAGAAAATGTGGAAAGGCATAGCAATTTCAGCATTAGAACCCAGGGATACCTAACTGTATCCCTCTTTGGGTAACAAAGAAGTGTGATGCTTTACGCTGGCACTAGATTTTATGGGTAACAAATTGTAGGTATCCTTGTAAAAGTTTGCTTAGTTCAGGAGTCCCCAACCTTTTTGAGCCTGCAGGCAGGCATCTTTGGAATTTTAGCACAGGCTGTGGGCACAGGCACAAGAGGCGAAGCCAACCACAAAATGTCAGGGAGTGAGGTTATGCATAACTAGTAGTAACTCTTCAACATTTCCAGCAGAAGATCTGCTTAACAGGATGCCTTTTAAAATGAAAATATTGTTTACAAATATTTTCTTGCATACAGAGCTTACTTTCACTCACATAGTGAAGATCCTTGTGCTGTGATGGCAGTTGCTGTTGAAGCAATGTTTCAAAAAATCTGCACAGCCTATCAGAAGTCCTACTGGGCAAAAGACCCATCTGCCCCTGCCCACTTTCTAAAAACATTTGGTGGGCCCCAGGAAAGTTATCAGCAGATGCCATGGTGACCACGGATGCCACGTTGGGGACCCCTGGCTTGGCTGTGCCAGCTCTCCACGGCTCCAGGACTGCCTCATTTACAGAAAGTTGTAGCATTGCAGTAGGGAGGCCAGAAATAACAGCTGCCAGTTGGTATTTGGCTGCTTTAGGCACACAGGCAGTTCAGACAGCCAACATCTGTACCTAGAAGGTCAGGCCCTGGACTCAGAAGTGGGTGCATGTCTCCAAGGAGTAAAACAATTATTTGACAGAAGTGCCTGGAATGAAGCAACATCATTGCTGGAGTGACGCACAAAGCTATTTCTCACATTTGGCATAGGCAAGACTGCAGCTGCTGGCCTTCCTGTCAAACAGCATAGCTGTGAAATGGATCCTTTCCCCGCTGGCTCTACACAGATCCCTGGTAGAAAGTGCACTAGGAAGAACATGGAGGGATTTATGATGTCTTGCCTCATCTATGCTGATTAGACGACTCTTTGTACATATTTAAGGCAAACAAAGAGCACTGAGATTATTAAATCTTTCCATAAACTTTCATATAGTAAGTAATCCTTGCACTTTGCTCCTGTAATTTGTAGAACTGAATCCCTTTGCATGGCAACTGGAATAGCAGAAGGCTGCCCAATATGCTATGGTTTTAAATTTGCCACAGTGTTGCAAAGAACTGATCTTATTGTGCAGTAAAACAAACAGGCAAAGATTATTTTGCATTAATATGTTGAGCTGGGCTTCCAGTTTCCATTCTGCAGCAGTGACAACAACTTTCCAATAGGATGTTCTGATGTGGTTTTTTGATAAGCTATGTATAACAGGTGGTTAAGCAGGTGGCTCTCAATTTCTGACTTCATTCTTTCCCCCAGATACTCAACTGCTAGCACTTAGAACTATTTTTTCCCTTTAATAGCAGCTGTTCTGCTGTGGTAATAGGAAAGCTAGCTGAGGTGGGTAGTGGATTACAAGGTAATACACAAAAAGCCAATTCAGGACAAATGGCTTTTAACAGCTGGGGAGAAAAATTGCAGTGAATGCCTGGTTGGTGTTCTTGCAGCCATGTGGAGGCTGCCCAAGGGATAGCTTTCTAATTTGGAGAAGACCTGGGTCCCACCACTGCTGACTCCCTACTTACACATCTCCTCTGATGCCTGTACTCACACCCTTCTACTGCCTGCTTGTGAGTGCTTTGCCACATTTGCTCCCAGCTGCATACGCTGCCTAACACTGCTGGAGAAGGGTACAAAGGTGGTGTCGAAAGCAGCAGCGTTCCTGGTGGCCATGACTGTGGCACTCCTAGCTGCACTCGCAACCCAGCACCATCAAGGAAAGTGTGCAGGTGGTGTGGGCAGCTGTGACTATAGGTGGTGGGAGTGCTTGCGAGTGGGCAAATGAAAGACACACATGCAGATGGGGAGAACATGGGTGGGAAGGCAAGAAAGGGAGCCTCATAGTGGACATGGAGGGGCACATGAGCACTCTCTGCCCAGGGTCCTCTAAAATCTGTCCTGAGAGAACCATCATTTAATTTATGCGTCTAAGTTTCATCTTCTATAGTTCCCTCTGAGGATTCTGACTGGTGTTAAGGAAAGTTGTCCTACATTTATGTAGAGGTAAAAATAGACTCTAAACCCTTTTGAATTTGATGATACATTTGGGTGGAGGAAAATGAAAGCCTGAGGCCCAGAATAGGTCATCTAAGATGACACCAAGTGGCCAGATTTGGATTTGAACCCAGGTCTTTTGACTCTCATCAGTGAAGTTTCAAGATCAAAATAGTGAGCAAGATTCTGACTTCCTCAGCGCCCTTCTTCGGGTTGGTTGCAAAGCAACATAAAAGGCAGGAGGAAAAGGTTCTTGGATGCAGTGAAAATCCCAGCACTGCAGACTGTAATAGTCTTACAATGGATGGGGTGATGCAGAGTCAGCTTGGTTAGAACTCAGATTACAGGTTGTATCAAAGGCCATCAAGACAAAGAAGGTGGCTCTCTCTTTGAAAACATAAACATTACTAATTTGGATCTAATGTTTACATTTTCAAAGGGTGAGTTGCCCTTGTACCTTTTTCTCCCCCCCACAATTTTTTGAATTAACACATTCAGCATTGAAAGCTTGTTCACTGCTTCATGAACCAACACAACAACTTGCAGTTTTGGTCTCAAAGAAGGTATAGTAAAACTAAACTCCAAAAGCCACAACTCAGCACCAAGTTAGGTGTACCTAAGCCCCTTAATGCTGAAAGGACTTAAATGCACATAGTTGTGTTCCGGATTGTATCTGCATGAACTAATGCCCTGGAAAGCAGGTGATATGACTAAGTAAACAATGGATATTGATGTTTCTTCCTTTTCTTTGCTTCTGTCTAAGACTGGGGAAGAATTCTGTGCGCCGCAAAAGATTTCTTCTAATATTTTAGTCACTAAGTAATTCAAATAAAGGTATTGCTTGCCCACCAAGTCTTCTGATTCACCTATCCTGCTTCATATTTGGACTGCATCATATGGAGCTTTCACTTGTATTTAGACAACTGCAGAAGGTTGGTAAGCATATTGGGCAACTTTAAACATCCTGTTTATCCTAGAGAAAGGGAACAGTTGATTTAGAGAACAAATACACACACACATCTCCTTGGAACTCTCCCTCTGGCTCTAGATAGCAAATAAAGGGAAATAATTGCTGCTGTTGGACTCATGGATTTCCTCACTCTGTTCTGCTCATGTGGGACACCATGTATGCGCATAGTGCCATGTGAGGCAGGAGGGGTGTGGTAACAAGAGCACATTCAGGTTGCCAGAAAAGAGGGATTGGACCTTAGACATAGCTTGAGTTTTACCACAAAAGACCAAAAATTGTAAATGAGCTGGCAGGAATATTCCATTCTTTGCCCTCCCCCCCACCCTAGTTTGCTGTTTGTTGTTGGGACAGGGGAAGTTGTTTACTTTGGTAGGGAGAAGGAAGGCCAGATGCAAGAGAAACTGTTTTGCATGCAAGGGTTTCTGTTAAAGGGTGGGAACTGAGGGAGGGTGGGATGAGACTAAGAGCATTCCAAGTCCTTTTTAACAGACTATAAAGATCCAGACACTTGTTGTTCTGCTTCTCAGATTACCAATCAGAACCAATCTAACTTCTCAAACCCAAGACAAAATCAAAATGACTTTCCAATACAAGTATCAAATGCATATAACTTTTCGTGATTGGTAGGCAGCATCAGAGTATAATGACATGGTGACATATAAGCACATTCACCTGGGCATGTATAACTTTGCATGTGCACATATTCATATGTATGGAGGGAGCCAGTTGGTTGGCAAGTGAGGATCCTCTCTATAAAGTGAACCAAATGGGGGAGCCATTTTTGGCAGGAAAGGGAACCTCTGCATCAATGAAATCGGGGGACAATTTTACTGTCTCTTGTCCTAAGATTCTAGTTGTTTTATCATCTTTGGATAAAGGAAGGAGGAAACACAGTGGATTGGTGTGTGATGTTCATTCTAGAGCTGAAGCTAATTCCTGTTCCTGGTTATACTAAAAAAAACTTGGAAATTTTTGATGGTGAACACTATGAATACTCAAATGAAAGAATATTCTTTGAATGTCTGGTGAATATTTTATGTTTGACATTTGACATCCAAAGATTCTGTAGTAGCAAAACATTTGTCAGCATCTGACAGCTGTCATACGTAGCAGTTGAAATTTTATTACATTGGTTGGTAATTTTATTTGACAAATGAATGAAACAACATTTTTCAGTATCACACAGCTAATATTTGGTCCAGCCTTTTAAGTCCTGTATTGCTTGGGGACTAAATAGTTAAAGGACCAACTGTTCCTGTACAGTGCAGTCTGCCATTTACAATCCTCCTCATAAGCCCTGTTTTGAGTGTCCTGCCTTCAGAGGTGAGCCAGTGGCAAGCACTGGCAGGGATTTCTCAGCAGTGGCCCTCTGCCTATGGAACGCCCTTCCTCTTGAGGCTCATGTGACCTATTCTCTTTTAGGTGGCAAGTCAAAATGTTCCTTTTTACCTGGTCTTCTAGTTAAGAAGTTGATCTTGTCACACAGTCTGTACTGCCTTGAACAAGCCTGAGAACTCTTTTATGAGACTCATTTTAAGTTGCTGAAAGTTGGGTCACTTCCACATGTCCTTAATGGGACAGCCTGCCAACGGAACTTTGGTGGGTTATCTCACTCATTACACACGTCCTCATTTCCCATGCATGAACAAGTCATGACGATCCAGGTTTTTAAGTGGTTTTTGCGAGACCTCTTTTATTCCGTTTTAATTTTTGATGCCGCTTTTTCTGCGTGATTATTACCGTATCAATGCATGCGGAAGCTTTCTTGCACTTTTGAAGTGCCCTCCCACAAATCTCTATCCCCTCCTCTCACCATTACTCCTCCCACACATGCATCTGGCTCACATGCACGATCTTATAATTCCCCCCCTTTACTTTTTTTTAATGGTCCTTACACTATTATGATATCTATGTATACAAAGGGAATCATACTGCAGTGCTTGCTACATTGGATCGCTCAGCAATCAAAGTATCAGTCTAGGATCAACATTGAGAATGGAATGGCATTTCTGATTTAATTTCAAATTATCAATAAGGTCAGTTGTATGGGAAAATACAATGGACCCTAGCAGCACTCCCCCCCCTTGCCTTTCCCCATGGCATCAGTCAAAGGGGGGATCAGGGAAGAGAGCAGGGGTCCCTCCTTCTCCGACCCCTTGGCTGCCACTTGGCTTGTGCACGGTCCTCCCAAGGCCCCGCAGATGTGGCAGGGAGCCCCGCCCCCACTGTGTGGGACCTTGGGAGGGCCTCAGCACTACGACTTGCTTCTTATCCTTGTGTACTGCACCTTTGAGGGGATGAGTGGTGGAGAACACAGTTTGCCTTTTATATAGTAAGATATGGAATTACGCTACTCTACTCTTTGCATATTTATTAAATACTTTTGCATTTAAAACTTGGGAAATCAATGGCAGAGGAGGAGTACTAAGCATGCCTAGTTTCTACAGAAGCTGAAAGACAGGACAATTGTATAGCACAAGGAAAGTTGGGCGGGAATGTACCAACATAATTTGTGATGAGGTGCAGATAAAGAACAAGTTTTCTGTTTTGGGACCTTTTTCCCCCATGACAAACATCCACAAAACATGTATGAGGACGATGCATGTGGAAGGTTAGTTCTCAAAGCGGCTTTGGGACAGGGACCCCCCCCCCCGCCCAATGGAACATGTGGAAGCGACCTTGATCTGGCTGCATTTTTAATGCTGTGCTTTTAATAGTTTATTAATTATGATATTTTTACGGTGCTTATGTACTTATGTTTTACTTTGTAAGCCACTTCAAATAGGTTTTCTGGAGAGGCAGCATAGACATTTTCCAAATAAACAGATGACTGTATTCTGCATGTAACTGTGAACTTTTGATCATCTGCATCTGGTATAAAGAGGCAATTGATAGTTGACCATGTTGTTACCTGAACTGCTATACATGCAGAGGCCCCACAACAAGCAAAGGCATCCCCTTGCTGGCCCAGATCAAACTTGTGTGTTGCAGGATATTTAAAACAATATTTTGGGATCTTTAACCAGGGTATACCAATGTCTAGATACAGCCCAGAACTTAGCATAATGAGGGGGAATAGGCACTCTTAAAATGAAAAGGGGTTTTATTGAGATAAAAGAAGCCAAATTAAACAACTGTTATAAGAAATATGAGAGAGAGAGAGAGAGAGAGAGAGAGAGAGAGATTGCAAAGCAGCAAACTAAAAACCTCACCCTAACAGCTGCCTGTCTATAAGGAAAAACAAGCATATGACCTGTCCTGTAGAATGTAGAAATCCTGTAGAGTCCTGATGTGAAAGGCAGAAGAGTGGGGTGTAGAGACAGAGACCAGGGCCGTTTCCACACGGCTTACCTTATTCTGCAAAATAGCGAAATCTCACGCGAAATCTCGTGAGAAGATGCTGTTATCGTGTCTTCTCGCATGATAACAGGGTCTTCGCGTCAGATTTCGCTATTTTGCAGAATAAGGTAAGCCGTGTGGAAAGTGTCCAGTTTGCTTCTCCAAGGAATTTGTGTCACACAGGGGCAGTAGCTGGAAAAACTGCAAACTATTGGGGATTTCTGGGTGATACTTATAGTACAGATGTTCATGATCTGGGATGTACTGGTCATAATGTGGGGCAATTATAAGTGAACAAAAGACTGGAAGTAACAGATAGCTGTCTCTGGGAGGATGATGGGTCTATGATAAGGCTGAATACTGGCTAAATCCTGTCCTGCATCAAGCCTATCAGGAAACCTAATTCAGGAGAATCACCCAACTTTAAAGTGGGGTGGAGATAGCTGATATTGAAAAGGGAAGTTTTTCTGGTTTGCATAAAAGTTTTTTTAAAAAATGCTTCCTGGAGGAAGTTTGGAGAAACGCTGCCCTAAGGTTGGGGCGGGGGACAGTGAATAGCAAGATTATGGAAAGGGCAGGAATCTTCCTGTACAGTCACTAAGATAAGGGGAGGAGCTAGATGGGGCAATCCATTGCTCATTGTTTTGAATATCTGGGCCATTCATTAGGATCAGATTATTCAGGGAGGAGCTTCCAAAATCCTTGGGGAGAATGGCCATTTAATCAGCCCAAGGTGGGCTCTAGGGAGGAGTGGGTCTGTAGTCCATTGCAGCTTAAATCCATTGCTGTTTAATGAATCACCGCCTTGTCCTTGTCATGGCTGCTGCTTAATGATGAGCCACTTCTGTTAGCTTAACTTCTGCAGGTTGCAGACTTTGTTTTCTAGCCCTAAGCCCATATTAGAACCAAAGTGAAGGCCCCAAAATGCTCCGTCCCTTAAGGCAAGCATCTGGGGACTACAATATGTGACATTCAGCCATAAACACTTGGAAAGTTAATGTATATGCAGTAGCAGAAACATTTGGCAGAATCTGATATACAGCAGTCGTTAGCGGTAGCATCAAAAAGAGACAGTTTGTGTAATGGTTAAAGTGTTGACTTAGGCTTTGTTTAACATACCTCACGGGGTTGTTGTTGTTATAAAATGGGAAAGGAGAATCATATGAACTGCCCTGACCTCCTTGGAGGAAAGATGGGATAAAAATGTACTAAATAAATAAATAGCACTAGAATGGGAGTTTCGTACTGCAGCCCAGCAATTTGGCCTTGAGCATTCCACTAAATATAGATTTTTATTTGTCAACTCCAGCCTAGAGTGTATCTTGGCAATGAATGATGGATCTGGTAAAGGTTTTTTGGCTTCATTTTGAACCTGTGGTGAAAACAATGCTGGAAGTCCCCAGCTCCCTCCAGCTGCTTATTGGCTGCCCTGAACTACCTGAACTAGAGGTCATTGTTGCTTAAGTTAATCAGTCCTGACTCCTGATGGCTAATGGCTATTCTAGTAAAGGACAAGTACTCCCATGTGCCCAGACATTTATTTTCTATTTAGACATTTCCTTTGCTTTTATTGGCCTATGAAGGAAAGATATGATGAATTCTGTGCTAGAAGCAGGCTCCAGGAGCTAGTCTGCTGTTAAACAAGGTGGTGTTATTTTTGAACACATCATGCTAATTGTGAATGTCTTGCTTGCTGTCATGCCTTTATCTTGTTGCCTCAAATTTATGTCTCAAATATATGCCTGTGGCTTCTCCAATACATTATACCATGGGGAATGGTAGTGGGCATGGTTGTGATAAGGCCTCTGGCAGTGACTGCCTGTACTATTCTAACATTATAGAGAGATGTGGATAAAGTGCAGTCAAGTCACAGCTGACTTATGGCGACCCCATAGGGTTTTCAAGGCAAGTGATGAGCAGAGGCATTTTGCCATTGCCTACCTCTGCATAGCAACCCTGGATTTCCTTAGTGGTCTCCATCCAAGGATTAACCAGGGCTGACCCTACTTAGCTTCTGAGATCTGATGAGATCAGGCTAGCGTGAGCCATCCAGGTCAGAGCACAGAGGGGTTAGAAGGACAAAAAGTTCTTCTCTTGAGACAGTGGATGGTCAAAAGACCTTTGTGAAAGAGCATAGGCAAAGCAGAGGACTAAGAAAGGTGAGCAAACAGCAAAAGTAAGCAGCAGGCTATGGAAAATGTGCAAGGAGGACTAGAAAAGGAAGTCATCCAGAGGAATTAAAGAGTACTAGGCTAAAGAAGTTGGCATTTTAAACAGCATGCTTAGCCAATATAGGTAATCAAACACAAAAAAGAGGTTTTTTTTTATATATACATATTAAGGCTGAACATGAAACGGCAACTAATCCCTAAAGAACAAGATTACCCTTCAGACACAAGGATTCCCCCCCCCCCCACAGCCCTTTCCCTTCTGCTACTTTTATTTCCTCCAGCTCCCTCTCACTACTCCACAGGAACAATCTTTTAAATGTTTCTGTATGCCACTGTAGCTGGCAGTTCCTGGAGAGGCAGCATAATGTTCTAAATAAATACTCTGGTCTTCACCTCAACCTCTAACAGGCTTCACTTGTTTAAAGGGTCTTGTTTGTGTTCCCACACAACATGCTCTAAACCTTCTTCAAGCACTCACTCAGAGATATACACCCTAAGCAAACAAAATGAGATTGCTATGGCATATACACCGAGACAAACATCACATTACTCTCCTCGTTACACTGAGACAGAGAATGGGTAGGAATACATGGACAGGAACTGAGAGAAGCAGGAAGAAATAAAATTGACAGTGGTCTGGAGGAAGTCACATCTGCAATTTCAAAAAAAGTTATGGTTCAGAATGACTGTAGCAATTTTTAAACAGTAATGTTAGACCGACTCTCAAGTACCATGTTTTCAGCTATGTTCCATGATGAGCCAGGGTCAATAAAAACTGATCTTCAGTGACTGATGCTGGAGAGCCACAGCTAGACTTGCCCCGGATAGCCACTCAAGGTTTCCCTGTTGAAAGAATGGAGCAAAACTGAGGTCAGAGTATGTTGTGTGGCTAAAAACAAAAAACAAGAGGAAAGCATGACCACCACCTCAGGAACTGCAGAGGGCTGCTCAAGAATGAAAATTCAAGTTGCCAGAAGAAAGAACTCCATGTATATGGGGTAGTGGGTAGCAAATTATTCAGTGATAAGATTTACAGCAAACCACTTGGCTCATCCTTTTCCATTGCTTGTTTTGAGTATATGGTCCAACTGGCAAGAATGTGCATTTTGCATGAAATGTTGGCCCTTTACTGTAAACCATGGGGGAATTTTCTAGAAAAAAGCTCAGCAGTCTTAAAATTCTCAACACGCAAACCCTCCCTCTCATCAGCATGCTTAACTATAGGCAGTCTAAAGCATCTATACTTCATTCATCTACTTTTTAATTTCTATTTTATCATTTCTCTTTCTATACTATTTTCAATTGTGCTCTTTTGTAGTGAAAAGAAGCAACCTTTCCCACATCTGGCTTTGATTTGCTTTATTCTTCAGATGCTACTAATTGCTATGAAAGGATAGGGAGAGAGAGGGCAGAGTCTCTTTCTCAGCTGGCTATTTTGGCTGTTTTCACCAATGGGAAAAAGGAAACATTCGCTTGCCAACCATCTTCATTGTAGTCCTAAATTTGCCTTGTTTGCATATGAGAGTTTATTGACTCTGAAGCGGCTAACTGTGGCTCAGGAGAGAAATTCATTTCCGGCTATTGTGCCTGAAAGAGATAATTCAGCAGTAACCTCACAGCCTCACCTTCTTCACCTTATTTGTTCAACACATGATTTCATTAGAAATATAAAAGTTGATAGGAGGCCTTTACTTAAAACCTCAGTACTTAATAGTTCTATTTTCTAGATTCAAAGTTCTACCCTCTACCCACTCCCGTCACAGCAGAGACAGATCAGGGCAATCTTATCCATGTCCTCTCATTAAAAGTTATGCTTGTTTCACAGGGTTTATTTCCAAATAAATGTGCATAGAATAAGCTATTAGTTGATTCACTCCTGATGCTGTCTCACATCAATTCTTTGCTCCTGTTTTCTCCTCTGTTCCACTCCACTTTCATTTTCTGTTGCTTAATGGGGATATGATACGAAGCTGAAGTTGGTTCCCAGTTCCCAGTTCCCTATTCACTCACAGCTCCTAGTTCTTTATTCACAAAGCCAAACACAAATGTTAGGAGAAATCAAAAAGCACTCCACCCCAAAGTAAAGTATGTAGGGGCACATATCATACACTTCCATATTCAGCAGGACCTATACTGGGTCATCCTACAAAGCCCAGTTCTTGAGTTAACAGCTTCAAAGTAGGATGCCCCTAGAACAAATCAATAAGCAGAAAGGGGGGCAGCTGCAGCAGAAAAAAAAACTGTGGATCACCCCAAGTCACGCAGTCCTGAATTCCAGAGATTGTCCCCTACAAGAGAACATGTGCTTGTGCAGATCCAAACACTGTTTCTGGAGCTAAGTCCTTCTATTTGGCCTCCCTCCCAGAACCTTGTATTGGGAATTGCTGTGAATAAGGAACTGGGAAAGAAAAAAGTCCGCTGTACCCCAAAACAATCTTTGGATCACCTGAAATCAAATAGCCCTGAGCTTGAGAGATTGTCCTCTACAAGAAGCTATGTACTGATGCTGATCCAGTCACTAGTTCTGGAGCTAAGTCCTCTTATTTGGGCTGCCTCCCAAAAACTTGTATTAGGAACAGCTATGAATAAGGAACCGGGAGAGATACAACGCCCCTGTACCTTCAAAACAATCTTGGAATTACCCCAGTCACATAGCCCTACATTCCAAAGACTGTCTCCTACAAGAGGACATCTGCTGGTGCTGACCCAAACACTGGTTCTGGAGCTGAGACTTCCTATTTGGCCTGCCTCCCAGACCCTTGTAATGGGAACAAGGGACCCCCACCCAAATTGGGCCCAAATCAGGCCCCCATGGAGCGCGGGTGTGCTCCCAGAGCAGATGCGGCTGCGTGATGACATCACTTCCCAGAAGGGAGCGCATGTGTGTGAAGGAACCAGGTAAGTGCCCCCACCTCCCACTGGGAGAACAGGGGGACCTGGCAACCCTAACTGGGAACAGTTATGAATACAGAGCTGGGAAAGATACAAGCCATCTATACCCCCAAACAATCTTGGAATTACCCCAAATCACACAACCCTGCGCTCCAGAGACTGTCCTGTACAACAGGACATGCTTGTGCCAATCCAAACAGTAGTTCTGGAGTTAAGACTTCCTATTTGGGCTACCTTGCAGAAGTTTGTATTGGGAACAGCTGTGAATAAGGAACCAGGAGCTACAAAGCCTTCCATACCCCAAAACAATCTTGGAATTTACCCAGATCACACCTCCCTGCACTTCAGAGACTGTCCGCCACAACAAGGCATGAACTGGTCCCAATCCAAGCACTGGTTCTGTAGCTAAGACCTCCTATTTGGGCTGCCTTGCAGAAACTTGTCTTGGGAACTGCTGTGAATAAGGAACCAGGAGAGATACAAGCCTTTTGTACCCCCAAACAATCTTTGAATTAGCCCAAATCACACAGCTTGTCTTGGGATCTGTTCCGGATCTGTTTCAAGGTGTTGGTTTTGACCCTTAAAGCCCTAAACGGACTGGGACCAGCATACCTGAGGGACTGTTTCTCCCCATATGTGCTTTGTTCAGCGGGTAAGCAGTTACTGGTGATCCCTAGCCCCAGGGAGGCTCGTTTGGCCTTGACCAGGGCCAGGCCTTTTCGGTCCTGGCCCCAACCTGGTGGAACTCTCTGTCTGAAGACATCCGGGCCTGCCAAGATCTTGGATCATTTTGGCAGGCCTGCAAGATGGAGATGTTCCACCAGGCATATGGTTGAGGCCGGCACTGGGACATCATTGAGCCTCCCACCAGTCTCCTATAAAGCGTGGGGCTATTTAGTTTAGTGAACTGCCCCACATATGTATTTGGTAGTATCTCATCTGTCTATTTCCTTCTCTCTCAATATGTTGGGGGGGGGGCAGGAATGTGTAAGCAACCATCTTGATTGATTTTGCAAATGATTGATTCTGAAATTGTATTTTTTAAAATATATTTTATGATGGTTGTACCCCACCCTGATCCCGCTTGCGGGGAGGGTGGGTTAAATATTGAATAAACTAAACTAAACTTTGTGGTGCCAAAATGTGCTTTAAAACCATGGATCCACATGGATCCTCTGGATTTTTACATAAGGGTTGCCTGTCCTCTGCTGGGGGCAGGGCATCCTCTGCTCCAACGCTCCAACCCCCGCACCTGTTTACCTGGCCAGCAGGGGGAAAGTTGGGGGAACGTGCTCCCAGGGCACATTCCTAGGTGGCGTGGCACTGAAGTACTTCAGAGCCCATTGCTAGGGTTCCCAGGTGCCTGCCAGTGGCAGGCAAACTCCTAGGAATTTTCCCCTCATCTGCTGATCGCCCAGTGAACAACAGGAAGTAGCAAGCCCCCCAGAGGTTGCCTGCCACTGGCAGGCACCCAGGGAACATGTGCCATGCACACTCTCCCTGGGGGCGTGGTGACATCACTTCTGGAAGTGATGTCATCATGCTGGCCATGGGAGCAATCTGTAGTTCGTTTGAGGACCAATCACGACATCACTGCATCAGTCCCAGAACCCAACATGAGGTAAGTGCCAGGGACCCTACCCTCCTGGCAGGAGGGGAGAGGGACCTGGCAAACCTTCCCATCGCACCAACCCAGCAGCACTCCCATGCTCTGCAGTGGGCTGATTTTGGCCCCAAACAAGCCCGATTAAGCCTCAAATGGGTCAAAATCAGCCTGCTGTGAGTGCTGGAGCACTCCATGGCCTATCACCCAAAATTCACCACATAATCCAATGTCATGTATATAGTGACAGAGTAAACCAGAAAAATCACACACCCATCACTTGAGGACACACAAAAACATGGTTCAAAAGAATGGATCCTCATGGATCTTCTGGATTTTTACATGGGGTCACTCAAAACTCATACTACAATCCAATGTCACACCCATAGCCACAGTTTGCAGCAAAAAAAAAAAATGCATTCGCCATTTTGTGGCACCACCACAGCACAAAAATGTGGTTCAAAAGCACAGATGCTTACTGATCCTCTGGAGTTTTACATGACGTTACCCAAAACTCACCATGCAATCCCATATCATGTCCATAGCCATGGACTGAACCAAAAAGACATGTACCCACTGCTTCATGGTACAGCCACTGTGCAAAAACCAGGTTTCAAGGCATGGCTCTTGATGGATCCACAGGATTTATATTTTGGGTCACCCCAAACTCACCATACAATCCTATGTCATGCTTATAGACACGGTTTGCAAAAAAAAAAAAAAAAAAAACATTAATCTACTCCTTCATGGCACTGCCATGGCACAAAAACCTGGTTCAAAAGCATGGATCCTCATAGTTCCTCTGGATCTTTACATGGAGCCACCAAAACTCATCTTGCAATCAAATATCATGGCTATTATCACAGATTGCACCCAAAATATCATGCAATCACCATTTTGTGGTACTGCCATGGAGCAAAAACATAGTTTAAAAGCATCAATCTTCATGGATCCTCTGATATTTTACAGTGTGTCACCCAAAATTCACCATGTTGTATCCATAGCCACAGAAAAGACCACAAAAATCACACACTGACCAATTTGTGGTGTTGCCGCAGCTCAAAAGCATGGTTTCAAGGCATGGGTCCTCATGGATCCTTTGGATGTTTTCATAGGGCCAGCCATAACTCACCATGCAATCCCCTATCATGTCTATTGCCACGGAATCACAAAAAAAAGCATGCACCTACCACTTTGTAGCACCACCATGGTGCAAAAACGTGGTTCAAAAGCACATATCCTCATGAATCCTCAGGATTTTTACAGGGGGTTGCCCAAAACTCACCATCCAAGCCCATATAATGTACATAGCCACAGTCTGAATCACAAAAATCACACTCTCACCACTTTGTGGTGCTACCACAGCCCAACAACATGGTTCCAAGGCAGAGAATCTCATAGATCCTCTGGATTTGTACATGGGGTCACCCAAAACAAACCATACAATCACATATGATATCCATAACCACAGAGTGAACCACAAAAATCATGCATCCACCAGTTCATTGGAAAGCCATGGTGCAAAAACGTGGTCCAAAGGTACAGATCCTAACAGATCTTATAGATTTTTAAAAAATAGAACACCCACAAATCTAGCATCACTGCCAGTTTCACAGACTGATCCATAAAAAAAACACAGATACAGAAATTCATGGCAGCATTATGACACAAAAACATGAATTCAAGGCATTAATCTTTATGAATTTATATGATCTTTACCTTTAAACAAAATAAAAACACTATCATATTGTAGATGTCTTACTCTATAGGCAGCAGCAAAACCATCATGTATCCCATGCTTCATGGTTCTACCACAGTGCAAAAACGTGGTTCCAAGGGATGGATCCTCATAGATCCTTAGCATTTTTACAGGGGGTCGCCTGAAACTCACCATCCAATCACATATCATGCCCATCACCACAGACTGAACCAGAAAAATGTTACACCCACCTACCAAGTTCCAAAAACATGAATGCAAGCCATGGATCCTCATAGATCCTCAAGATTTTTACATGGTGTCATCCAAAACTCACAATACAATCAGATATCACAAAGATCTTACGTTGCCAGCTGGCCTGGAGATCTTCAAGAATTATGAATGACCTCCAAAGCAGAGATTTTAACAAACCCAGTGACAGTGGATTATTTGATGAGTAGTCTCTTTGTCACTACACTCTCAGAAGCTCCTCCATAATTGGGTTGCCAACACCTCCAGGTGGTTCCTGGAGAGCTGTTTCCATTACTACTGAACTCATTTGTAATGGGTTCATTTTGGTTTGGCTGATTCTGTGATGTGATGTTGGTCCTCATAGGGAACAATTGCGAGTGGCTGGTCAGCCTTGTCAGGGGACACTGGGGTTTTTTTGGGGAAGGGGCATCAATTTGGTTCTGTTGGGTTTCCCTGGGGATGAGCTTGCATTTAGGAGCATACCTCGACTGTGGGATCCCTACCCTGTGCATATGTGCCTCTGAAAAAGAATTAAGTTCTCATCATTTGGAACAATGGAGAGTGACTGGTCAGCCTGCTCAAGGAGTGCTGTTTTTTTGGGGGGGGGCTTCTGTTTGGTTCTGTTGGGCTGTCTGGTGCTGGGGTTGTATTTGGGAGTATGCCTCTGGCCATGGCAGCCTTAGTCTCCATGTGTTTCTGTAGTGGGAGTCAGCTTGGAGTTTTTTCCACAATAGAAACAAATGGAGTGGCTGAGTGATGTTGGGGGGTGGCATAAAGTGGCTCCCCAGAGTCCAATCTCCCTGAAACTTGAGGAGTCTTGAGAGGATAGTGAAGAGTAGGTTCCCTGCAAATTTGGTGGATTTTGCTTGCAAAATGCCACCCCCAGCCCCCTAGATTGCTCCCATAGTTTTCCTTTAGGGAATAATGGAGAGAGGAGGTGGCTGGGGACACCTTCTTTGGGAGGGCATAAAATGCCCCTCAGGGTCCAATCTTCATGAAACTTGAGGGGTGGGTATTTGGAGGACAGTTAGGAGCAGATCTCCGCCAAAATCTGTCCAAAAACACACACCTCCCAGGCCATGGGATAGCCCTGAATTGAGTTTTCCATAGGAAACCAAATTTTCTTTGCTTTACCAAACTGAACTGGAGAATCAATTTGGTATTTGAGGAATACCATTTTTTTTCCAATTCGGTATTATTGAACTGAATCAACCAATTTTTTTCCAGTGCACACTCCTAGGTATAATTTGTCAACATATCCAGGAGGGTTGGCAAGTGCAGTAAGATGGGCTTTGGAGGGGTATAATGCCAGAGGCACTGACCTCCAATGACACAACTGTCTCCAAGAGAGATAATGTCACCATATGTAGTTCAGTCATAATGGAAGCAGATCTCCAGGTGCCACCTGGAGGTGTTGGCAACCCTACTATTGAGGGGCCTCTATGGGTATAGTGACAAAGAGGCTACTCTCCAAAACATCCACTGTTAGAGTTTTAAAATCTCTCCTTTGAAGGTCATTGGTAATTCTTGGAGATCTCCAGTAGGGTTGGCAACCACTGTAAGGAGGTGTTTCAGACACCACAGATGCCACTATCCAACCCATTGTCTCCAATTTACGTAAAATAGGACATATGGAGTTCAGTTGAAAAGGAACAGGATTTCCAGGTATGACCTGGAGGTGTTGGCATCCCTAATATGGAGAGTCCTCAGTGGGGTACAGTTCCACAGAGACCATACTCCAAAGCCATCATTTTGTTTGAGATAATTAAACTCTGCAATTTGAAGGTCCTTTGTAATTCTGTGAGATCTCTAGGCATCAATTGTAAGGTGGTTCCTAAGTGGGGTATAATTCCACATAGGCTAACCTAAGAAGCATCCATGTCTCTGAGAATGTTAAAATCTGTCATTTGGAAATCTGATGTAATTTTTAGAGATCTCCAGGAGGGTTGGCAACCATAGTAGTGTCATCAAGCTAGGCTGCCTTAGCATGGACCTGCCTGCTGCCAGACCTGCCACTGTCTCCTGAAGAAACCCAGGAGCAGAGAAGTCTGAGGGTATGGGCCGAGGCCTGGATCAAGCACAAGAGTGCAGGCCTGGTAGCCCAAGGCCTTCCCCCTGCTAAGAAAATGCCAGGAGAAACCTGAGTCAGTACAGGATCTGAACCCCACTACTCCTCATGAACTGCAGAGATGAGTCAGCTTGGAGAAAGGAGCCTAACAAACCCAGTCTCATCTGTAGGTGAAACTCCCTATATAAGGCTACAGCCAGTGTGGGATTAACTTGTCACTAGAGATGGGCACGGACCGCATAACGGACCTAACCCGGACCTTACCCAGTTCGTGCTTCGCGAACACGCGGGCCGTGGGCTTGTGTTTTTCTCACGAAAGCGCCGAACATTGGGGCTTTCTGTCCGTGTGTCCGTTGGCCCGTCATGCCAGGATTCCCGCTCAAACAATTTCCTCGGCAGCAGTGTGGAGCCACCTTCCCCGTTTGGAACACACCAATCTTAGCCCAGGAAACCTTGATTGGCAGCTCTGCCAGCCAATCAAGAGCTTGTCAGAGATCACAGCCTTTCTGCATAAAAGACAAAGCGCGCGAAGAGCCGCTCCATTTTGCTGGCGCGGGGACGCGAGTTAGCTTAGCAACTGCTTGCTGTGGGGAAGGGGTTTTTTTTTGTGAGAGCGTGGCTTGTGCCTTGGGGCTTGGGGCTTCTGCTGCAAGAGAGCTTTCTCTTTTCTCCATTCCTGTTTATTTTTTTTCTCCTCGTTTCTATTCTAGACCACTTTAAAAAAAATCCTTTTACTGCACTATTGGGTTACTCTGATTTCTTTCTGCGTTTTGAGTCCTTGGGTTCTTCTCGGACTTAATCCCCCCTCCCCCCCCCCAAATCTCTTCCTTTTTTCTGGGTTGCCGGTGGGTTCTATTGTGCTGTGACGCCACCCCACTCACAGACGCACAGTGGGTGCAAGGCAGCTTTGGGCGTTGTCTGCTTGAGTTCTTGCCTTCATTCCCCCACTTTTTTTTTGGCTGCTGATGAGATGCAAGGAGAAGAAGACTGCTATTAGGCTCTGTGAAACACCTACTCTCTGATGACCGGCAGCACGTTTTGGGGGGCTCTCTCTGCTTCACTTCTTTCAAAGCCTTTTTAGTGGGTGACTTGGGGGGACATTTCCAGCCTGGCTTTTGAGGTACAGGGGGAGGACTGCTACTGGCCTCTGTGAAACACCTACTCTCTGGTGACCGGCAGCTTGCTTGGGGGGGGGGCTCTCTGCTTCACTCCTTTCAAAGCCTTTCACTCCCTAAATAGTGGGTGACTTGGGGGGATATTTCCAGCCTGGCTTTTGAGGTGCAGAGGGAGGACTGCTACTGGCCTCTGTGAAACACCTACTCTCTGGTGACCGGCAGCTCGCTTTGGGGGGGCTCTCTGCTTCACTCCTTTCAAAGCCTTTCACTCCCTAAATAGTGGGTGACTTGGGGGGATATTTCCAGCTCGCTTTGGGGGGGGCTCTCTGCTTCACTCCTTTCAAAGCCTTTCACTCCCTAAATAGTGGGTGACTTGGGGGGATATTTCCAGCCTGGCTTTTGAGGTGCAGGGGGAGGACTGCTGCTGGCCTCTGTGAAACACCTACTCTCTGGTGAATGGCAGCTCGCCTTGGGGGGGCTCTCTGCTTCACTTCTTTCAAAGCCTTTTCACTCCCTAAATAGTGGGTGACTTGGGGGGATATTTCCAGCCTGGCTTTTGAGGTGCAGTGGGAAGACTGCTGCTTGCCTCTGTGAAACACCCACCCTAGGACCACTGGCAGCACGTTTGGGGGGCTCTCTCCGCCTCACTCCTTTCAAAGCCTTTCACACTCCCTAAATAGTGGGTGACTTGGGGGGGCAATTCCAGCTTGGCTTTTGAGGTGCAGGGGGAAGACTGCTGCTTGCCTCTGTGAAACATCCACCCTAGGACCACTGGCAGCACGTTTCGGGGGGCTCTCTGTCTGCTTCACTCCTTTCAAAGCTGTTTTCACACCCTAAATAGCGGGTGACTTGGGGGGGGGGCATTTCCAGCCACGTCCTCTCCCTGTTATCCTCCTCCTGATGACACGTCCTGTCCCTGGTATCCTCCTCATGATGGCAAGCCCTGTCCCTGGCATCCTCCTCCTGATGACACGTCCTGTCCTTGGTATTCTTCTGATGACACGTCCTGTCCCAGGTATCCTCCTGATGACAAGCCCTGTCCCTGGCGTCCTCCTCCTGATGACAAGTTCTATCCCTGGTATCCTCCTCCTGATGACAAGCCCTGTCCCTGGTATTCTCCTCTTGACGACAAGTTCTGTCCCTGGTATCCTCCTGACGACACGTCCTGTCCCTGGTGTCCTCCTTATGACGACAAGTTCTATCCCTGGTATCCTCCTCCTAACGACAAGCCCTGTCCCTGGTATCCTCCTCCTGACGACAAGCCCTGTCCCTGGTTTCCTCCTCCTGACGACACGCCCTGTCCCTGGTATCCTCCTCGTGATGACAAGCCCTGTCCCTGGCACCTTCTAAGTACCTCCTCTTATTCTTTATAAACTCTACTACTTCCATTAGAATTTGTATACTTACAAAACAGTCTAAGGCACATGGAGAGCTTCCTTGATTGACTGCATCATGTTTGGTGAAGTGGGTTTCGTCGGCAACCGACCGTCCTGCTCCTGCGAGCGCAAGGGCCCCTCTGAGGGTCAATCCCCAAAAGTCCGGTGACAAGGAGGACAGTGGCCCAGGTCAGCTTGCTTGATAGCAAGCAAGCTGACACACCACATCACTGAGGTGGGACTCGTCCCCTACCCAAAAAGGCTCCTTCTGAACAGGGTAGCATGAGCTTCCTTCCCTCAAGGTGTGGGAGACATCCTTTCCCTCCCTCCCGTGCCTTCCATTCCAGCAAGCGGCCTTTGAATTGCTGCATGATCTCCTGTTGCGGAGTTGGTTTCACTCAAGTCCATCCATTCATTGCCCATCATGGAGAGTTGGTCTCCCCGCCCCTGGGGAGGGCATCTCTTCTTGATGCAGCCCCATCAACAGGTGGGTTTTGTGGGTAGGTGGGTTTTGTGGGCAGCCACCTCTGCTGGACAGGAGCACAAGTCTCTCTCCTTCCCCCAAGGGTGGGTAAGGGTCAGTGAGAATAGGGGAGGGGAAGTTGTTGTTTGTCTCTTTGGAAAAGTGATAACCGAGGAGCGTTACATGAGAACGTTTGGTGGGGAAAGTCGACTGAAGTGAAAATGTGTGGGGAAAACAAGGCCTTTTCTGACCCGAACCGGTTCGCGAACCGGTTCACGAACTGGGCCTGGTCCGTTAAAAGTTCGTGGACCGTGGTCCGTGGAAGGCCACAAACCCCGAACCGGCGGTCCGTAGGGAAATGCCGGTCCGTGCCCATCTCTACTTGTCACAACTGCTTGTTGCTGAGCTCTTGGACTTTTGTTGTCTAAACCTTGGAGTGCCACAATCTTTGATTTTGGAATATGTTACCTGACTCTAGACTTTGACCTGAGAAGCCTTGTTGTGTGCCAGGATTTGCCTCCAACCTGGTGAGCAGGACAGCTTTTGTCCTTCTTATTTATATTTGTTGCTCTCTGCTCTACTCTTAGCATTATGTTGCTGATGTTTCTGCTGGTTTATCATGAAAATATAGTTTAGAGCACATTATACTTAATGATACACATGTATTCTAGTAAATTGTATAAATTCTGGAATTCTACAGAAGGTTGTTGCTCCTTTTGTTTCTAACATTTCTATTCACTGGTCTATTTTTGTCAAGTAGCTTGCTTGTACTTCTTGTACTAATTTATTTTTTCTTGTGTCCCGGCCCTGAGTTCCTTTTGCTGTGTCTTAATTTCTTGGATATCTTGTTTGTTTTCTTGGATTTTTAAAAACCTATTTCTTGTAGTCCAGAAGATAACTCAGTCCTTAGCTTAGTATTCCAGTGACCTCTGTATTAACTTTACTGTAGTTTTTTTCTAGCATGCTGTATAACTATACAGGTGCTCCTTCATCTTTGACAAGAGTGAACAGTATCAGAGAAATGTTCTCTAATTGTTAAAGTGGATGAACTTAACTTTTCAATTCAATTCAAATACCTTTAATGGCATACAAAGATCTAAGACAACAAACAAGTCACTATAAAATTACATAAAATATCAGAAGTCAATATATTTATACAAAACTTGTATGAACTTAACTTCTCTTGATATCTTTACTGATTTATAACTCTTATATTGCTGCTGGACATAGTGTCAATTTTTGGCTAGGTATGACATCACAAGATTGGAAATATAAATAATTAAATCTCAAACCAATCATACTTTATCTATGTTATCACATGAAAAAATCTTAGATTTCTGCATAAGATAACATATAAAAAAGCTAATCCAGATAGCAGATCAGGATTTTGGCTGAAAGGAATCTCCTGAAGATCTAGGTGAGAAACTTGCCATTGTAATGAGTGCTGTGGGAACTTTCATGCATTTCATAGTAAATCTGATTTATTTAAACTTAATTCTTTTTTATATAATTTTTTAAAAACCCAAAATAATAGTAACAGGAAATTGTAAAAAGGGAATTGTATAACATGTCAGATAATAATATATAAAACACAAAGTACTTCTCCCCACCATGCCCTTCATTAAATCCCTTTAAACACTTTCAATGAGATACAATTATGCTTACTTATATTAAGATACATTTATATTCAACATTTTAATTACAAATTTGATAACTAATCTATTTTACTGATAATTGTTCTTAGTTATTCTTAATTTTCAGCTAGATAATCAAAGCAAGCTTTCCATTTTTCCTGAAATTCTAGGATTGGCTTATTATGTTTGCAAGATGTTAATTTTGCAAGTGACATACTCATAAAGCTCATTCATCTATTCTGTCA